>NC_142505.1:42667777-42981666 GCF_057876585.1 Rhinolophus sinicus
TTCCCGGGCTCTACCACCTTTTATTAATCAGACACATACAACTGCTAATGGGAGCTTCCTGGCGCATGAAATAGCCCATGGGGATGGGTGGGGAGAGATAGAAAAGTAAAAGGCTGCTGGTGGTGAAAAGATTGAAAAGCAGTGATTTTACTTGATGTCCTAATTTTATGGCTCAGAGAACGCTGGTACAAGGAGGGACAACATCTGTTCAAGGTCAGGGATGGTCCCCTGATTCTGAGCCTGGGAGTATCCCACTATGCAATGCTGCCTCCTGGGGGCAGGGGAGGGTGGGAAGCGAAAGGACTGAGGTATTCATTACATTGGAGGCTGAGCTGTGCCCACTCACCTCTAACATTTGGGACATCTCCAAGTCTAATCGAGGAGACAGAGCTACGTTTGACCTCTTTGTGAACATTATGCAGGCCTCAGTGCATACCCTGTAGGGCTTTCCAGTGCTTGGCCTGCATATGAGAGGCGAGGGAAGTGGAACATGAGGGTCACACACCAGTGAGTTTTCACAAAGCAGAACATCAAATGTCACAATCCCTGAAAACTAAGATGTCTCAAAGCCCCATCATCTTGCTGCTAACAGACAGAAGAAACCCTTGCTCTCCCTGCTCCATTCTGTGCTGGGTCAGAAATCATCAGGACACATTGCATTTGCAAAGCACACTTTTTTCTAACCAAGGAGGAGTTGCAGGAGGCAGTCACAGCATCTTAATTATCAGAACTGCATGCACCTCTCTGCAGCCCTCATGTTTCCTAGAGCTCTGTTGTACATGTCAGCCTGTTTGATACTCTTGATAGTCACTTGAGGTAGAAAGGATAGGGCTTATTAAGATGGAAGCCCAGAGAGGTTAAGCAATCTTCCTACACAAAGCTAGTGAGTCAGGCCCTGATTCCATGTCTAATCTAACCTCTTGATTTCACAGATGAGAAAACAGGCTCAAAGGGGTAGACAAATAACATATTTCAACTGGAGGTTCTGCATTCTAGGCCAGTTCTCCACCAGTTGTGGCCATGGGCAAGTCATGTCCTCTCTCTGGGACTTAGCTACTTATCCACAAAAGAAGAAAGTGAGCCTAGATACTGACTCCCAAACTTGTTAAAATAGCAAATATAAATGGACTCTATGGAGCTTTTTGTCAAAAACCTTGATGAATATGATTTTATTTCATGTGCTAGAAGCAAATTTACTGCCAGAAAATATATTCACGGATAGTATATGAAATCATCACCACGAGCATATGACTTTACGAATAAAATTGAGCTGTTGAATTAATCATGAATGACCAAGAGCTATTTCCCTTAATATTAATGTGCTGCTTGAACATTCAGTATGTCATACTCAAGACTAGCAGGTAAAGAGAAGCAAATACCAAGCGTTAAACATTTTCATGGGAGACACAAAAATTATGAAGTGTAATAGCCATTTAAAATTCTCCCAGATGCCAGAAATGAGAGAAGTCAAGCCTGAAAGATGAGGATGAAGAATAGACCCAGCAGCCCATGGGGGATATCCAAGCAGAGAGAAGCCCAAGAGGCTGAGGTTTAAATTCCTTTCCAAAGATAGCACTGAGATTACATCCGCTGGGCATGGCCAAAAGCTGAGCGGGCTTATTGTAAAAAGATAGGAGCCAGAAAACAATTGCCCTATAGTGAATAAGATGTTAGAAAATGCTGCACCTCGGCCCAGGACTCAAAATGGAAGTGCCAGGTATGGGTGTGAACACACACTACTCCTACAGTGTGGATACCAAGTTTAAACTGTTACTTTAAAATTACCATCCTAGAATTCCATACCCAGCTAAACTGCCATTCAAGAGTGATAATGAAATAAATATCTCTCAGACTTATACACACTAAGAGAGCTTAGTTCTCCCAGGCCTTGCTGAAAGAACTACTAAAAGATGTACTTCAATAGGAGGGAAATTTAATCCAGTAGGAAGGAGTGAAAATAATAGGGAGCAAAGAAATTGGTAAACACATTGTAAAACTCCAAGTAAGTACCAACTCTAAAAAGTAATAAGGCAGCATAAAAAAGTGGTAAATAGTGATAACAAGGATGACAGGGGTGGGGTGTGGAATTTGGAGGGAAATTTGTATCTTATGGTATTTCCTTGTTTGGAAAGAGGACACAGTTAGTTTATAGCTACTCTGACTAATTCGGAACCCACATTGTCTGTCTTTTCACTGTCCTTGGGGGAAGACCCTTTCTTCCCAGACTGAGGTCACTGCATATGCAGCTGTCACAGCCTTCTCAGCACTTCACAGGATGGCCCTCCAGTTGCAGTCCTTTCTGCCCAAGACAACTGTGGCCACAGTTCTGGTCCTGATTCTTCAGTGGGCATTCTTTGAACTCTTCTGGAAATGAGTAGGCTCCTAAGAGGTAGAGGAAGGAAATGCACAACGGCATGCCTTCAGAGAGCCAGGGGTCACTGCTTCATTTCCAAGCACCAGGTACAATTTGAGTTTCAGTTTCCGCAGGCTCTCCTGCTTCTTGGGCCCTTTTCCCTCCATAGCATTATTGTCTAACAGAATTTTCTGCAATGACAGAAATGTTCTGTATCAGCTCTGTCTAATATGGTAGCCCCTAGGTACATGTGACTATTGAGCAACTGAAATTTGACCAGTGAAACTGAGGAACTGAACTTTTAACTTTTATTTAATTTCAATTACTTTAAATCTAAATAATTCGATGTGGCTTGTGCCCTCCACATCAGACAGTATAGTTCTAGAGGGTGGCCATCCACGAAGGGCTCTATCCCATTCCCAAATGATCCCATGAGAGATGCAGAAATCCCTGGATGGATCTCTCCCTCCCTCTGCTCTGGAGTGTGAGCAAGGGCAGGTGGGAAATCCTTCCTCCTTACCTTACTCAGCCCCAGCACCTCTGCCTCCTCTGACCACAACCCTCACCGGTGTGTCTGACAGGTCTCAACCTTCCCTGAAGCTCTCAGAACAGCACTCCTCAAACCATCTTATATAAACTAGCAGGGGATGTTGCTGAAATGCAGACTCTGATGGAGCAGGTTTCAAATGGGACCTCAGAACCTGCATTTCTAACAAACTCTTAAATAAAGCTGCTGCTGCTGCTGGTCTGGGGACTACACTTGGGGTTGTAAGGTTTTACACAGTTGTCTTGAAGTGCCAGTCAGCTCTGCCCATGTGCACAATGACAGCTAGCCACAATCAGAGTGCACCTTCATATCTGCACCTGCCCTTTTTGCCCTATCTGTTCTCGATAGGCTTTTAAAAGCACACTCTGTGAGAACGAGATGGGTTAAATCAATTCATGCCTGAAGTTTTGGTCAAGAAAATAAAACAAAAGTCACATTCCTCTCTTAAAGAAAATAGTAGCTAACATTTATTGAGCATTGCCTATGTGCTAGATGGATGTAAATCTACGCACATCATGAACAAGCATTATCCCATTTAACCCTCACAACAACCCTTTTTGCAGATGGGGACATCGAGGCACAGAGAGGCTAAGTGATTTGCTTGAGGTTACACAATTATTAGTAAGCAAATGAGTCATGACTCAAATTCAAGCAGCCCAATGGTAACACCCACACTATACCTACAGCTCTGGTTGAAAGCTCAAGAACAGGGATCTCGATTGTTGGGGGTGGATGAACTCTTTAAGAAAAATATGCTAATGAAATACCTGCACACAGATGTTTATAGCAGTTTTATTTACAATTGCCAAATGTGCAAGTACCCAAGATGTACATCAATAGGTGAGTGGATAAACTGTGGTACATCCAGATGATGGAATGTCATTCAGAGATAAAAAGAAAAGAGCTATCAAGCCATGAGAAGACAGGCAGGAACCTTAAATGCACATTACTAAGTGAAAGAAGCCAATCTGAAAAGGCTACCTACTGTATGGCGTTCTGGAAAAGGCAAAGCTATGGAGACAGCAAAAAGATCCGTGGTTGCCAGGGTTTGGGGAGGAAGGAGGAAGGATGAATAGGTGGGGTACTGGGGGTTTTTAAAGCAGTGAAACTACTCTGTATGAGGCTGTAATGGTGGATACATGACATTATGCATTCGTCAAAACCCATAGAATATACAACACAAAGAGTGAACCTAATTAACCCTAATGTAAACTATGAACCTATTTAGTTAATAACAATGTATCAGTATTGCCTCATCAATTGTAACAAATGCACCACACTAATGTAAGATACCAGCAATAGGGGAAGCTGGGGGGCAGGGGTGAGGAGGTATATGGGAACTCTGTATCTTCTGCTTACTTTTTCTGTAAAGCTAAAACTGCTTTTAAAATGTTTATTAATTTAAAAAGAGCATGCTTAATGGATACAATTGTATGTCCAACTTTGAGGGGGGGGCCAAAGACCCTCCTCTAATAAAAAATTCCTGTCCTAGAACACATCTCTCATCCGCTCTCTCCACCCCACTCCCAAAAAGTCCAGCAAATGTCTGGCAAGAGTGGGTACTTTGTACATTTCTGTCGATCCATTTAAAAAGCAAAGACTTCGCACAATGCCTGGCATACAGTAGGTGCTCAGTAATACTTCCTGGACGAATGAACAAAAGGCTAGAATTCTTTTAAAAAAAAAGTAAAAAGCAAAAAACAAACAAAAAACAGCCTAAGAATCACTGGATACAGGCTGGCAGTTGTTTCTCTCCTGTGTTGGTGCAGGTGGCGTCATCACTCTCCATGGCTGTCACCAGCTCCTGCCATCCCTGGTGACACCTCCCTCTCCACTATGAGACTGCAAACTCCTCAAGGACAAAAATACTGCCTGATTCATCTATCCCTCCTCATACTCCTACCCCCTGGTCAGGCCTGGCACACAGAAGGTGCAGTTTGAGTGTTTGCTGACATCTCTTTGCCTCTTTTCCCTGTAGTGCCTTTTGGGCTTCTGGGAGTCATAAGACAAACTCACACAATGGCACTAACTCAGTCATATCTGCCCATAAATCTGTGCTATTATAGCTGGAGGGCAAAACCTCCACCATCCTTGGCAGACAGACTCCATTCTTGCTTTGCACCCCCAAAATCAAGGTTATTTGATGTGTATCTCTACTTCTTTTCTCTTCACTTCCAAACTCATTCTATTTTCTCGCTCTTTCTGTGCTCCCGGACATGTTTACATGTGCTATTTTCAGCTAACCTTACCATATGTAAGAGTGGACAGGAGATGAATAAAGGATTGGACCCAGCCCTCCAAAAGCTTACAAGAGAGGAAGCCGAGGCTCAGAGAGGGCGAGTCACCTGCTCAAGCTCACACAGTGGGTAAGGCAGAGGCAGGCATTAAATGCATCTCTGTTTGACTCTGCTGCGAAGCTCTGCTGGGACTCTCTTGTTTGAGTAATCTTCTGAAGGTACAGTTCTGTTCATGCCAGTCAATCTCTTGCTCATAAAGATTCAACAGCTCCCCTATTGATCTGAATGAAGTCTTAAACTCTTTGGCCTTGACACCCAAGGGTCCCAATGAAGGAGCCTCAGGACACTGTCTAAGCCTTTTTTCTTATGATTCTCTGTCACAAAACCTCTCCTATAGCCACACCACACTACTCGCCATTTCCTTCATATATGTGCTCTCTGGTCTTTGCTTGTCTCCAAACAGCCTTCCCTTCCCCACCCTTCAAGGAACAAATCAAAGGCTACCTGTTTGATAACATCGTATCTGGGATGGACTATTGGAAAGAATTTTGTTCTTTTCTGACTGTTCGTAGTCCTTTATCTAAACCACCATATGGCACCCACCCCCCGGTCCATCCACCCACCCACCCATCCAACCACCCATCCAACCACCTATCCACCCACCCACCTACCCACCCACCTACACACACATCCAGTATTAACTGGGAGCTTAACATGTGCCAGGCTCTGTGTCAGGGAGTTCACAGTGGATAAGACACGTTCTTTGCTTATGTGGAGCTGACACTCTAACTGGGGGAGAACAACAGGGAGTACATAAGAAAATGAACACAAGTTTACTTCAGATAGCCATCAGTCCCAGAAATAAAATAAAACAGGGGCTTGGTTAAAGTCATGGGGTTTACTGGAGATGTTTCAGCTCAGCTGCTCAGAGACGACCTGGAGCCAAGACCTGCAGGGTGAGAGGGAGCTGACCACGGGAGTGTCTGAAGAAACAGTGATCCAGATAGACGGGCCAGGAAAGAACCTGGGATGCCCAGGAATGCATGGGGGATGGGACCAGGCCACAGAGCGCTCCTTGGCTTTGGCCATGGTGAACAGTGTGCATTTTAATCCTAGTGCAAGGGGAATCTGCTGGGGGTGGGGGTTTTAAGGAGTCAGGTTTCTGCTGCTGGTTATGACTGAGTGACTGGTAAAGGAATGGCCCTCCTGCCATAAGCAACTATCAAAGCAGACAAAATACAAGAGGCAACCATTTTGGGGCAGTGGATAACATGCGGGAAAGACTGCTATCCCTGAAAGATGGGAAACCCCGAGGGGGATTTGCCCAGGCTTCCACCTGGGGACAAGAGCTGGAGTCCAAGCAGGACATACAGTCATACCAAGCTGAGAAGATATGGCCAGAGTGTAGGGCAGCTGAAATAGCTGGAATCTATGGTGCAGGGCAGCAGAAAGGGGGAGCTGTGCAGAATGGGGACCCCAGATGTCCATTGGAGGTAACCCACAAGACTCTGACTGATGGCTGGGATGTAAATATCCCGAGTGACACCACCCAAGGCTTTCAAGACAGTGCTGTTACAGGGTTGAGAGTACAACAGAGACACGAGAGGCTGGACACTGCCAGGAAAAGAGCAGTGCCAGGGGATTAGGGCTCCCAGCCTGCCAGAGCAGACACATCTGGTCAGCACCAAGTATTCACCTGTGGTACCTGGCTAAGACACAGAAAGACCTCCCCTTGGGAGCAGGAACCATGCCCCAGGGCAGGGTTTCTCTCGTGGCACTATGGATATTTGGGGAGGAATGATTCTTTGTTGTGGGGGCTGTCCTGTACATTGTAGGATGTTTAGCAGCATCCCTGGCCTCTACCCACTACATGCCAGTAGGCCCCCCCATCCCAACTTGTGACAGTTCAAACTGTCCCCAGACATTGCCAAATGTCTCCTGGGAGGCAAAATTCCCTGGTGAGAACCATCGCTCTAGAGTAAGAACTACTCTGGTCCCATTCTGATAAAGTTTTATAAATGTCTAATCACATATTGTACACCTGAAACTAATATAATATTGTATGTCAATAGTAATTGGGGAAGAAAGAAGAAAAAAAAAGGAGCCGAAAGCCCAGCCCTGACAAGATCTACAGGGATGCCAGAGCTTAGAATCTTAAGTCCTACTGGGTCCTATTAAGTTAGAGGAGCTTGGAAAACAGGTTGGGATCTCCAAAGAACTGCACTAAAAAACATACAATTGAACCTATATAAGTTTAAGGTGGTCAGTAATTGAACTACTTATTAAAATAAAAACCAACATTCTTCAAAGGAAGATAACAGAATCCAGAGTGTCTACAATATAGTGTCCACAATACTCAATCACAATCCACAACAGACAACCCAAAACTACCAGACGTGTAACAAACAAACAAACAAACAAACAAACAAACAAAAAACACAGGAAAATATGATCCATATCTAAAGAAAATGTTGGATTTATCAAAGATTTTAAAGTAGCTCTTATAAATATATTCAAAGCATTAAAAGAAAATTAAAAAAACATTCAAAGAATAATAGCAGGAATTTGCATGAATAGGGATTCCTTTTTCAAAGCTTTCTCAGTCTTCTGTGTGAGGAAGGGAATAGTGGTAAGAGGCCCACCTCGGAGGGCATTTTATTAACCCAGCGGAGGCTGCCTTGTGCCTCAGTTGTTTAGGCTCCATTTAAATTAGTGTGTTCAACATTGGTGGATACTCTCCAAGTGGGGGACTGACAAATTAGAGCAGACAAGTCGAGAAAGAATAAGCAAATGAAAGAATGAATGAATGAATGTGTTAACATTGGGAACCAGGAGAGTAGAGAACTGTCCCAACGTGGAGGGAAGGAGCTTCCCTGTTACAGGAGAGGCCCATCAGCAGCTGACCAGGTTACTACAGAGGGGATTCCTGCACTGGAGGAGGACTAAATCCGCCCAGTGCTGAGATTCTAGGATTCCTCCAAAGCAGTTACGGAGGCCTGTGCTGCTCAAGTCTCCACAGCCAGGACTGCCAGCACAGCACTGGGTAGAGCCAGAGTGAGCCCCGGCAAATCAGATACAATGCAGAGTTTCGGCACTGTATCCTTTACATGGTCGAGTCTGACTCCCCTGGTTCAAGTGCTACCTGTGCAGGTACGAGGCAAGTGCTTTAACCTTTCAGAACCTCAGTCCTCTCATCTGTAAACCTTTTAGGACATAGGTTTTAAAATTGTCGGCACCTGAGAGACAGGCAACTCCCATGGTCATGGAACCTTACAGACTTACCTTCTTGGTCCTGAGAATTTAATTATACAGCACTTAGCCCCTGGGTTTAGAACGTGGTAATTTTCAATAACTATTTGCTGATTGAGTGAATCAGATAAATTAAATGACAAGTTGATAAAGCACAGAGCCTGACACAGAATCAACCACCAAGAAGTGATAGCTACATCACCTACCCTATCAAGCAGCTCTTCAACCAGCAAGACTTGAGGTTAAGAAGGTGCTGCTGAGACCGCTGGGAAAAAATCACAAAACTTCACCTGGAGTAAACCTGTGTCTGAAAGAATTTAATGAGGCACCCCAGCGACGCACAGAATCTTGGTGGAGTATACAGGGATTCTGATTCCACAGACAGGTAACTTTTAAGACATTTCAAGCAGTCAAGAAAAGAAGAAACATTCACTACTTTTCTTACATGCATATAATATCAGATCAATAATGCATCTCTAACTCTTGAAGAGTTTACCTGATGACCGGAAGGAGCCAACCTGTGTCAGGTGAATTTCTACCCCAGCACCGCCCTTCACCACTGTGGTCACTGACTTAATTACGTGTCTCTCCCAGGAGGCTGTCATCTCCTTGAAGACAAGAACCATGTGTGAGCTGATGCTGCACCTCCACTGCCTGGTACTGAGTGGAAAACAAAGCAATGTTGGTGGAGCGGTGACCCTCACCCAGAATCAAATATGCCAAAAAGAACCGTGGGGGGTTTTCAGTCCCACAAGGGCAGTCCCCATGTCAGTGAGGTTTGCAATATTTTCAGAAACATATCCAATATTTCTAAGTCGACGTAATTTTGTAACTTTCACTTTGGAAGTCCAAAGCCAAGAGGCCCATGTTTCCCTGGGTCTGTGCCTGGAACCAGAGTACACTGCCACCAGGTGGCAGCAATTCCACAGTCACATTCACGAGGTTCCTCAGGTAGGGCTTTAAACCAGGGTCTTGTTTTTCCCGTTTTGACCTCCTGTGAGGTGGGGAGGCTGGGTGTTCTGAAGTGCTCTCACTGCTTGGGCATCCTCCTACCCCACCCCCAGGATCTGGGCATCTTAGTGGTGGCTCCAGTTCCCCCCATAGAGGCCGACTTGGGGAGCGTGTGCATGCCCTGGGAAAGCAGACCCTGCAGTCTGGATCCGTGACAGGTCCTTCTGTTCTTGCCCTGAAAACACACACTTGAAAGACAATGATGAGTGAGAGTGGCAGGAATCTGGGGCAGGGAAAAATGTGATTTCCTGCAAGAGCCCCCCCTCCATGCTCCAAAGACTGAAAAGATAGAACATAAAAATTTGAGAGGAAAAAAAAAAAATCGAGTGGAAGCACTTCACACTTCAGCGAGAACACAGGGCTGAGAGTGAAGACAAATAGATGTTTAGAAAGTTATAACAGACCACGGAATGCAAATTGCCAGGGGACAAAGAAGGCAAGCTGCTGTGTCGCTTCAAGTTCTTGATGAGAAACTTAATTTACTGGATCCAACAATAAAGGGCCTCGGTTCCGAGTTCAAAGCCTCCCCCTTGGGCTGTGGGGCCCTGACTTGTCCTGCCCAGCGCCAGTGACATGGAGGCAATATGAGGAACACCACTGGTGTTCCTGGAGCCCTCGCTGTGTGCCAGGCCCTGGGCTGGGCACCAAAAATGAGGACTAGGAGAGCTTTCACGTTCACGTGCACACTTGCCTCATAGCTGCCGTGTGCGGCAGGTATTCTTCCCGCCAAAGGCCCCAGGCTTTTGCACCAATCAGGCACCCCGTGTCCCATTAGAAATGTAAATGACCAGCTTTGTAAATACCTTTGAGCAAATAAATGTTTAGTCCTTTCTCTCCCAAACAAACAAACAAAAAAAAGAAATGTAAATGACCAGCAAATGTGTGTGTCTGAGCCCATGTAAGCAATAGGGAATGGGAGCTGGAGCCGCACTGGCATGGAGATGATGGAGAGGCCTCCAGGCTGCTGGCGCTCCGTATCATTCTGGTTGGGATGGGGGGTGGGGTGGGGGGGAGTATCCTATGAGGCAGGAAGGCAGCCCAGGATCTCTTTCTCTTGTGGGCCATTGTCTTTCCTCCCCCTGCTGACCTGCACAGGCCCCAGGTCCCAGACTTCATGAAACCCAAACACATATGCAGAGAAGTAAAGGTCTGATGGTAACATGCAACCCACACAGCCATTACTGGAGTCTCGGGCAGGGCTGCCCCTTCAGGCTGCAGGAGAGACAAGGCAATTAGGGGTTCTGTCTCAAGCCTGCCGCAGTCAGCGATCAGCCCGCCCCCAGGCCTCCTGCCAAGTAAGCCCCTGAGACCGCAAGAGAGAGAAAGTGATGGCATGAATGCAGCCACTTTATACCAGCTGGAAAGTTTATATCAGCTGGAATAAAAGGCTTGAGTCCTTGACAGATTTTGGCACAAGGACCGTTACCAATAACGAATTGCTACGTTCTTCTCAAAAGAACAAAAGAAAGGATGAGAAGCTCTGATCTCGCCCAACCCCACTTCCCTCTTCTTAAAGGGAGAGAAATTCAGGTGAGGAGAGGTGAGACTCTGCCCTCCTATACCAGACTATGGGCTCCTGGGGGGAAAGGCGGAGTCTTATTCACTCTGCACACTGTGTGCCTGGCACACGTACCCATGAAATAGGCATTTGTGGAATAAACTAAGGAACAGCTTTGCTGGGCTCTGGCAGCAGATGAGTGGCACACAGGACTATGGGACGCCTGTCCTCATGGAGTTTGCAGACTAGGGAGGACTCCCAAGGAATGCTCATTTCACCCCCTGCTGGCCCTCAGTACACCTAAGACCACCCTCACCCCCAGGGACAGGATGGTGCAGCCCAGGGGACCGATGGGGTTCAGTGGCCAGAAATCTGACTGTGCCCTGGGTTCCCCTTCTGACCAGCCCTCTAGACCTCCCTGGGGCGCACCTTCCCCAATCATTACTCCTTTCCATCTCTCCACGCCAGGTGGCTGCAGAGTCAACCCTTTAGTCCCTCTTAGCCAAGGGAGGCCTGAACACTGCAGCTTCTAGGTCAGCCCCAAGAAAGTACGGAGTTCATGCTCCCAGACCAGCCAAACCACCAGGCCTCGTGAAACTTCCTGGGGACATTCCTCCCTAGTGCAATTTAAGTGCAAACGGGAAACTAAGTCAGGATGAATACTCAGAAAAAGAAAATGTGGACTTGCTAAAAGGAGAACACTAGTGAGAGACACAAGACCAAGCCTTTTACCGACCTCCTGATAAAATATTTCCAGCCAGCAGCTCTCCTGACCTACTTTCTCTAACTTTGAGAGCCGTGCCTCAGTTGTCTCGAGGGGGACCACATGGCTACCAGAAGTCCTAACACCCAGGATGTCTCTCCAGACCTTGGCTGCAGCCCAAACAATAATAATTATGAAGACTTGGTTTTGACATGGTTAATGGCCTGGGTTTTTTCCTAACGCACATTAAAATAAATATATAACCATAAAAGGAAAAAAGAAATTCCTCTGTCAACTGGGTCCTCATACTTTCACAGCCACCTGAAGGGGCAGGCAAGTACAAGCTGTGAGCCTCATTCTAGGGAAGCAGGGACTTGGCCCCAGAGAGGTGAGGAGCCTTGCTTGCGGCCACACCACCAGTAATGGGAGAGCAGGAATTGAAATCTCTGTCCTCCTGCTTCTCATGGTGTGGGGTATGCACAAATGGGAACAGTTAGAACTGGGTGGTTTCTTAAGACTTTACCTCCCTTCAGTTAGGAATTCTCCCATCCAGAACCCAGGAACCCTAAGGTCTAACTGGGTTGCTAAGTGGTTGTGTGGCCACAAGCAAGTAGGTCAGCCTCTCTGACCTGGATCTCTCTGTCTGTCAAGTGGATATTCTAGCTGGGGTCCTGTGATACTACTGACCTGTTCACAGTCTGCCTTCCCTTGGTGCCCTGAGACAAACCTTGTGTGACGCGCCAGCCACCAAAGTTTGAGGAGCCATCAAGACCTCTCCTTGGACTCCACATGGCTGTGCACCCCGCCGCCAGCTTCTCAGCCCTCTGAGCAGAGTGAGAGCAGGTTCAAAGCTGCTCGCACCTCCCTTTCCAGCCAAGCTGGGCCCTTCCTAGAACACACTGCACCTTCCAAACAACATCAGCTACATGGAGCCTTGTTTTCCTTTCCCTTTGGAGTCACTATCTTTACCTCTGCCCCAGACAATCAGCGATCACTGTTGCTTTTGGAGATACACACATATACAAAAGACACATACACAGAAACACAGACAAACACACATATGAGGTCGGACAATTAAGTTCATGAACTTGTTGCAACGCTGTTGCTAACCTTTTTTGATATCAGAGGGATTATTCATTATGAATTTGTACCAACTGGACAAACCATTAACCAAGTTTACTATTTGGAAGTGCTGAAAAGGCTGCGTGAAAAAGTTAGACAGCCTGAACTTTTCACCAACAATTCAGGGCTCTTGCATCATGACAATGCACCAGCTCACACGGCACTGTCTGTGAGGGAGTTTTTAGCCAGTAAACAAATAACTGTATTGGAACACCCTCCCTACTCACCTGATCTGGCCCCTAATGACTTCTTTCTTTATCTGAAGATAAAGGAAATATTGAAAGGAAGACATTTTGATGATATTCAGGACATCAAGGGTAATATGACGACAGCTCTGATGGCCATTACAGAATAAGAGTTCCAAACCTGTTTTGAAGGGTGGACTAGGCACTGGCATTGGTGCATAGCGCCCCAAGGGGAGTATTTCGAAGGTGACCATAGTGATATTCAGCAACGAGGTATGTAGCACTTTTTCTAGGATGAGTTCGTGAACTTAATTGTCTGACCTCGTATACACACATTTTCTGGCCATCACTGAGAGAGAATCAAAAATTAGTACAGTTCACAGATCTGGTGAGTTAGAGGTTTTCAGACATTTTGCTAAGGCAACAGAACCTTTCTTAGGAACAGAACCTTTCTTCTAAAATCAAAATAGCTCTGGTTCTTATATTCATTCAGCAAACATTTATTGAGCACCTACTGTGCACCAGACACTAAACTAGCCAGGGACTTGGGACACAGTGGTGGGAAAAGCAGATACAGACCCTGCGTCTAAGCTGCCTTCTCAGTGAGGCTTCCCTGGCCATCCTGTTGGAAATCGCAGTCCTCTCCCCCAGCACTCTTTCTTTGCTGCCACATTTTGTCTACACGGTCCTGCTCACCGTCGAATGGACTGCATGCTTTACTATGGAATTTTGTTTACTGTCTTCTTCCCCAAGTAAAGTATAAACCCCACGGGACAGGGATCACTGTTTTGCTGACTGTCTAGTGCTATACAACCAATACCTATGCTAACTAACACACAGTAGGTACTCAGAAAACACCTGCAGAGCGAACGAACGCACATGAAACAAATAAGTTATACATATCATACGTATGTATACAATTATATAAATATTTCACTGGAACATGATAAGTGCTTTGGAAAATAAGTACAGAACACTGGGGAGTGGGTGCATGTTTGGCAATTGGGAAAGATCTGCCTGACAAAGTGATGTTTAAACTGAGTCCTAAAGAGTAAGTGCGTTAGTCAGACAAGGTAGGGAGGGAAGGTCTGAGGGAGTAACAAGGAGCACTCCCAGCAGGCAAACAGCACGTGCAAGGATCCTGAGGAGGAAAGGAGGCTCATATCCGGAATGAACTGACAGAGGGGGACAGTGACAGGGATGATGGAGGAAGAAGGCAGCTCATGAAGGACCTTGGAGGCCTCGCCATTTGGATCTTATTCCAAAGACCACAGGAAATCCCAGAAGGGTTTTCAGCAAAGAAGTGCTCATCAGATTTTATATTAAAAAAAAACTCACTTTGCTGCTTGGTGGGGAGTGGCCTAGAGGGCTGAAGAGCCATTGCTGGAAGACCAGTTAGGACACTGTTATAGTTTTCACATGGGAGATGGTGGTGGCTTGGACCAGGCCGGTGGCAGCAGAGGCAGAGAGCATACGGATGGAGTGGGGGTCAAAGCCCATCAACTATCCGCTCACAGGAGTCTGAGAGTTGTCCAGCTCAGGGGTCAGCAAACTCTTTCTAGGAAAGGCCATGTAGCGTATAGTTCAGGTTTTGCAGGCGTGCAGGAAAGAGCTACCACAGCGGGCTGATGTTGCTCTCCAGGAAGGCCTGCTTGCAGGGTCGTCTCTTGACTGGTCTTTGGGAACTTGGCTAAGATGCTCCCTAAGGTACAAAATGATTCAGTTGCTTTGTCTGCCTGGGGCCCTGAGTTCCGCAGCACCAGCCTGCATGGACTGTTTGTACAGCGATGTGATTTATGGTGAATACCTGCTTTCCTTCTTCGAGTCTGCAATTCTGATTGATCACGCAGGCAGAAAGGACCGTGTTTCCCCGAAAATAAGACCTAACCAGAAAATAAGCCCTAGCATGATTTTTCAGGAAGACATCCCCTGAACATAAGCCCTAATGCGTCTTTTGGAGCAAACCTTAATATAAGACCCAGTCTTATTTTTGGGGAAACACAGTACTTATGCACTTAGGAAAACACCCCCATTAAAAACCTGGACACTGAGTCGCAAGCAGGCTCTGGTGTGCGGAAACGCTCCCCACATGCTGCTGCATTTTGATGCTGGAAGAAGGAGCAAGTTCCATGCAGCCCCTCCGGCAGGAGAATATAGGAAGTCTGTGGTGAATTCTTCTAGGCTCTGCCTGAAGTGTGTTGTTCTCTAACTGATGATGGAACTAAACCACATCCAAGAGTGTAACTGCTTCTGAGTACTGTGAGTCCTTCTGGTGCATCACCGAAGAAGTGTGTGCGTGTGTGTGTGTGCGCGCGTGTGTGTGTTGGATGTAACGGGGGGTGGTATTTCCATAGGACAGCCTTACAGATAAGAACTGGCCTGTGAGCTAAGGCCCAAAAGGAAGGAGATGGTAGGAAAGCAGGATGAGTAGGGCAGACGATCTGAATGGTGAACTCCTGGCTTCACCTTTGTTCTGGGTGTGGATGGTGTGTTTTTACGTGCACGTGAGTACAGGCCAAGGCTCCGAGGTCAAAGGTGTTGAACAGGTTTTCCCAAACTTTTCTGATCATCAGAATCCCCTCGGAAGCTTCTTAATAGAAATGAGGGCCAGGTGCCATCTCACAGCCCTGAAACTGAATCTCCAGGGGTGGGGCCTGGAGGCTGCATTTCAGTATGTTCCCAGATGATCAGTCAGGTGTGGAAACTGGGTGCTACTTGGGACTGGCTGACCTTAGGGACCGGGATAAAGAAGCCTGTGAGCAGAGGAAAGAACAGGAAATCTGTCCCGGATTAACGCAGAATTTGTAGATCTAACAAAGATACACAGACCAGTGATTTTTGGAAATAAGTTTTCCAAAACTGCTTTTCCAACTGAGCCTGTGCCATCAGAGGTTGGAGTAGGCAAGGCCAACATCAGGAGCTAATTTCCTTCTTCCTAGGGATTCTGCCTGCAATTCAGGATGCTGGTGGTGCCCCTGCCTGGGGCCCCTCAAGGCACGGCAATCCGAAACAGAAATGAGCCCACGTGGCCACTCCACCCCGTACTCAGTGCAGTGACATCAGGTACGTCTAAGTGGCACGAAGTAGCACTCCACAAACATTTCCACCCAATTGCTCCTAACAGCGCGTGGCCCGAAGCCTCAGACTGCAGACGAGATTTCTTGCAAGCCTCATGTTCTACTGAATGCAGATTCCACATCCTACTGCATGATCCATCTATGTCTGTTTTAATAGAAAAATGGGTGCCTCCGCACCCATTCAAATATCTTTGAGCATGTTATTTCACACGTTGGAATTTTGTGGGGACCTCTGAAAGATACTGATACCTCAGACCCAGCCCCAGAAAGTATAATTTAATTGGGCTGGGTTGTGCTCTGAATATTGGGATTTTCTAAAGCATCGTAGGAGCTTCTAACAAGTAGTGGAGGTTGAGAACCCCTGGGCTGTAAGATGCTCTGTTTTCATCTCTTGTCTAACATACCCCAGGCTCAGCACCATGTACCCACTTCGAAAAGCTTACATAAATATTCACTACCCGCTATTCGGAATAGCCAATGCCTTACCAAAGACAACTATAGGCCAGTCAGTTTTCACCAATTATATCTTCCTGTGAGTTACCCTACAAAGAAAATCGATCACCAACAAAGTCCCAGTTTCTGTCACTGAGATGCACGGCTGCCAAGATCTGTGATCTTGGGTGTGTGGGGGGGGACAGCATGTTTTATTTTCAATAACCTTTAACCAAAATATAGCATTTCCTTCAAGTATGACGGCAGACAACACAGTACTGTAAGCAATAGAAATCCCAGATATTTTCTTACCATGGTATAAATATCTCCAAATACCATTTATTCTCATTGGTGCTTTGAAATCATGGAAATTATTGGACCTACCGCCGGATGTTGCTATTTAATGTACTGATAAAGAAGCACATGTATTATTACGATGCCACAAATGTCTTTCTTAATGTTTTGGTGATTGTATTTCAATATATTTGATTTACTAGTATTTAATTTGTGCATTGGAAATTATGATTCTGAACATAAAAGAGAAGGGGTCTTCCAATTGCTCCACCAACCATCAAGCCTCTGTGGCCGGCATTAGGGGCATGCAGAAGGCTTCCGAGTGCTGGCGGGCAGCTGTGCATTGAGCAAATGACTCTTACCTGTGGGTCCGAGAGCCGGGAGAGGTCAGGGTACAGGTAGAACTTGACGCCTTCGGACGCCCCAGGCAACGTGACCCCTCGGATCAGGAGGATCAGAAGCATGACATAGGGGAAGGTCGCGGTGACGTACACAACCTGCCCAGGAGAAGAGAGACAAGAATGAAGAAGGGGGAACAGAGGTGGGCAACATGGCAGACGCCTGTTGTCTCACTGAGCAAAGGGCTTCCCAGAGCAGCCATGAGAGGTGAACCCCGAACACAGATTAAGCTCCCGTCTCCTCTCTTGCCACCACCCCTTGAAGGGCTGGATCTTTCAGCGAGTATATTGAGTGTCTACAACGGTGCTTGATATCACTGATTTTCAAACATATTGGACCAAAACCCACAGGGAGTAACATACATACCACAGCCTGGTACATACTGAGCTGAAACCAGAAGTTTCACAAAATCAGTCACGCTTTCATGTGTGATACACTCAGTATGTTCTACCACATTCTATTTCATTTATATATCACACTCTATTTCATTTAAGAAAAAAAAAAAAAAAAGCTTGTCATGACCCTCTAAAACTTGTGTCATAATTCACCAACCAGCCAAGATACACATTTTTGAGAAACACTGCTCTTAATGAAAACCAAGTTTTCATAGCCAAGGATAAGAGGGGACAGGATAGGGTAGAAAAGGGAAGGGGAACTGTGTGAGGCAGGAGAGCCCCGGTGTTTTGCCTGGAATCATTTCAGTTTGGTCTGCTTGGAGGCAGGTAACCGGAGCTAGTGAACCTGACGGGCCCCTTTCGCCCATGGATTAAGAGGAAGAATGAACATAGTGAAAGAAATAAAATCTTCCCTGAGCTTCCTCACAAAGAGGTGCTTAGAAGGCCAGGGACGTATCTTCACACACCATTGGAGTTCCCATCCTGCGGGCCATGACCCCATCCTGAGCCCTGCAGGACGCAGTGTCCCCTGCAGTTCTGATTTTGTTCTCCTTTGTGACAATCTCTCCTCCAGTCACTTGGTTCCTTCCTCTAGGTGGGGCCTGCCTGTTGTATCTATTTAGATAAGCAACTTGCCAACATGTGGGGGCCACAGACACTTCTGAGACTCTGATGACAGCTATGGCCCTTCTTACCCCCCCGCCCCCCCCAGGAGTGCATAGACACGGATATGTGTACAAGCTTTTGGACGGTTCAGAGATCCCAATTCCCCAGATTAAAAAAACCCTGTGCTCTAAGACCTACAATCTTAATTCCTCCAGGGCTATGGTAGCCTCTTACCCCTTTCTAGCTGAGTCTTTCTTTTACCAGTGGTACAGCTCTTCACGCCATTCATGCATTTATGCATTTACTCACTCGTCCACCTACTCACGCACACACCAGAGACACACTCCTATGTACCAAGCACTGAACTGGACCCTGGGACGTACAAATAAGTATGAGACACAGGATGGACTTCAAGAGGTTTCCCCACTGACAGACAGACAGACAGGTAATGCATTATGTAATCAGGGGAGTGGGAAGGATGGTAGAGAACAGCGAAGGGAATAGCTAAACAGAGGGGCAGTCAGGGAGGGCTTCTTCAAGGAGGTGGCCCAGGTGTTGGCTTGTAAAGGATGAGAAAGAATTCGGGACATGGGAAATTGGGACAGAAGGAAGAAGAGAACAAATAAAATCCCATTACATGCCAAGCATTTTATATGTAACAAAAGAAATGGCTACATTTACAGAGCATTTCCTCTTGGATTTTTTTCTTTTGCTATTCACTTTATTTTCATTTAAATTAACACCCCAGAAAAAGCAAAATAGAAACACTGAAGTATTGCACATAACAATCTTTGGCTTAAATGCCCTATTATTTCATTGAAGAATGGTTAAGATACACATCTGAGGGATTGAAGGGACAGAAAGATTACAAAACACCCCACTATTATTTCTTTGCATGTAAACTACTAACTGTACAAAAACTAAGAGGCTATACTTTATACAAGTACAAACATACATCATTTGGCTGGTAAGTGACAAAACAGCAATTTGAACCCAGTCCTCAAAAATAAGAAATAAGAACCAGCAGGGGCTCGTGTCAGCTGGTCCGGCTGACACAGGCTGGAAGGCTGGATTATTCCCTCCAGACACTGCCCCTAACCTACAATGATGACACCATCCTCAGCCCACTCACAGCCCCGCCCCACCAATTCAGCATCCCTGTTTCCAAATCAACCATCTGCTCCATCAACACGTCAGTAGTCAGTATAAACAATCTCTCACTGTCATATAAGAGAGTGCCAAAAAAATGTATACATATTTTAGGAAAGGAAAAAACTGTAATAAAATTGTAATAATATATACCGATAACAAGAGATGAATACAAGTCGTCTATACATTTTTTTGGCACCCTGGTATAACATAATCCAGAAAAGGTGAACACAAGTCAAATATATACTAAGGAGGCCAACAGTTGACATTAATAATAATAAATTAAAGGCCAGCAGTCAACAGGGTTGATGGTACCTGCCGAGAGAACTAATAGGGCTATAAAATCGCTGTTTCCCTGAGCTTTGTAGGCACAATCTATCATAGATCTTTAGTATTTCATGTAAATCCTTAGTTCTCTTCCTTCAAAATGAATCCCTCTGGTCAATCAGTTTAAGTCTATGAAAAGTCAGGCTAAAAATTGATTGCTTTCACTGAATAATTTCCACTTTCGTCTCTGTTGTATGGCAGAAGATAAATTAACCAGAATGCCCAGGACCTGGTTAATAACGCTGGCGTTCAACTATCTTAACCCCCAATGCTCACAAAACTTATAGAAAAGGACTATACCATGTAGGACCTAAGAACAACTGAAAATCATAGAAATTTGTCTTTCATCTGTGGGACCACTTGGATGTGACTAAACTCGTCGGTCATGCTCTGCCCAGTCTGTTTTGAGTGGACTAAGCCACTGGGGTGTCATTAAGAGGTCACGTATAATCTGGCCAAATGCACCCTCACCGTGCCCCTGGCAACATATAGAGCAGAGTGTTTCTCAGTGACCACAGTGGCATAATTTATTAAATGGCTGCCGATGATTTTGAAGCAGTTCCGTTGTTTAGAGTTCTAAATGGAGGCTGTGCTTCTACATTACATTTAGGAGTATTACACTCCTTCCACTGGTACCCACACCTTGATTGTCACACTCGTTCTATAAAACCATAAGGGAAATAAAATATGCAGATGAATTACCCAAAGACCATAGTGCAGACGATGAGTTAGGCTGCCAAAATGGAACCACTGGCTGGCAGGTGGTAGCTAGAAAAATTCCTTTGCAAGCTGAGGTTTGAGAGCCCTGAGTCAGGGTACAAAAGGTTTAGGGGCACCACGATACAAAGCACACAAGTGGAGCGGGGTATGAAGGTTCAAAATGCAATGCTGAGCATAGCCTGTATCTGTCACTGGTCCCAGCTCTCCTAAAAGCCCCTTCTACCCTCAGCCATACCAGACACTTGGATACAATCTTTGGTTTTTCCTGAGAACAGCTGCAGACTGTCCAAACAATACAGATCTTGTCACAGAGATTGTACGTAAACTACACGCATCCTGTGTTCACGGCAGACATCACTAATTGATCACAACACTCTTTGCCGATACGCCTGGATGCAGCCTCACAACCCTCCACACAGGCAGCCCCCATAACCAGTTGTGAAGAAAGCCACTCTTGGCTACCCCTGATCTCATCCACTTTTCATTTATTCATTCACAGTTTCCTGCGGGTCCTTTGTCCCTGTCCTCAGAATATTAGACCGAGCTGTTGTGTTCAAGGAAAGAACAACTGAATGTGTGATGCATGACACCCACAGAAGGAGGGTGAACCCAGAAAAGGAGGCTAGAGAGACAGGCTGGAAGAGTCTTTGTGAAGGGATTCAGCCTCTGGCTGACAATGGGATTGGAGCTGGGCCCTCAAAATAAGTAGGAATGGGAGAGGCTGAGTCCGCTGAGGAAGATGTGGAAGCAGCCAAGGGTGTGGACAAGGGCACAGAATCTTGTCCTCTGGGATGTCTAGGAGCCTCCAGGGGCCCCTCCAGGGGCTCACGCTGGAGTCGGCCTCATCTCTTTGCTCAGCTTCTTCCTGAGTGGTTCCAAGTCCTGCCCACTTGATCTCCAACCCCCTCAGCCCCATCATCAGGGCCCTTCATCACTTTTCTTCCCGATCATGTGACAGCCCCACACTGTCCACACTGCAGCCCAGGTTTCAAGTACACAAACCTGGCATGTGTCCTCCTGCTCCTGCGAGTCTTTCCCCCAAGCCCCACATTCAGGGGTGTGGGATATAGTGCAAAGGGTTGGGCTTTGAGCCAGGTGACCTCAGGCTCCAATCCTGGCTCTGCCCTGACGTGCTGTGTGGCTTCACCAGTCTCAACCCTTCCCCACCCACTCTGTTCTCCACTGTGCCAGCTTTCGCGCGTTGGGAGCATGCCAGACTCCTCGGGCCCTCTTGCCTTTTCATGCTTCCCTTTGTCCAGAGTCACCAGCCCCAGCTCCTGGGCCACCCACGGTGTTAATCCTCACAGGGCTGAGGACTCCTCCAAGTCAGGGACCCTGGCTTTCAGCTGTGACATCACTGTCCTACCTGCTTTCTATGTCAGGTGGCCAAGGCCCTGAGTAGTCAATCAGCAGTGTCTCAGTCTCTCCCTCTTAACCTATAAACCGTGCCATCTGCCCACATGTTGTTGAGAGACTTAAGTGCCACGTCCTCCCGGACCCCTTCCCACATTCATCCCCCGTCATTCCAGCAGCCTCTCAGCACTAGAGCTGTTTTCCATCAGCTGTTGTTTTACTGCCTTCTAAGTTTAAGATTTTGAACATGTATGTCCCACAAGGAAAGAGAGTTTTGTCTTTCACGTTGCCCGCTGTACCCAGGACAGTAAATGGTATATAGAATGTGCTCAGTAAGTATTTGTTGGAAGGATAAACAAATCAGCAGGCTGAGACCTGGAACCCTGAGGTCAGAAGGCAGGGCTTCAGAAGACCACTTTGTGCTTCATCCATAATAAATGCTGGATCCACATAGAATGGGATTCAGAAAATTGAAATCGTATTTTAAGAGACATGTTTAAAGGAAATTACAAGAGATTTGGTTTTAAATTAAGATGAGTTCAGATATGGAAGGCAAGGAAATTCAGCTATAAGGTGCTTCCCAGCAAAGTTCAGTGTCTCATTCAAAACATCTGAGGTCCCAGGGTTTGTCTAGAAGAGCCGAGCAGGGCTCAGGCATTATGCTAAATTACAGCGTTTGGTGATGGGCGCATAAGGTCACTGACGAGGTACCATCAAGGCTTGCTGCTGAGGTCGCTGCCAGGGGTGGCTCAGACCCAGGCGGGTGGTCTAGTCTGTCAGACCTCTCAGGCTCCGAACTGAGACTCCTGCCCAAAGCACACCCCTCTGTTAGGAAAGAGTTGTTTTTTTTCACTATTGTTTAATTTCCTTTTAGCAGGTCAAGTCCTTCTGAATATAAAGGTTAGCACAATTGGTGGTAATTATACTGTATCCTGTTTTAATTGACTCTAATTGCTCATTTGCATTCCAATACAGGAATTGTGGGGTATTTTCTCCCTACTTCCAGGACACAGCTATTTATTTCGTAGAAGGGAGATTGTATGATCCTTGGGAATACCACACAAGTTTTGAAAGGGCTGCCCCTCCCTAAGTTTTCCAAGATAATGAGGTCAACTGGAAAGATGAGTGTTACTCCACAGGCATCAGGAAAGCAGGGTGGTGTGGGGGCAAGAACCCAGGACCACAGAGTCAGAAAATCCAATGAACTGGATAGTTTGGGCACGTTCCATACCCTCTCTGGACTGGCATTTGACCATTTACGAAGAGGTAGGCGAAAACTCATGCAAACTTCAATCCCTCTTATACCATTTCCCCCCCTTTTTTGTGGGGTGCATATACATAAATCGCCTTTGTATTATTTACTTAATATTTTTTAAAAAATCAACAAACTCTTATATTAAATAAATATATGTAATAAGAAAACTCAACACAATGAACAGAGAACCATTATTTCTTACCATAAATAGAGGGTACATGAAAAAATAAATGCAACACAAGTAAAATGTGATTAAATTCTAGCTAAAGGCTCTTAGTCTTCACGGTGTTTTCTCTTTGTTCAACAGCAAGAGTAGCAAGTGTCAGAGAGGCGTTAGACAATAAGCGGTGACACCTTCCTGTGTCTTTCACCATAAGAGACGTGAAAAGGGAATGCTGTTTCATTATGTGATTGGATGTTTTAAAATCTGGGTTTACAGAATCATCCTGTGGACCAGCAGTAGGAAGAACATCCCTCATATTTGTGGGAAAGACTAGATGGATTCCTGAGGTCCTTCCCAGCAACCACGGTGCTTAGCCCATTGTCAATTGCAACCCTTCTCAAAAGACCAGGACTTCTTAATCCCCTTCATTTTTTGCTCCCATGCCCCTTCCCCATTCCATCTGGGAACCATCAATGTGTTCTCCACATCTATGAGTTTGTATCGGTTTTGTTTTTAGATTCCACATATAAGTGAAATTACACAGTACTTGTCTTTCTTTATTTGACTTATTTCACTTCGTATAATATTCTCTAGGTCCTACCATGTTGTCGTAAATGGCAAGATTTCATTCTTTTCATGGCTGAGTAATATTCCACCGTGTGTGTGTGTGTGTGTGTGTGTGTGTGTGTGTGTGTGTGTGTGTGGTCGGACAATTAAGTTCGTGAACTTGTTGCAATGATGTTGCTAACCTTTTTGGATATCAGAGGGATTATTCATTATGAGTCTGTACCAACTGGACAGTTAACCAAGTTTACTATTTGGAAGTGCTGAAAAGGCTGCGTGAAAAAGTTAGACAGCCTGAACTTTTCACCAACAATTCAGGGCTCTTGCATCATGACAATGCACCAGCTCACACGGCACTGTCTGTGAGGGAGTTTTTAGCCAGTAAACAAATAACTGTATTGGAACACCCACCATACTCACCTGATCTGGCCCTCAATGACTTCTTTCTTTACCCAAAGATCAAGGAAATATTGAAAGGAAGACATTTTGATGACTTCAGGACATCAAGGGTAATACGACAACAGCTCTGATGGCCATTCCAGAAAAAGAGTTCCAAACTTGCTTTGAAGTGTGGACTAGGCACAGGCATTGGTGCATAGCTTCCCAAGGGGAGTACTTCAAAGGTGACCGTAATGATATTCAGCAATGAGGTATGAGCACTTTTTCTAGGATGAGTTCATGAACTTAATTGTCAGACCTCATATCTCACATATTCTTTATTGATTCATGTATCTATGGACACCTAGGTTGCTTCCATATGTGACTGCCAGTGAGAAAATAAGTCATGTGGATATAAAGTACAGCATTGGGAATACAGTCAATAATATTGTAATAACTATGAACGGTGACTGATGGTTACTAGACTTACAGCAGTGATCACTTTGTAAAGTATATAAATGTCTAATTACTATGTCATAAGTCTTAAACTAATATAACATTGTATGTCCACTATAAGTTAATAATAAATTTAAAAAATGTGTTACCAGGGTAGATAACACATTAAGTGTTCTTACCGTAAAAAAATAGTTGGGGAGGGCATGAAGGAAATTTTGGAAATGATGAATGTTTTCTTCACCTGGATTGTGGTGATGGTTTCAGGGGTATATGCATATATTCAAACTCATTAAATTGTATGCATTAAGTATATTCAGGTTTGTTTGGTTTTTGAGAGAGACCAGGAGTTCTTGGAGCTATCCATGGTCCTGCCAATGATTTGGGCTGAGCCTTCTGTGAGCCAGCTACCTAGAGCTTTGGAGGACCCTGTTGCTAACTGAACACCTAATGGGTACCAGAGATGTGTCATATTGTATCTCCAACTAATCTTCATACCACTTGAATAGTTCTATCCCATTTTTGAAGAAAAAAAAAAACAAAAAATGTGGATTAGAGATCGAAAAGGCTTGCTCCAGGTCACAGAGCTATAAGTGACCCAAATTCTGCTCTCTCCACCACACATGCTGTGCTTTCTGCTGCAAACCTGGCCCGATACTGCCTTCCTGTTTTCAACTCCCGTTTTCTCCTCTGTCTGTCCCTGACCTCAAGGGTTCAGCTTGCCTGACTTTTGGCAGCAACTCATCATCACCCACTAACCGCAATCTCGGAAACACTGTGTTAGCCCAGCCCTCCCCTATTTTCCTTCCAGCCAGTCTTTCCTCCGTGTCTGGAGTACATCTACCCATCCCAAATACTTGGAAAGTGTGGCACCGAACATCTAATCCTTAAAGCATCATTCTTCTGAGTACCACTGGATTTTTCCCTGCTTTGGTTTTTGAGAGAGCTCAACCTGAATTCCCAGGTCAGGACAGTATTCAAGCACCGAACAGTCTGGTGTAACCCCCATGATGTTATTGGCCTCTGGGAACAAGACGCTAGAGGAATGTGAATCTGAAGAGGGGAGGTCTCCATGGACACGTCTGGCCTCTTTGCCATTTCTATCACTGTTAGAGGTGTTGTGCAGAGATAATTCTAACAGAAATAATAAAGAAAACCTTTTTATCTGTTTTAAGCAACCAAATTCTAATAGGTGGGTGGAGTCATATTTTTACAAGAAAATAGTGAAGATATTCACTATTCAAGGAGGTAATGGTATTTTAGCAATGCAGCAATATTTCCATGGGGAGTTACAAGTCAAAATTTTTGTGAAGTCACAAGCGGTTTGTCATTATCTATGAAAGTTAGCCCATGGGTGGAGCCTAAAAGAATTAACTAAAACAATGGCCCACCTGGGGCTCCACGGTAGCTCTCAGGGCCTCATCCCTGAGCTGGGTTGAGAAAGGAAGGGCATGAGGGCCAGGATTACAGTTGGGAAGCAGCACAGCCAGGTGGGATGACCAGGGTCTAGACCCCATCCTACCACAGCAACAGAAACCATGACTCTGCCTCCAGGATCTGGTTTCTCCTCTTCTGCAGTAACAAAGCCCCTAATCTTCAACTGGACCGTCGCCTTCTAGAATAAAGACAATATTTCCCAGCCTCCCTTACAGGTAAGTGTGGTCATGTGACTGTGTTCTGGACAATCAGATACAAATGAAGGTGCTATGTCCAACTTCTAGATCATGTTCTTAAAGGGAAGGGCTGTATCCTATCCTTCCCTTCTTGTCTTCCCACGGACGGGAATGAGGACCAGTAATGAGCCATCTTAGACCATGGAAACAAGGGAGACACCCCAGGAGAGGCAGAGCAATAGAACAGAAGGAGTCCAGGTCCCTGAAAGCAGGCAGCTTATGCCTGGACCCATGGGAGAGAGAAATAAAGTACTGGGTTTCTGCTGCTGCTCTTTTAGGATTCCATGCTAAGAAGTCCAACATTTAACCTAAATACCTCACCACCACTTGCCTCTGTGATCTTGGGTAGGGCCTGTTCCTGTTCTAAGTCTGTAGCATTTTTCATTAAATGAAGGCACTGGCCCAGATGGTCCACACTATGCCTTTCTTCTCAGACATGAAGAGAAGATTCTGAGGACAACTGAGGACCCGGAAGGCGGACTCTTTAGAGTGACCAGCCTTCTACACCTGGAGTCAACCAGGAATGGCAACAAGAGAGTCAGGAAGTCACCAGAAAGTCTCCAGTCAGTAAAATTCAAAGAGCAGCTAGAACAGACCAGCCAAATAGATGCCCATTTCTCAGTGAGACACAGTATTAGCCTGCATCACCGTGTAGAAGGAGCCCGATGGGGTGGGTAGCCAATGGTGTGGACCCCATCCTCAGGTACACAGGTGTGTGTATGGGTTAGAACGTCTCCGAGTCTTTCCTAAACCTTTATCTTCTTCCCGTGTGAAATGAGGATAACGCCTATTTCCAAGGTTGTTGTCAGGATGAGAGAACACTTTGCAAAACACCGGACACACACATACTGCTCAGTAGTAACCGGAAGGATGGTGACTGCTTTTGTTTGCCCATCACTGGGTCAGTACAGCAGCACCCCTCCAGCCCAGTGAGTGAGTGGCTTTGGCTGGCAGAGAGCAACATATCTGGGGGTTCAAGAATGGAAACAGAGGGGTTGGAGTAAGCCCTGCCTGTGTTGTGAAAAGGGACAGGGAGGGGCTCCTGAAACTCCTCATGGGACCCTCTCGCTGACAATGGGAGTCACTGGCAATGTGGTGGCAGCAGAAGGCTGGTGTAAAGAGGTGGTAATTCATTGGCTGGGAAAACCTGGGTGGACAGGACCCAGAAATAAGAAAAATATCAGGACAGAAGTGTACATGGTCATCCTGAGGCGCTGCAGCAGCCAGCCTCTGGAATGAAGGCCAGAGAGCAATGGGGACACGTCCAGGTGGCCACTGTGGACGAGAGTCCTCTGGGGTCCCAGCTCCAGCCAACAGCTGTAGCAGGCGAGGGGCCAGGGTGCAGACAGTACTTAGATGGATGGAAGAAATTATACCAGGATGAAATCAGGTAAGACCAAATTCCAATGTATACAGACAGGACTCAAAATCTGAGTTAAAGGGAAGGGTTGGCCCTTGCCTTGTCCCACAGACACAGACACGTACATGACAGGGATGGAGTTTGACCTGTAAGGGGGGTAGGCCAGACTTTCAGGAGAAGCCAAGGGAAGAAAGTAAACATCTCCAATCTTTGTGAGGCTCCAGGAACCCAGCAAGGAAGGAGGCAGGGGCTCCCCATTGAGGGCGTGCAGTTGCTGGGGCTCAGGCGCAGCTTATGGAGGGAAACTTGCTGAGACTTCTTAGCTATTGATCCCAGAACGCCACTGCCAGCCCTCATAGGCCATGAGGGAAGGATTCGATTAATGGGACATCTACAGAGGCTGGAGCATGGTGGGCAAGAAACCAAACATCTTAGGAGCCCAGGGAATGGTGTCATCTTTCTTCTTGCTGATGGTTGGGCCATAAAGCTCATCTACACCCATAGCCTGTTCCAACCCTGAGATTCCATGACTTCCTCAGGGAGGAAGAGGACAAAGAGGGAAAAGTGCTCAGTTCAGGAGAACTGGAAGATTAGGACATACCTGATGAGCATGGGACTAACATTTATTATTGGGTCTACATGCTTTATTCTTATGTTACCCAGTTCTACAAGACAGAAACTATTATCATTTCCATTTTGCAGAAGTAGAAACTGAGGCACCCAGAAATTGACTATTTGGCCCATGGTTGCACAGATCAAAAAAGGCAGGATTCAAGCTCAGATCCACATTACTCCAAAGCCTGCACTCAACCACCACACAGCCCCACTGGGAATTCAAGCGTCCCCATAATCCAACCAGCTCCATCTCACACCACATCGTCCTGTGTTCCCTGAATAAACCCTGTCCTTTCCTGTGTGCAAGCCTTTGCTTTTGTCACTCTCTTCACCTGGTAGGTCCTTTCCCTCTTCTCCAGTTACCAACATCTTACCAACCTTCAAGACCAGTTCAATGATCACGCCTCCAGGACTCAGCACGAGGTCATCGGGCAGGATGAAATGCTCCTTCTATAGCCTCTAGTACACTCAGCAATACAGCATACAAATATAGGCATCTGTCTTGACTGCAGGAAAACCAAGTTCAAATCCAGCCTCTGGCACTTTCTATATATGTGACTGACTTTTGGCAAGTTACTGTCTTTCTAGGTCTTGATATCTTCTGTACAATGGGGATAATAATATAGCAGAATAACTCAATCCCTTTGAGCCTCAGGTTCTTAAATGTATGGAATGTGGATAACAGTTTCCACCTTTCGTGGTAAGTATGAGAATTAAATGAGCAAATGTCTACACAGCACCAGGCCCAGCGACTTGACACATTAGCCCTTAGTGAACAGCTCTCCTTCCTTCTTTCACTTGACCCGTATTCCAGGCCACCTTCTTGTACGCCTGCCTCTCCCTCTAGGTTGGGAACTACTGGAGGGTAAAGGCCTTTTTCATTTTTTGCAGGCTCTGACTGCGTCTCACAAAGGCTTACATGGGCTGTAAATAGTTGATGAATGAATACATTCAGCCCTCAGGAACCCAGCGAGAACGAATAGATCAAAAGATGATATAATTCCATGTGTCTGCAATGGGCCTTTGGTGTAAACCATCTCTGTTCTCCCTTGAGCCTCTGCATGTAAGAGTAAAGAGCTTTCTGTTTAATTCAATTCGTCAGCCATTTATTGAACCCACTGTGGCTCAGGCCCCACGCTGGTTTGGGAGAGTACACTGAGGAATGAGGCAGTACCCTGCCTGCAACGGCGCACAAGCCAACCCTAGGCACAGACAGCCATAGTGATGGGCCTTGCCATGGATGGAGGCAGACGGAGCTCAGGGACACGGAGAGTGATGAGGTATGGCGAGAGCAGTCCTGGAGCTGGGCTTTGAAGGGGGGCCAGGCTGTCCCCATTGCTCTAGAGAGTCCTGATCTAGAATGTACTGTGTAAATAAATTCCTTAGAGCTAGAAGGGTCAGGACATGGGGCACGTGGGGCACGTCAGCCTGGAAACCTCACCTCCAAGAAAAGAAACAAACTCTGCCTGGTGGCAGGGATACTGGGTCAGAGGTGACAAGATACTTAAATAGCAACCACGTTCATTAAGATGGTTGAGCCCAATTTAAATCCTTGTCCACAGGATATCCGAAAATCACTGGATGGGGAAATCTACTGTTTAAGCCTATTTCATGGTGAATTAAGATTAGCTAGAGAGTCAATGCTATTGATTTTTACATAACTCCACCGTAAAGACCACAAAAATGAAAACAAATCCCCAAACAAGCCCAAGCCACATAAATATTCAATGCAGTACGCAGCCAAGCTTACCCTGGCATTAGGAGCTATTATTTACTGCCTGGAAAACACACTCGGTACCTTGGCTAATAATGATTTAAACCCCATCCATCTCCCTTGGACCAGAAGGTTGGTGTCGCTATGGCGACCCAAGGCACCATTAAGGCACACCATTAAATCCCGGGCAGGAATTTACCAGTGCGGGGAGGCTGTCGGGCAACAAGCACCACCCCATGTGCTCTTACACTCGTCTTCAACACACTCATGGCGACGGAGGTGGAGAGAGGAGAAAGCTGATGCTCAGCGACTGTGTGTGCAGCCGGAGAACGCAAGGACCTCCCTGGATCCTGCAAACATCCCCTGGTATCTAAGACACACTGCCTCCCATCCATCCCACAGGCCAATGACTTGGGGCTCTTCTGGGCCCTTCCTCAGGCACCCTAAGTCAACACAGACCCCTCCCAGGCCACCATGCTGGTTGCAACACGCTCCTTCCAAAACAGCTTCATTTCTTGAAAGAAGAAATCTATGCTCGCCTCTTCTTCTTGCCTCAGTGGATGACAACCTGCCTTCTTCCTCCCGCTTCCCCACTTGGCAGCCATCCCAGAGGATACCAGGGACCCTCTAATAAGTCAAATGTAATAGCTTCTTAGCACTTGTCCTCCCCAGTTTCCAGCTTTAAAACTTTCCCTCATTAGACGCTTCTGGTTTTCCGCTTCCTTTCCTCATGATTTTTTTAGTCTCTTTCGCAGGTTCATTTCTTGGCTTTCTTTCCATCTGCTAATCAACCAACCAATCAGCCAACTTTGATTAGCATCTGTTACGTGCCAGATACTGGGTTAGGCACAGAGGACACCGAGCTGAGGAGCGAGCCCCGCCTTCTGGCTCTCGCAGTGGCGTCTTGCTCTCTGCAGATGTCTTAGCTGCTTCTTAGAAGTCTGGCCTCACCCGACTTCCGTTCTTTCTCCACCCACTCTCCTGGCCTTTCTTACATCTCCTGTGGTTTTAGGAGCCACCGATGTGCTGAGGACCTTCGATCTTTCCCACCAGCCCAATGGCATCTCGTGGAGTTTCAAGACCCATATTTTCAAATCCCTTATGTGTATGTAGGAAATCCCTGGATTCCCTACCAAGACCTACAATTCCACCTACTCAACACAAGACCACTGCTTTCTCCCCCAAATCGATGCTTCCTTCTGTGCCCCCTTCTTGGATAATGGTGTCAACTCTACTGTGTCATCTTTGATTTCAGCTTCTCTCTCTCACCCTTCTTCAGGAATAAAGCCTTTGAAAGGGAGAAATGTAGTTGGGCCCCACTGCCGTGTAGGCCCTTTGTTGCACCAAAGCTGCTCTCTCACCAGGTATGAAATGTTCTAGTGGGCGCTCCCTCTCCTCTCCTCACACCTCCCCTCCCCGGTGTTTCTCTAATCCCCAGAGAACAGCTTCCTTCTTAGGCTCCTCTCTTCTTGGCTCCCCCAGGCCGATCTTCACCCCTCTGCCCCTCTCTCTAATTCTCTCCTGGCTATCCCCCCTGTTCCCAGAGCTTCAATTACATAAGTTCTATGATGCACGCTCTGAGAACTGTTTGCCTAATTATCTCTGAAATCACGATGTCCCTCAGGTGGCAATCACAACATAGTCACCGCTCCCTGAGTGGGAGGGACCTAGGTCACAGCTGTTCCTATTATTATCACTTCGGTGGAGTTACGAGCTTTGTTGGTTAAAATAGTTTAAGTTAATTTAAATCAACTGGTATTTGATGTTTAGAATGTCCTTTTAAAAGATGATACTATGTTTTTGCAGAAAGGCACAGAAACAGGTGGGGGTGAAAGTTGATACTGTAAAGCAAATACACATCATTGAAGAAATGATCAGGAGTCCACATTTTCTTGCAAAGAAACAACCAAGTACTTTGTGGATTTAGGAAAGAAAGCTACCCAGAAGTAGATGCAGCTGTATTACGCGGCTGCTGCAGTGCACGCAGACTGATCGCTATTAGAAACAGGAGAGTCTGCCAAAGCCTTTGGAAGAGATTTAAAAAAAACTTAAAAGTGACAAGAGTCTGGTGTGGTTCCGTTATGTATCACCCAGGAATAACGTTAAGGCAATGTACAGCAGATTAATGACAAGTGTTTTCGCTTCTGGTAAACGTTCTCATTTGGAAGCACTACGTACCTTAATAGGTGTAACTAAGGTCGGATGAAATATGGCATATCAGAGGTTTCTCATCTTTTAAGGGACACAGGCTTCTTCGTAAATCAGATAGATATAGACTCTCACCCAAGAAAAGTGTACATATCCACGTGATCCTGTGATTTTTATATAACTCTAAGGGGTCCAGGGGCCCCTTGAAACATTTGTGAGTCCCAGGTAAAGAAATCCTAACATACATGCTCAAGACTCCACTCTCCATCCCTCTCTCCTGAGCTCCAGACGTCTCCGCCTGTCATCCAAACATCTCCACGTGCAGTCCCACAGGCACAGATGTCATGGGTCCCCGCATATCTCCCTCAGTTCCAGCCAAACCTCTTCCTCCTACCCGCCCTTCTCCCCCAGTGGCAACACCGATCACTCAAGCCGGGAACCTGGGTCTCATCTTGGACTTCTTCACCCTCTGCATTCAGTCACAGGGGCTGGTTCATACTTGCTTATTTCTCAAACCCATCCTCTTCTCCCCCATCTCAAAGCTGCCACCGTCTCCTATGGAACTATCCCTACATAGCATCCAGCCTTGGCTCCTGGCTACCCACTCCCCACCCACAATCACAGTCACCGTTCTGTAAAGAAAGCCTGGTCGTATCACCCTTCTACTTGAAGCCATTTGGTGCCTCTCCATTGCTCTAACTTACCACTAGGCTTGCCTACAAGCCCTTCATAAGCTGGCCCCTGACCACCAATCCAGCCCGTCTCTCTCCAGTGTCCTGCTCTGGCCACCCTGAAATTCTTTCTATGCCTTTCCTGAGCCACACGGTCTCTCTCTGTCTCTCTCTCTGGACCACTCCACATACTGTACAGGGACCACATCTTAAATATTTGCCTCTGTGCCTCTAGGACTTACCAGGGTCCCTGGAACCCAGGAAGTGTTTAATAAATGCATGGTGAATTAATCTTAAGGCACATGGTTCCATAAAACACTAACAGTATAAATGCTACCGTGAAACAGAAAAACAGTGGGTTCCAGCACCAGCTTTGGGACCTTGGGAAGGCAGGTCACGGAACCTCTCAGAGCCTCACGTGCTCATCTGTAAGGTGGGAATGAAATCACCTCCTTCAGAGGGTTGTTGTGAACGTTAGACAGAATGTGAATTGATGGATGTCGCAAAAGCAGTACCGTCCTCTAAGGGGCAACTTGGAAACATGTGGGGCCATTTCAGGTCTTCACAAAGACTGAGGTGTAGCATTAACAACCAAGGGTTAAGAAAGCTGGTAATCCTGCAATGCTTGGGACAGTCCCGCACAATAAAACTGCCCTCTTTCTCTTGATTCCCAAATGTTCCACCAGACAATTGTGTGTGTGTGTGTGTGTGTGTGTGTGTGTGTGTGTGTGGTGGGGGGAGCTGATTATAAATATGAGGCCTAGAATCTAACTTTGTTTTACATAAAACCTCTATTTTACCTCATCTTAATGTAAACTAAATTTTCCAGAAATGCAATTGCTGTGTAAATTGCAGGAAGGCTGTACTCCTTCATTCAGTACCTTACCAAACATTGTTCATTATTTCAGAAAATCAGGTGACTAACAGCGATGCCAGCCGTGAAATCTGAGCAGCCCATGCAACACCCTTCTGTCCGTCCACATTTGCAGCTGTTGCATTCATGGTGATTCTATAATAACATTACGGTGGTTAGCTCTACTTCAAGATGGAAACCACAGGCACAAAGTACTGACAGTATGCAATGCAAGCTGGGCTCTCTCGTCTTACCTCCAAATGATTCATTCCACGCTGGAGCCAGCACCTGACTATCCCATGACCTTTGTGGTGTGTCTGAGCGTTTACATATTGAAATGCATCTTGTTTTATTATAAGTTGCTTCCTTTTTGCTCTCCTTTAAAATACAGCTGGGGTATTGCACCGATTTTCTCAAACTTATCTGTGCAGGTATGTTATTTATGAGTTGTCTCTCAGGGTGGTAAATGTGGTGCTCAGATCCTTGTCATAAACAACGGGTGTTGGGTCTGTGAGTGGCTCACGCAGCTTGGGGGCCTGTGGAGGCCCCGATACCAGGGCCGGCATGGAGTGGGCACCTGCTTCCCGGTGTTCACACTCTGATGGTCAGCACACTGGGTCAATCCCAGCTGTGACACAGCACACTTGTGGTTCAGGATAAAGATCGAGTCTGGCTTCTGCAGAGTGAATTCTCATCACGCCAATGTTCTCACAGGGGGTTCTATTAGTTCTAATAGTTCATTACACACGAGGAGTTGTCAAACAGGAAGGAAGACAGCTGCTCCCAAAGCACAGAGCACAGTGTGAGGTCTTTGCTTCACTTTCCCAAAACACATCCCTGCTCAGGAACCCTCAATGACTCCCCACTGCCCACAGGACCTCACTCCATCTCCTTATCCAAACTCCAATAGAGTCTACGGCATTATTTGACAGTCAATCTACACTACAAAATCATGTTACTTATCTTCAGGTGAGTGGATCCAATCTTATTGTCCCACTAGACTGAGAACTCTTTTAAGTGGGAGAATGGGTTTATAAAAATGACAAACAATAAAATAAAAGCACTAGTGATTTGTGTGTTTATTGTGCGATGAGTGTCACAGGGGTATTTACATGCATTACTTCACGTAAGCCTTCCAGCAGCCCAGTGAGATGGGTGCTCTTGTTGTCCTCGATGAAGGTTGAGGAAACAGCTCAGAGGCAAAGCAAAGTCCATGCCCAAGGTCATGCTGGAGGCAGAACTGCGATTCAAACCCACGGCCACCCAGCTCTGCTCTCTTCTGCCCACCCACTTTCCATTGCCCACCGATGGTGCTGGGTACCTGGGAAGCACACAGACTGGTGGGTGAGTGAATGTTCACCCAGGCAAGGAAGGGAGCCAACACTTACTGAGAGTTCCACGGACACTGGTGGGAGGAAAACCAGTTTGGGCTCAACTCCTGCTACTCCTCTAGCTGTGTGACCCTGTGCACGTCACTGACCTCTCTGGGTCTCAGTCTCTTCATCTATAAAGTGGGTTTGCTAACACTCACCTACCTGACAGTCTGTTGTGAAGGTTAAATTAAATAATGAATATAGATTACTGAGCCCAACGTTGGGCATGCAATAGGACCTCTGGAAATGAGGTCTCCTTAGCTCACAGGACTGACTCAAGCTTTGAACCTGGGTCAGTCTGACTCCAGGGCTTCGGTGACCCCCTCCTGGACCTGCGATCACCTCCATTTGCTTCTCATTCTCGGAAAAGTGTCATGTACTGACAGCTGCACATGGGATCACACACAATTCCTATCGATCTTGCCTCATTTTTCATTCCTTTCCCCTAAGACAGGTGTTTCCCTCTCCTGTTTCCTTGGTCATGGGGGGTAGAGTGGGGGCGGAGGACTTGGTTGTTTACTGCCAGGAAGTACTTTGAAACTTTCACCTCAATCAGTCAAACGAGTCCTATCACGTGACAGGCATCAAACACTTGTTGACTGATTGAATTAACCAACAAGGGACATGTTCCCAGCACCAACCTACCATGTAGGGACAAAGAAATAGTAAGAGCCCCTGACATGAAAATGATGCTCACTGCACATATATAAGGAGGAAGAAAGAGGGAAGGAAAAAGGAAGAGAGGCAGGAGGGGAAAAGGACGCAGCTACGGTAGCTTCTGGACATTGTACATCGTTCCTTTCCCGTGGAATCCCGTTTCTCCTCTGCCTTTGGGTAATTAACAACCGTCCATACCTCACGGCCAGCTTGGATGTCACTGCCTCCCTGGGGCCAAGTTTATCCAGGCACAGGGATGTTTTGTAACTGTCTGTTTACTTGTCTACTTACACTCTAGCCTCTAAACTTGTTTATAGTGGATATTTGCAGTCCCGGACACAGGACATGCTTAATAAATATTTGTCTCTCAGGGTAAGAAACCTGCCCAGGCTCATAAACATGGCAGTCAGGAGACAATGAGAGCAAACTCAGGGCAGTTGGCTGCTGCCGCCTGCGAGAGCCACGGGGAGTTAAGAGAAGGCCCAACAGGATGAGAGTGGGAGGGACCAGCGAAGGCTTCCTGCAGGAGCAGGACAGCAGGGTGGGGTGGAAAAACCATAGATGGCGAAGCAAGAACTGGAAGAAAGCCACTTGCTGCCACTCACCTGCCAGGGAATGCAGGGGAGAACCTGCCCTAAGGGGGAGAGAGGCAGGAAGGTAGGTCTGAGGGAACCATTGTTTGGGGTGAATGAGGGATTTCAATTTCCTCCATCCAACCCTAACATTTCCCAAGATAGGATGTGAGCGAGGTTTTCAACCGTGAGCAAAACGTCAGGGGAGAGGCATCAGGCAGGAGGAGAGAGACGGTGGGGGGCCCAGTCTTACTGGTGGAGGCAGGGAGTGGAGAAGATTTTCTGGGGGTGGATAAACAAGTGATTCTGGTGGGTTTCACACCTTTTAACCTTCCTGACAAAATGATCTCCCATAGGGAAGGAAAACTACATGAATAAAATATTTCCTTTAGCATTTTCAATGACGTGGGTTAATTAGATATCCTAAGAGTCCAACAGTCATAGAATAGTTGGTGATGTCATGCAATATTTAATCAATGAAATTTAAAAATCATCTTTTGCAAAATAGGTGGAAACGCTGTGTGATGGACTGTTAAGTGAAAAAGTGAAGAATATTGAATTCTCTCATGTTGTGATCAAATGAGGTACAAACTATGGTTATCTGTGTATAAGGATCAGAAAGCAACAGGTGAACAAGTTTGGGAGGCTATTCTTTTGCTTTGAAATAGCTGTTGCTATAATACTGTCTGGGCAATTTTTAAGAATTGGTGTAAGTGCTATAGGTGACAGACAGCTACTGAGGGGAGGTGACGCGAAGAAAGCCATAGTTAAGGAAGCCGAGTCTGGCAGTTGGAGACAAGCAGCATGGACCTGGGCAGGGAGCATGGCAGGGTGCACAGCTGTGCCATCACCCAGGTGCGAGGCTGGGCAACCTGGATGCAGGTGCTCAGAGGGCTCTGTGATGTGCGAGGTGGCTGGGCTCCAGTCCCCGTTCATTCCAACACGAATCTCGCTGTTGCCATGAAGGTTTATGCAGAGGTGCTGAAAGTCCACAATCAGCTGACTTTCAATAAGAGAGATTATCCTAGATCAGGGGTGGCCAAACCTTTTTCAACGTTTTTCACCAAGGGCCATATGCGGTAAAATACACAAACAGCTGGGCCACTCACTCGAGGTGAAGTACGTATTGCCTCATCTGGTTTATTTAAGTAAACTAAATATATTTTTGGAATTTGCTGCGGGCCAATTAACAATGGCCCGTGGGCCGCAGTTTGGACATCCCTGGCCTGGATGATGTTGGGAGGCCCGATTCAATCAGTTGAAAGGCCTTGTGAGCAGAACCGAGGTTTCTCTAATGAAGAACTTCTGCCTCTGGGCAACACCATGGGCCCCCGCTGGAGAGTTCCAGCCAGCCGTTTGGATTTCAGACATCCAGCCAGCCCCCATAATCACCACTTCCTTGTACTAAATGTCTTACTGTATCCCTCCTGCTGGTTCTGCTGCTCTGGTTGAACGCTGACTGACACAGGTTGCAACGGGGGTAGGGAGGAAGGGGGGCATCTAGCAGGCACTCGAGAGGAAGACAGTGGCTCCCTGTCAATTCTGACTGCCCTGGAGCGAGCTGGCCGACTGCCTCCATGCTGACAGCAAGCAGGTGCCTCCACAACAGGCCAGCCTCTTGCTTAGCCATCTGGGCTGCATTCTGCCCAATCTGCCCAGGCTCACGTCATCGGTCACTGCTCCCCCAGGCACATCTTGGGGCCTTTGCTTCTACCACATCTGTCAGAACTGGCCCACACATCACTTGACCTGCCTGGGGCATCCTGGATGTGCCAACCTCGTGCCCTCCTCCCCCTCCAGCACGCTCCGGCTGCCAGCTCCCACCCCCACCCTGACTCAATCATTCTCTCACTAGTGACACCAGCACAGCTCCCCACCTGTCACTGCACTAGTCCCGCTAACCCTCACAGAAGGGGAAACTGAGGCCCAGAGAGATGAAGTGATATGAACAACCAGAGAAGGTCACGGTGGCCTTCACTAAATCACACAGCTGACAAGTAGTAGGGCAGGCTGTCTTCAATTTCTTTGCACAATATTTAAGGGCAGGATACACGCTAACAAGTCTTTTCACCGTCCTCCCGGGCACGCAGCATGGTGCTAACATCCAGTCGGCACAACAGAAACACCTTGCTCGTTTGTGGTTCCGTTCTCCAGCAGCACTGCACTAGGTCTTGACACACTGAGCGCAAAGCCGGTGCCGTGTCCCAGGGAGACCCAGGCGTGTGGGTGGGGGTGGGGACGCCACAGTGCCAGGTGTCTGAGGTGTTCTGTAAGAGTTAACAGCGCCTCCTGTCACCAGGCCCCCCACCCCCCGAGCTACTACAGGCTTTCTCAGGAGGCAGCCAGCCCTGCAGAACCCCTCCCACCCAGCAACCACTCAGACTTTGGGGGGCCTTTGTGCTTTAATAAAGACGGTATTACTGAGTCGCAAAGCTTCCCTCCTTTCCAGCCTTCCCCGCTGCCAGGGTTCCCGCTAAAGGTGAAGCGCTGTCATTCAAGGCCAAAGAAAGAGCTGAATCAAGATGCTAAACTCTTCTGACTTCATGTGACAATCTACGGCTCCCCCTGAACCACAGTGTGAGAAGTGCGCCTCACTCGGCACAAAGGCCCCTGGGCGGCTGCAGTTTGGGGTGTCCTCGGGTTCTGGGGCGCTCTCCGCAGCCACTTGGGCTCTCTGCATGCATCTCATGAACGCTCTAGTTTCCTCTCTGAATGCAGACATCAGCCGGCCCGGGAGAGCCCTGCCACCAACGCCGTTCTCTGCTTGCTTCAGGCTGCAACAAAGGCCACTTGAGGGCTGAAGAGACATCACTGCCCAGTTCCTTTCCTGGGCCTGTTCTCTTCCCTTTCACACATCTTTCCCTTTTATTTCCCCTGCCCCCTTCACTCCTGCTTTATGCCTCATTGAATCCATTAGATACTTTATAGGGTGCTCCTGAAGAATAAATTTTCTGTGTGGGGCTCCTGATGGTTTCCCTGCTGGCAGCTCCAACACGCCTTAGTGGCAGTTGGGGGAGGGAAAAGGCACACTATCAAGGAAGGAGCCTCCGATGGCCCCTCCAGGCTACATCCCCATCTGGCAGCTCTAGGGCTAGCTGGCTGGAACAGACACCCTCACCTGCCAAGGGGCCCCACCCTGCCCCTCCCTGATCCCAACGGGCTCAGATCCCTCATGATATTAGGGGCAAGCAGCTTAAGTCCTATAAACCTTTGTCTTTTCATCTGCAAAATGGGGATAATAATCGTACCCTTCTACATAGGATTGTTGAGAAGACTCAGTGGGTTAATGTAGGAAGGGCTTTAGAACAGGACCTGGGTAAAACTAAGTGCCACTGAAGCATTTGCTTTCTTATTATCATCATACAGATGACACCGCTGTTTAAGAGTCCTTGTGCCTCGTCCAATTCCTCTACTTGTTGGTGAATGAAGGGACGGAAAGAAAAAAAATCAATCCAAGGCTATTTGCAGCTGTTTCTATGTGAGTGTGTGTGTGTGTGTGTGTGTGTGTGTGTGTGTGTGTTTGTATGTGTGTGTTTTCCTGCCTTGGTGTCCTGAAGCTCTGAAAGGAATAAAAACAGAGCCCTAAAGCAGTGAAAAGACAGGATTCTTCTTAAAATCCCAGCTAATCCTGCAGCTTCCTTTAAAGTGGCAATAGGAGGAGGCGGGGAAGGGCCCAGGATTGTTCTGGTAGCACCCTCCCAACCACTGCTCCTGGAGACCAGGAAATAAGGGGGAAAAATCCATAAATCAGCCACGAGAGGAAGAGAAGGAACCGGGCAGGGAGAGAACAAAGTACAGGAGCCAGTTGAGGAGGCAGCGGGTTCAGCACGAGGGGACACTCTATCTGGTGGACAGGGATGGCTGCCTGCGGAGGGCAGAGCACCCAGGCCAGAGGCTGGGCGAGCCCCCCCCACCCCCCTTCAAAAGTCAAAGGGCAGCGAGGTCACCTGGGCAGCAGCAGGCCCCGCAGAACAAGGATGCCGCTCCAAAGGTGCCTCTGGTACTTCTATTCCACCTCCACCCCTGCCCTGGTCACCTGCGAGCAGGGCTCCCATGGCCTGTCTGTCTCCCACCCATCCATTCACAGGCAACCAGAACCAGCTTGTAAGGATGAAAGTGAGATCGCGCTACCCCTGCTGAAAACCTCTGAGTGGCTCGCCCCTGCACTTAGAGTAAAAGCCCTGACCTTTCAGCATGCCCTGCGTGGTCTCCCCGCTGCTTCCCTGCCTCGCCCTTTGTCACCATCACATCCGTCTGGGCCCGTGTGCTTCGCCTCTCAAATTCACCAGGTCCCTTCCACTGGAGAACTTCCTATGTGCTGCTCACCCAGCCAATCCCTTCCCTCCCTTCCCCTCACAGATGGAGAGCTCTCCTTAGAGAACCGTCCTCTGACCCCTTCGGGGATTCCTGTGCTTCTCTCTCACAGCCCCAGCTGCTCCCATTCACAGCGTTTCTGTGACTTGTTCATTCCCCATCTCCCCCACCAGGCCGTAGCTCCACGGTCTGGCTTCACTCACTGCTGAAAAGAGCCCCTAGCCTGGTGCCTGGCACGTTAGTAGTTGTGCAGTAAACACTGGGTGAATGAAAGAATGAATGAGTGAATGAGCAACATCCATAGCAAATGAGATTTTGGATACAAGGAAAAGCACATTTGGGGGCTGAAAAGGCTGGCGTGAGATTTTAAGGATTCTTCAGACAAGCTCTCCATTGCCAACCACCATGGTAGCTTTTCAGTGTTTGAAACAGTCCAGACTTTGGGTGACAGCAGTTTATGTGTTAGTTTCTTAGCAAATGGCAAATAGTCTACATGAATTAGTTTAATAGATTAGACTAGAGATCCACAGACTTTTTCTGTGAAGGATCAGACAGGGAATATTTTAGGCTTTGTGGGTCACACAGTCTCTGTTCCAACTAGTCAGCTCTGCTGCTGTACCGGTAGTAGCACAAAAGCAGCCACAGACAATGCATAAAGGAATGGACGTGGCTGTGTTCCAATAAAACTTTATTTACAAAAACAGGTTGTAGGCCGGATTTGGCCCTCAGGCCATAGTTGGCCAATTCCTGGTCTAGACACTAAAGCCTAGCAAAGCCACAAGAGAAGGACACAGTAATGACCAGTTTTTTTCAGTCTTCAACAAATATGCACAGCAGGTACTAGGAATTTCACAACATTGTAACGTCGCTTCATATGCTGCCATATAATAGAATAAAGACAGGGTCACCTTGAATTTTGTTGAAATTGCTGTTTCATAGACACAAAGCATTTCATTTGTATCATTCAGCATGTCACGAATACGTCTGTACAAATGGGAAAATCCAAAGGCAGTTTTCACCCCAGAGATACCGAGGAGCTACAGAGGGCCCAGCATTTGCTGAATGTGCGGCTGGGCGAGTAGATGGAGGGACAACCAAAATGGAGAGGACAGGATGTTTACCAGATTGCAAAAGTCGATGTGGTCAATAATTGGATGAGACATAAAGGGAGATGTGGTCAAAAATGACTTGGTTTCAGGCTTATGAGATCAAGGGGCGGAGCTAGTGGCAGAGACGGGCAAGATGACTCTGGTGGATGAATGAACACACAAGGACAGAGCAAACACAGTCTTCTGGGCATCCACGGAAAAAAAATTAATCTAGACACAGACCTTACATCCTTCACAAAATTAACTCAAAATGTATCATAGACTGAAATGTAAAGCATAAAATTACGAAACTCCTAGAAGATAACATAGGAGAAAACCTAGGTGGCTAAGTATGGCGATGGCTTTTTAGATGCAACACCAAAGGCACAATCCATGAAAGAAATAGTTGATAGCATGGACTTCATTAAAATTAAAAACTTCTTCTCTCTGAAAGACAATGTCAAGAGACTGAGAAAACAAGCAACAGACTGGGAGGAAATATTTGTAAAAGGCACATCTGATAAAGGACTATTATCCAAAATGCATGAGAGCTCTTAAACCTGAACAATAAGAAGACAAAGAATGGGCCAAAGACCTTAACAGACACCTCAGCAGAGATACACAGATGGTAAACAAGCACACGAAACCATGCTCCATGTCATATATCATCAGGGAAATGAAAATAAAAACAAGAATGAGACACCACAGGGCACCTATTAGAATGGCCCAAATCCAAAACGCTGACACCACCAAATGCTAGTGAGGATGTGGAGCGACAGGAACTCTCATTCACTGCTGGTGGGAAGGCAGAATGGTACAGATACTTTGGAAGATGGTTTTGCACACAATAAAATATACCATACGATCCACCAATCACGCACCTTGGTATTTACCCAAAGGAGTTGAAAACTTATGTCCACACAGAAACCTGTGCAAAATGTTGATAGTGGCTTTATTCATAACTGCCCAAACTTGGAAGTACCCAAGACGTCCATCAACAGGTGAGTAGATAACAAACTGGTAGAGCCAAGACAATGGAATTGTACTCAATGATAAAAAGAAATGAGCTGTCAAGCCATGAAAAGGCATGGAGGAATGTGACATGCATATTACTACGTAAAGTAAGCTAATCTAAAAGGGCTACATACTGTATGATCCCAACTATATCACATATGGAAAAGGCAAAACTATAGATACAGTAAACAAATGAGTGGTTGCCAGGGGTTGGAGAAGGGGGCAGATGAACAGGCAGAACACAGAGGACTTTCGGGCACACAGGAAACTCTTTTGTGTAACACTGTAATGGTGGATACATGACATTGCACATTTGTCTAAACACGCAGGATATACAATCCCAAGAGCGAACCGTAATGTAAACTGGACTCTGGGTGACTATGAGGTGTCACTGTAGGTCCCTCAGTTATGACAAATGTACCCCTCTGGTGGGGGATGATGATAATGGGGAAGGCAGAGCACGTGTGGGGGCAGGAGGCATATGGGAAATCTGTACTTTCTGCTCAATTTTGCTGTAAACCTAAAAATGCTCTAAAAAATAAAGTTTTTAAAAACAAGCAAACAAAAACCAAAGACACAGAGAAATCTCAAAGATGTCTTCACGTTTTGGTCACTTGATTTCAATGATGTGTTTTCCAATTATCCAGAGTGGAACTGGGTCATCATCCAGAAGATGACACGTTACCAACAGCCTGCAAGTTTCCTCCTGAAGAAAGCAGGTACGTATTTCAGATCTTCCATTGTCTCAGGACTTAATATGCAATCAAGAAAGGTTTTCATTTTTTGAATCCAGATGTCTGGAATTTCCCATAGTGTCTAAGGAGACGAAGAATAACCATGTAGGATGAAAACTGCAGCTATTGCACTGCGGCAGGGACATGAACGGCTTTCTGAGCACGGACTGTGTGCTCAGAACTACGGGCAATGGTTCACAGAGAACCATCACATGAACTCCCAGGGGGAGGTATTAGGACAGAGGACGGCCAGGTTCAGGGAAGGCCGAGAGCCCCAGGTTTGAATCCCAGCTCTGCTCCTTCCAAGCGGGGTGGCCCTGGGCAAACCTTGCAACCTCTCTGGGCCTCCACTTCCTTATTTGTAAAATAGGGTTTGGACTTAAAAACCAAGATGCCTCCCAGCTCTGACATGCTACATTCTAATATTCCAGAGCCAGTTCTCAGCCATTAGAATCACCATGCTCCTAAGGTCTGATTCTCTAACTTTTCTGTTGTTTAATGCTGGCACTAAGACTTCTCTGTCTGTGCCCGCTCTACCAGGCTGCACACTGTGCAGGGACAAGACTATCAATCTCCTGTCTACTGTGTCCTAGCACCTTGCAGGGAGCTGCAGGCACAGGTGGAGCTCATTCATTGCACAAATGGTTACCGAGCTACAGCTACATGGCACCGTGCTACTGACTGAGGCTGGTACCTAGTTAGTATCTCAGAGCAGCTTCTTTGGAGAGTAGCAGTTGCTCACTCTGACCTTGAGGAGATCTGAGTGCTGGCTTCTGTGATGTCAGAAGACAGTAAAGCACTTAAGGAGGGCACAGGAGAAGACGGAGCTGAAGGATACCGGTGGAGGCTGTCCCTGGGGGAGACGCTCCTACCCACGCAGCCTTGGGGCCCGTGCCCGGCCCACTGGAGGGCAGGCCCACCTTGGGGCTGCTGGAGACGGCTGCTGGAACTTCCCCGGTGGCTGCGTCACAGCCTCCTCAGTCATCTCCTCATTTGTGACCTGATCCCAAACCCCCGCTTAGACAACCACCTGCCGAAAGGCTGAGCCTGCAACATCTGCCTCCAGGAACATGCTCGCTGAACTGACTTCAAGTCGAGCTTATAGTTTTTACCTTGGAGAGAGGAGGGGGCTGGGAACTTTTTCTAGAATGAGTCATGTTTCAGAAATTTCTGCTGAGGGCTGAGTATGAACCATGGGCTGGAACTCAGTCGTGACCTGGACAATAGAGGGACAATAGGGTTGTCCTTCCTTGAACAGCTTCATGAGAGCGGCTCTGGCCAGGGTCCAGTAGGCAAGAGGCAGGGCGACCTCTGCCCACTCGGGAAGACTCAAATGTCCCCATGTTTATTTGTAGCTATTTTTGTACACAACCCCCAAAACCTTTGGACACTGGGCTTACGTCCAAGGTGCGGTGAGACTTAATCAGTGACAAAAGCATTAGACCCTCTCCTGAAGAGCCCACGTGCCAATTCAGGGACCCCTGGTCTCCTGAAACTGTTAGATTTGACCCATGGAACCTCATCATTTATAAACAGCTGGGGAAACGAGCTACCAGGCCCTAGTTCCTGATCTGATACTTGGCATTTACTCGCTGTGTGAGCTCAGACAAGTCCCTTCCCCTTCCTGAGCCTCAGTTTCCTCATTCATAAAACAAGGGTGGGGGTGGGCGGACCGGATGGTCTCCAAGGCATCTTGCAGCACCAGCAAACCACATCTCATCCTGGATGCCAACCCTGGTCTCGGGCATGGAACATGGGAAGAGCCTTTGAAACCCAGCCTTCAGGAAAATGCTTAATTGGCTCTTCCGATTTCAGTGCTTCCCTTAAAAGCACATTTAGATCCAGCTGCAACCAACTACCACTGAGCACTGACTGTGAGCTACGCTGTCTCATTAACTGCCTCTTCAGAACCAGAGCATAAAAAAATTGTCATTGTCCCCATGTCACAGATGACAGGCATGAGGGTATACTTACCCAGAGCCAGGGCTACCCCATCACCAAGGCCTGGGGTTAATCCCGGCCCCCTGCTTCCTATCTGTGGGTCCTTGAGCAACTTACATAATCCCTCCAAGCCTCAGTTTCCTGATCTATAAAATGAAAATAATGCCAGCCTCCCCTCTCATGGGGCTGTTTCAAAGTCTGATGAGAATGGGCGTGTGAAGTGCTCAGTCACTATTACCTGTTACTACATACAACTATTATTACTACTGCTATCATTACCGTTTCTAGTAGAGGGAAAAAAGTAGGGTCTTTTAATCCAATCCAAGGACAGGCCTGGTGGGTCAGTGTGGAGGTCCAAAGTCGCCATGTAACTGGCCAGGCAACTCAACCTCTCAGTCCCAGGGTCTTCATGTATACAATAGTTTGTGGGATTTCATATGCTAATGTAGATGAAAAGCCCCTGGCAGAGTGTGGAGTGAGCAGAAGGCCACAGAGGAATAATCCCTCCCTTCCTATATGCCTTGCTCAAAATCTCCCAGAATGTAGCCTGCCGGTCCTTCCTTGAAACTCTGTTCCTGCATTAGAATTCTCTGGGGGAAAAAAAAACAATTCTCTAACATACAGGCTCAGCAGCTCAGCCAATGGCGAGTGGCCTCACTGAGGGACTAAGCTTTCTCCTGAGGGCTGAGTGGAACCAAATTTTGCCATGGCCCACGTCCTGGGCCTGAGAGTTCAGTCTCCGTGGGCATATGGACGACTCACGCCCATGTAGGCACCCAAACCTCATCCACGCAGCCCTCTCCACAACGCCAACCAGCAACCTGCTGGCCTCGGCACCAACTCCCTACCACGTGGCAATCATCAGAGGAGCAATATTAAAACCAACCATGACGTCCTTCCTTCTCTTTACGGTTCCCAGTGCCCTTTCACTGAGTGAGCTGGGTAGGGCAGAGGCTGTGCTTTATTCATCTTTAGATACCCACTGAATAATGCTAGGTACCCACTGAATAATGCTAGGTACCCACTGAATAACGCTAGGTACAGAGTAGATATTCAGAAGCGATTTCTTAACTGGACACATTTTATCTTTATAACAAGATTTCCAAACGCCACCATTCCTCAGCACTTACGATCAGTTCCACACCCTGCTAAGCACTGAGCATGGATCCTTATCTCCTCCTCACAACCGCCCCATGAGGCAAGCGCAGTTATCAACCCCTGTTTTGCAGAAAAGGAAATGGAGGCTCAGAGAAGAGACGTGAAGGGCCCACGGTCATGACTAGAGAGTGACAGCCCTGAGATGCGAATCCTGACTCCAGACCCTGGTCCTTAACCCCTCCGGTCATTTTCCTCCTCTCCAGCCAGAGCAAAGACGGGGAGAGGAACGATGTGCATGCAGTCTGAAGAAGCAGGTCAAGAATGCAGTGATTTTTATATTTGGAAAACCAGAAAAATCCTATTGTTGTTATGATGCAAAGTAGAGAAAGCAAAGATGAACAAAATCACCTTGGCCAAAGGGACATGACTCTCTGTTCTACTCAGGCACATTTATGATCACTTCCTAGTACGTCCTCAGCTTCCTTATAGCTCATAGCATGAGGCTTGTGGATACCCCTTCGGTGCCCTGCTAATTTCCCTCCTGTACGTCCACCCACCTCCAACATTCTAGCACTTTCCTCTTGATCCCACCTACTACTGTGGGAGCTGAGGGGACCATCTTTTGTAAAAGGGCCCAGAGTTGTTAAATTCCTCTTTTCCTGGAGGTTTTATTTCCAGCCCCTGCCCCCAGACAGTAGCTTACAATAAAGTACATGAGTGACTACCTCCTAGAAGCAGGAGGCAAGGAGTGATGGGGTCAGGGTGACCCAGAAAAACTTCATTTTCCTCAAGGAAAGAGAAGGAGCACAAACGAGAAAACGAATGGCACTGACGCTCAGCCACAGGATCAAGGGCAACAGGGAATGGTGGGGACTGTGGCCGACCAAGTACCTTGGAAGGAGGTGGCTGCTGCCCAGCTCAGCCACATGCTTCCTTGTACGCGTGCAAGTTTAGGCTTGCCAAACCTTTCAACCTTCCATGGGATGCCAGAATCCTATTTCCTTTTTCCGCATGAAATTTCCTACTTTCTGAATTTAGCATCTAATTCTTTCCCTTCTTTTTCTTTAAAAATAAAACAAGAGTAGGCTGGATCTGGCCATTAGCTACATGTTTATAATCTCTATTTATCCTTGTGGTCACATAGCTGTGGACATCCCCGGGCTCCCCTACATTTCCCAGCCTCCCTTGCAGAGTGCATGTCTTAGTTACAAAAACCTACATGCTAGTCATTTAGCATGTTCTGGTTTTCAAAGCACTTTAACTCTCAACTCAGAGTTACTTGTGTGATTCTCAACTCAGTAAAAAGACACGATAAAGCTTTGTTATTTCACAGGTGAGCAAACTGCGGCTCAGAAGGTAGAAGTGAATAGCCCTGACCTGTGCAGCCAATAAGTGGTGCACTGGGAGTCTAGCTCTGGGCTCCTGGGTGGACTCCCTGTCCAGGCTCCTCCTACCTCCAACTTAAGAGCTGGCCTTTGCGACATAAATTCCCTGGTCCCCTCTGGGTCACCTGTGAGCTCGTCCTCTCCCCTGCATGCGGCCAGTTGCTTGCAGATATGCCTCTTACCTTTCCTGTGGACTTGGTTCCCTTCCAGATACAGAAGTAGCAGATGGTCCAGGCTGCCAGGAGACACAGGGCCAGCTCCCAGCGGAGGTTCCCAATGTGTTCGATCCCATCCGAGATGGCCAGGACCCGGCGCCTACAGAAGGGAGGGCCAAGAGTCATGGGCTGGAGACGGCTCGCTCCAATGGAACCTTGAGCACAGCTAGCTCTGCAGAGGGGCAGAGATCACCTGCTCACTCATTCACCCACCCCCACCATTCTCCCAGCATCATCTCTGAGCCAAACCGAGGACCAGCGGTGGGAGCCTCAGAAAGGAACAAAAGCTAGCCCCCTGCCTTCATGGAGTCGCTCCCTGGGGGAAAAGAGGGCCCAGTTAGCAGATGGGTTACAGTGCAGTGTGGTAAGGGGTAAGGTGAAAGACGCGCAGGGCCTCTGGGAAAACCAAGAACCTCCTAGCCTACCTCAGGGTCCTGGGCAGCCACGGGACTGTCCACACACACTCCAGGTCCCTGTCTCAGGGGAGATGACACGCCCTGGCCTGCTGAACTCAAGGGTGGCCACTGGACTTGCTATGGTCACCTGCATCTGTGTCCCTTCAGACAGAAGCTTTCAGAGGCAGGTGGTGTGGCTCACTGTGTCCCCTCCTCCCTACTGCTGCTGTCATGACAGGCGCATGTGTCAAGATGGAGCCTCTGGAAGCCTGAGTTTCTGAGCGACTACGTGAACCCACCTGCCGCTCCGTGTCAGGGATGTTGTGGGAGCAAGAAATGGGCTTTGTCGCTTTAAGTTACTGAGATCTTTGAGGGCATCTGTTACTGCAGCATAAACTACCCTATCCTGCCTGCGACAGAGGGCCACGGAAAGCTTCCTGGAAGAAGTGATATTTGAGCCAAACTGGGAAAGATGATGGAATTTAGCCAGGGGAGGGAGGGATAAAGGTTGTTTTTGGTTGAGGGAACAGCATGAGCAAGGGCCAGAAAATAAAGCATGGGATACCTGGGGGACCCTGGAGCACAGGGATGAGAAGGGAAAAGCAGGAAAGGTAAACAGAGGCACTGCCGGGAGCCAGGGGTAGCGTGTGAAGGGGCTGGAGTGTCCCCGAGGGCCCAGGCCACGGGAGAGGGTGATGCCTTGGGTGTGCTGAGCCAGTGCCTTCAGCCACCGCCTTCCCCGAGAACCCATCGATCCTTCAGAGTTGACACCGGCCTGGCTCCCAGGGCCCACGCCTGGGGTTTGTGTTTCTTTAAAGTCGAACTCGCCACGCTCCATATTGTGCACAGCCATGGCACCGACACAAACCCCCTCCCAGTGGCTCCACGAACCCCGTCCCTGCTGCCAAACCACCCCCACCAGACCACGCCAGTCGCCTCGGCACGCTGGGAACGTCCTTTGAGAAAGCAGCTCCCAGCCCACCAAGCATGAAAGAACGCCTCCCTCAGTGTCTGTCTCCCTGGGATCCGCTTGGGGCCTGAGTCTGCGTTAATTACTCAGTGACACCAATTAGCGCTGGTCTGTAGGCCCCCTTCAGCCCCAACCGCGCAGGAGAAATCAGGCAGGCCCCCAAACAAAATCAGGCTGTGTGAGGCCATGGATTTACCACAGGGAAACTAGGCGCATCCACTCACATATGCATTTATTGAGCACCTACTTGTGCCAGGCGCTATATTAATACTGGGGTACTGAGGAGGAGAAGGTACACGTGGTATGGCTGCTGCCCTCAACTAGGGTAAGGTGGACAAAAAGGAAGTTATTTGAGAAAGAACAGAGACAGCTATAGAGTTATAACCATTACTTTATTTGCTTCTTATGTCTTAGCAGCCTCTGGCTTTAATTCATTTTAAAACTACAGGCCTTATTCAGTGAAACCCTAAAGACTATTATTATAACAGAGCAGCAGGCCCCAAAGTCTGGTCCTTGTGGGGTGCTGGTCAAAAAAAATTTTTTTTTTAAATCCTGCACTCTATCCTAGACCCACTGAAGTCTAAATCCTTGCAGAAGGGCCCCTGGGAAGCTACCTGTTGGGACGTTTCCCCGAGGATTGCTCAAGCACAGTAAGGCGTGAGCACCACAGAAGTAGAGTTTCTTGGCAATGAAGGAGTGACCAACTCCACCTGGATAGTTTTCAACCTTTATTTTGGGCGTGTGGGGGAGAGGACTTGTGGAAGGAGTCAGGGATCCTCTGACCAGCTACCGAAGCTCCGGCCTTTCTCTCTGGAGAAATATCCAGGGGCACTCGTTCATTCCCAGCATCCTGCGGGAACTTCAGGGTGCTTATCGACCCCTCGCCTCCAGATTAAGAGCCTTGTGGACTCATATACCCAGCATCTTACAAACTGCCCAGCAAAGTGCTCCGAAAGCCCATCGGCTGGGGAACGAGAAGGGACAACCCGAAGCAGAAAAGAAAGTGGGGCACTGCGGATGGAAACGACCCGGGTGTGCTCTGTCCCAATCCACTCCAGCCTCTGAATTTTTCACTAAATAAACACTTATACAAGGTACCCAGCTAGCAGGGCTATGTACGTGTATGTACGTACACACACACACACACACACTCACACACACACACACACACACACACACACACACACACACGCTTTCTTGTTGATGTAGTTGTTTTCTGAACCAGGAATCTGAAAGCTGGAAATGACACAGGGGCAGAGGGAGAAAGAAGGGAGCAGACCAGCCAGGAGTGAGCTGGCTTCGGTCCCCTGTCTTCCGCATTTTGGATGCTGCAAACTTTGGAGTCATGCAGCCTGCTCCGGCGCCCTCGCTTAATTGAACAATCTAATTCCCAGAATGGGAAGCAGATTACTAAAAGCTACGCAAGATGAATTGCTCTTTTGTTCTACCAGACACTATTTGAAAACATCCTCAACTATTCTCTTTAGGTATTACCAGTGCTGACTGTAGCCATGGACCTTGGGTTTCTAAAGAAAGGGGGCTCGGGGGGCCAGGTTCTCAGCCTGCAGGGCTGTGGGGTTGTTTTGAAATCCACAAGGGCAGCCTTTGACAGCACGGGGGCTGGGCACTCAACTCTGGGACTTGGAGAAGGCACAGCTCTTCCTGGGAAAGAGCTTTCTTAATGACTCGTCCCCATGAAGTGCTGGGACAGAAGAAAGGTCTGAATAAGGAAGAGTTTGCTGCCAACACCCTGGCAAAAAAAAGGGCCCAGGACCAGACCTCCCAGCACCATTCAGGGAGCGGGCAATGTTGAAGACTAGATGGGGCCCTTTGGAGGGAGTCATTTACTAGAGCAACATTGTGCACCTACTGTGAGCCAGGCACAAAAGCAGGTTCTCCATGAAGAATCTTTTTCAGGCCCTAAGAGTAGAATATTTCTGGAGATTTCTGCCCAGAGGCTGAAATCTCAGAGCTTGGAGGTATAACACCTGTGCTTCTCCAGCCCTTGGCACATACAGAGATGGGATGGGCTCCATTCCAGCTCTGCTCCTTCCCAGGTGTGTGACCTTGGGTAGGGCAAGTCTCAGTTTCCTCATCTGTGAAATGGGAGTGATATCTCCCTTCTACAGGTTTTCAAGCATGAACTCATCTAACCCTCAACAATCCTTAAGGTAGGTACAATTATTATCATCATTTCAAAGATGAAAAAACTGAGGTGCAGAGAGGTTAGTAACTTGCCCAAAGTCATACTGCAAGCAAGTGACAGAGCTGGGAAATGAACCCAGGGATCCTGGCTCCAGAGCCCACACTTGCAGCCTCAATGCTCTCTCCTAGATTTCCCCATAACACTAAAATCACTGCCTTCCTCTCTTCTTTATAAATTAGAGCTGTGGGAAATATACACCCCAAAGCTACCTTATGTGTCTTTGTGTGCTAGGCAAAAGTGGTATACAGTATGTGTCCTTTATGCATTTATTAATTTACACAAGCAACACTTATTAAATTATCTTCAGTGTGCTAGATACCGTGCTACAGCCAGAAGTCCCTAAAGAGATGTGGTCTAATGAGGAGGCAGATGAGTAAACAGAGCAGGGTGTGGAGCAAAGCAGGGGACCCTCCCTGGGGATCTGGCCAATACCAGGATATAGAGGTGGAGGTGGGTCCTGAAGGCAGGAGGAGAGTTAGCAAAGAAGAGAGGGGGCATGTGGTGGCAGAAAGGCCACCGAGCGCAAAGGCCAGGAGGCTGGAACGAAGGCTCAGTGCGGCAAGGGCAGGGCCCAGCATGGCAGGTCAGTGCAGCAGAAGCCGAGGTGAGAGATGGGGGTGAGGTGAGAGCTGGAGCAGGAGCAAGGGCTGGATGTGAGACTTGCTGAGGACCTGGCACTTTATCTCAAGGGCGATGGAAGCCGAGAATCACACACAGGGGTGAGACCCCATCTGATGGGTGTTTCAGAAAGCTCGCTGGCTGCAGTGGGAAGAACGGGTGGAGAGTAAAGGTGGAATGGAGCCCAGTGTCAGTACAGAGAATTTTGCCTTAATTTGGACAATACGTGTGGATGGTCTGGACTAAGGTAGGGAAATAGCCCTGGAGGGAACGGCTGGGTTTGGGAGCAGCAGCAGAGGTACAAGGTGACTGCCTGGAGGTGGCAGGTAGCAGGGAAGAGGCAGGTCCAGGCTGATGCCAGGTTCATACCTGGATGGACGGCAGGCCAAGAGCTGAGCGGGAGTGAACTGTCCGGTGGGGTGAAGGAGGAGGTGATGGACCCATCTTTTAAACAAGATGATTTTGAAGTGCTCGTGAGACACCCAGGTAGCTGCAATGCCCCTAGGTGGCTGGGTCTCCGGATGCAAAGCTCAGAAAAGAGATGCAGGAAGCAGATTCAGACCTGAACCCTTGGCCACCAGGGTGTCCTGGGAGAGCATGAGGCTGCCTGGGGAGAGCTGGAGAAGGGGAGGGAGAGAGCCTGCAGCAGAGCACCCAGCACCCCAACATCTACAGAGTAGAGAGAGGAAGGGAGAAGCCATTGCAGGAGGTGGAGAAGGGTGAACAGGAGGCAGGGGAGCAACCAGAGAAGGTGGCATCTCCTAGCGCGGAAGAGAGGGGGAGGGCATTCCAGAAGGGGAGCAGCCCATCTGCCAAGTGCTACAGGGCAGCCTGGTGAGAGGGAGGGTGGCTGTGGGATTTGGGACCAGGAGGGGTGGGTCAGACAAGGAGAGCTGCTCCCCTGGTGGGGCAGACTTCAGATGGTGTGGGTTATGAGGAGATGGGAGGTGAGTTCCTGGTGAAGAAGCTCTTTTGGGGAGTTTGGCTCTGTTGGGTCAGAGACGGTGGTAGCTAAAGGGCCCACAGGGCACAAGAGCTATTTTACATACACTCGTTTTGTTTTCAGGTTGGCCAGACTGGGATAGTTAATAGGAAAGAGCCAGGAGGGAGGGAAAAGTTTCAATTATAGGAGGGAAAGGGGGATAAGACAGGAGAGAAGGGGCTAGAAATCCCTGAGGTGGTGACAGGGAAAGAATCCATAGGTAGAAACATCATTTCTATAGGCATGGGAAGGAAAGAGTTGGAAAAACCAAGAGGTGAGTTTAATAGCAAACTGTCCTCATTAAGTGACTCTTAGGGAACTAATATAAAATAATATTGTTAACAGTAACTGAAAAAAAACACACACAAAAAAAGAGAGAGAGACTCTTAGAAGAAAGAACGAGGAGTTGACAGTGGAGGGGATTGTGGCAAGTGCCATTTGACAGCCCTCATATCTTGCTGCATTTAGTTCTCACTGAGAAGGCATTATTATACCCATTTTACAGATGGGCAAACTGAGGCCCAGAGAGGTGAAGTAACTTGCCCAGATCAGGGCTTGAAACTAGGTTCTTCTGATGTCCACACACCCTGCTGCCTCACCAGATACCGACCCCGGAGACAGAATGGAGAATGCATGCTGCTCAAGGCCTCGCTTCTGTCCTTCACAGTCTGAGGGAAGTGACTGGAATCCCAAATCCTTTCCTGGGGTATCACCCTCACTTCCCTCTCCCTGTCTCTCACACACAGAGGGGCTGAGTGTGGAGGGAAGGAAACAGCCTCACACCTGGAGTTTCCCTTCCAGAGACTCCAGCTTCCAGAGCCAGGGGTGGTCTGACCAGAGGAAGCAGAGAATGAGCAGCCCGCTCTCTCCTGCTACAGCTGCCACCACCGCGGCAGAGAGCCTGAGGAGGCCCTGTGGGAACAGCTCCCAGCCCAGCCCGGGGAGGCCTCATCTTCATGTGCAGCACGGAGCCGGCAAACACATCACCTTTCTTTAACCTGCCATGGAGGAAAGTGCTGCCAGGGACGCAGAGACCGCCCTAAAAGCTGGCACTGAGGAGCTGGGCTATAAATAGCCTTGCTAGGTCCTCCTTTCTGGTCTCCCAAAGCAACAAACAAAAAAGAGCCCATCACCAAAACAAATGTGCCTTCCCTGCCACCTCCAGAATCCCTCTGCCTTCGGGTTGCTGCTTACTTCTCTGGGAAGAAAGAAGTGCAGGCCCTCAACTCTCCTCCGGGAAAAGACCCTCCTTGGCAAGAAATTGAGGCCTCTGTACCCTGCTTTCCCTCGGCAGATAGTTACAGGGTGCGAACGCCATGCTGAGTGCCCCATGGACTAGAGCGACAGTGGTGGGTAAAGCAGCCGTGTGTGGCCCGCAGGCAGCTCACTATCTAAGAATATAGTAAGCACAGAGACAGCCACGGCTCGCATTCCCTTCATGCTTACTCCTACATGAGTACAACTATTATTTTCATTTCACAGATGGGAAACTTTGCTTAGCAAAGTCACATGCCCAGGAAGGCAGAGGCAGAACCTGAAGCCACATCTGTTGGACTTCAGAAGCAGAGCTCGGGACCACTGTCCCATCTTGGGGGACGTGAACCAGAAACATGTTCTTCAGGGAATATAACTAGAGACCTGAGTTAGCTTGAGGGGTCTGGAGCTACTGCTCCAATTTCTTCTCTCACTGCAGAAATCCTCCTCCTAGGCCACACAGAAGTTCCCACCGGTCCTCAAACACACCCTGCTCAAATGATACAAAGCCTCACAAAGGTTTCCTGGGTCCCCACCCACACCCTTAAGGCCAGTCCCTTCTTTCATCGAAAGGCAAAGTGAGAATCCACTGGACACCGTGCACTAGGTCAGGGGTCAGCAAACTTTTTCTGCAAAGGGCCAAAGAGTAAATATTTTAGGCTTTGCAAGGCCTTTGGTCTCTGTCCCAAATGTCCAACTTCATCCTGGCAGTGTGAAAACCTCCACAGATAATTTGTAAATGAATGAATGTGGCTGTCTTCCAATAAATCTTTATTTATAAAAACAGGCAGCAGGTGAGATTTGGCTGGTTGTCTCCTGACCCATGTCCTGGGCTAATGCTTCCCAAAGAAAACTAACCCTTCAAGACACCCTGAGTTCCCAGGTCACACTGGGACCTCAATTGAGAAACCGCTGCACACTGGAGCCCTCCTCAGCGAGTACCAATGCTCATTAGAATATTAAAGTCTCTGAGAAGTCCTGCAATAAAGACACCTCTAGAGCTTCGTGTAACCCAACATTTCCCAAATTTACTTAGAAGTATTCACCATTAAAGTACAAATTAAAACCACAATGAGATATTGTTTCACACCCAGTAGGATGGCTGTAATAAAAAAGACAATAAAAGCATCCCCAGGGATTTGGAGAAATGGACCTCTTATAGACTGCTGGAAGGAATGTAAAATGGTTTAGCCACATTGGAAAAACAGTTAGGCAGTTTCTTAAAATGTCAAATATAAAACTCAGCACTTTCACTCCTAGGCTATTCATAATAGGCAAAAACTAAAACCACCCAAATGTCCATCACTCGGTGGAAGATAGACAAACAAAATGCGTTCTATCCAAACAATGGAATATTATTTCCCCACAAAGAGGAGTGAAGAAATGACACATGCCATAACATGGGTGACTGAAAGCATTATGCTACGTGAAAGAAGATAATGACCAAGGATCACACACTGCATCATTCCATTTCCATGCAACGTCCAAAGCAGGCAAATCAGAGACAGAAAGTAGATGCGTGGTTGCCTCGTAGCAGGAGTGGAGATTAACTGTAAATATGCACGAGAGCGCTGATTAAAATACCAGACATGTCCTAAGCCTGTATTGTGGTGATGGTGTCACACTTGGCAAATTTACTTAAAATCATTACTTATACACCTAAAAGGGGTGCAGTTTGTGGTATGTAAATTGTACCTCAAAGTTTTTAAAAAGTTAAGAAGTGCCCCTGACAACATGCCTGCCTTCCCAAAGCAGCACTTTCTAATATCGTGCAGAACGCACCCTCTCAAGGGAACACCGGGCACTGCTGTGTTATGTTGTCTTGTTTTACACCCATTGTTCTACGGAAACTGAGGCTCCAAGTGATATGCACCTTGCCTGTCACTAACTGGTAAGTCACAGAGCCTGGCCCTGCATCCTGGTCTCTTGGCCCCAAGTTCAATGCCTGTTCCAGCCTTCCATGGCTGGAGGATGAGATTTGGAAAGCAGGAGGCAGTGAGAAGAGCAAAGTATGTCTAGAAGTGGGGACTGTTAGAGCTTTGGAACACAGGGAAAGGCCCCTAAACTCATACCTCGTAGGGAGGTGTGAGCAGAGGTTCTGCAGGTCAAGAGGCAAAGAGCAGGAGGGGCAGGCTAAGAAGCAGAGAAGCTGCCACAGCTTTGGGGGCTGCAGCACAGGCTCATAACGCAGCCAATTTCCATGCATGGAACACGGTGCTCACGCAGTGGAAAGGGCCTCACTGCCCCATGGCTGGGGTGGCAGGGGATTCCTGAACTTTCTCCCCTTCACCGGGACTCAGCACAGAGGGACAGCGAGCGGGAAAGACGTGCGTGCCATCAGGAGAAGCCCTAGGCGAGGAAGTCCGGAGTGGGTTCTGCTGCCAGCCCCCGCATATCCCACCAGGAGACCTCTGTTCTTTGACTATCACGTCATCCACTTCAGCCTTGGGGTGCGCAAGGGTGGACAGGCTGGAATGAGTGAGATGCAGGAATGAGAACTGACACTGACCCGTTACCTCCCACCTACTACCATCACTTCATACTGATTACACCTTGAAGGGTGGGAGAGGTTCACCCATTTCACACATGAGGAAACACAGGCTCAGAATCACATGTAGGGTCCCCACTAGTAAGTGGGACAGTCATGTCCCCCCAGCTCTGGTGCTTCCTTCCCACCCTGGATGTCTTCAGGGAGAGTGTGGAGCAGAGGTGGGTGAGACGGAGAGAGAGGGAGAGAGGGATAGAGGGGGAGAGAGAGGGATAGAGGGGGAGAGAGGGGGAGAGAGAGGGAGAGAGAGGGAGAGAGAGGGAGAGAGAGGGGAGAGAGGGAGAGAGAGAGGGAGGGAGAGAGAATCTGGAGAGTTTTATATACTTTCTCATAGTTTTGCTAAAAATAATCTAGAATAGAGGTAATGCACTAAAATTTGGTAAAGGCCCCTTCTGAGTTATTCTGTGCCTGAGACTGAATTAAAGTCACTCATTAATGCCTCATGCTACCAGCTGCAGGGCCATGAGCTACACGCTGAGAAGCCAGCATCGTTTTACATCTGTCATCCCAGCAGATCAGAGTCTGCAGGTCTCATGCTCAACACCTGGCTCAGCTGGAAACCACAGTATTTATTCTTTTAAAAGCAAGTTTCAAGTCATTTCTTAAAGGCACCTCTTGAAATCCAGAGAGGACATAACCCAACAGGTGTTTTGTTTGTTTTTGCTGGGCACTGGAGCTGTCAGTCATTCCTCATTAGTTTCTCCCTCCCTCCCTCCATCAATTATACCTCCCCATCTGCTGAAAAACTCTTCCTTCCAGAGCCAGGTCCACAGGGCTGCAGAGAGGAGGGGCGTGCCAACTGAATTCTACCCAAGACAGATAGTTAATGGCATTTCAGAGACAGGCAGGAGGAGCGTGGACAGGCAAAGGGACACAAGGCCTGCTCTGGGCCCAGCTCGGCTCCCGCTCGCCAAGAGCGGCTCCTTGAACACATCCCTGACCCTCTCCCTGCCTCAGAATCCCATTGCTTCCCTCGTTGTCAGCCTTGGGCTGGTTACTTACATCTCTCTGCAACTCACTTTCTCTGTCTGCAAAATAGGAGTAGTGGGAGTAGCAGTAACTGGGCTTAGCACCGTGTTTCCCTGAAAATAAGCCCTACCACAAATTTCCAGGATGACGTCCCTGAATATAAGCCCTAATGTGTCTTTTGGAGCAAAACTTAATATAAGACCCGGTCTTACTTTCTGGGAAACTTGGTAAGAGCTGAAGAGCTGTGATCTATAATTATCCACTCTTGATCGTTAAAGATATTTGTATGTAGAATCAGCCCCTGCAAAACAAGCAGGGATGTCTTATACTAAATAATGGGAAGAAGCAATTTACGGAACCAGAAGAGTTTAGTCTGCGGTTCCTTGTATGTCCCTGATGGGTGCAGTAAGAGAAGGGAAGTCACACTTTGTTACTAAGCACCCACTGTGTACCCTGGCCCTCTAGGCACATTGTTTCATTTAATCCACCCACCCAGGAGATAAATGATGTGAGGTAATTGTCAGGAAGTAGGAAGAATGACATTAAAGGTACAGGAAAATACTGGCAGAAAGACTCTCAATTGTTAAGAGTTACCTCTTAGGGGGTGGGGCTGGGGGGAATATGCTTGTATTACAACAGACTGAATGTCTGTGTCCCCCCCAAATTCATGTTGAAATCCTAGCCCCCAATGTGATGGTATTAGGAGGTGGGGCCTTTGGGAGGTGCTGAGGTCATTAGGGTGGAGCCCTCACAAATGGGATTAGTGCCCTTATGAAAGGGACCCTGAGACCTCCTTTGCCCCTCCTGCCACTTGAGGACACAGTGAGAACCAAGCCATCTATGAACCAAGAAATGTGCTCTCACCAGACACTGAATCTGTCAGCGCCTTCATCTTAGATTTCCCAGCCTCCAGAACTGTGAGAAATAAACGTTCATTGTTTAAGCCATCCAGTCTATGATATTTTGTTATAGCAGCCCGAACGGACTAAGACCCATATTTATAAGCGCGATATATATTAGTCCCTCCTTCTCCATGGAGGATATGTTCCAAGACCCTCAGTGTCTGCCTAAAACTACAGATAGTACCAAATGCTACATATACGATGCTTTTCTTATATATACATACCTAAAATGAAGTTTAATTTATAAATTAGTCACAGTAAGAGATTAACAACAATAACTAATAACAAAATAGAACAATTATAATACACTATGATAAAAGCTATGTAAATGTTTCTCTCTCTCTCTCTCTCAATACTTTACTGTACTGTGCTCACCCTTCTTGTGAGGATGTGAGATGATACCATGGTCACGTGATGAGACGAGATCAATGACACAGGCACTGCGACACAGCGTTAGGCTACTACAAGGGGTTTTTGAACACAAGCACTTGCAATACTGTGACAGTTGGTCTGATAGCCCAGACAGCTCCTAGTGACGAACGGTGGGGAGCATACACAGTGTGGAGATGCTGGACAGAGGGACGAGTTACATCCCGGGCAGGACAGAGCAGGACGGCGCAAGATTCCATCACGCTACGCAGAACAGCACACAATTTAAAACGTATGAATTGTTTATGTCTGGAATTTTTCTCTTTAATACTTTTAGACCGAGGTTGACAGTGGCTAACTGAAAACTCGGAAAGCAAAAACGCAAATAAGGGGGCACTACTGCATCGTCTGATACGCAAACGTATCATGTTCATAGAGCTATTGTGTTTTAAATGCTTGTAACAATAGTCACAGTTTTTCCAATCAGTTAAATATTATTAAGCAACTGAAATGAAAAGGACACAACACCCTGCTCAGGCAACAAAGTGAAGATTCAGATTTGCTTTGGTGCATCTCCTGTGAGCTGGGAAGGGCAGCCCAGCCCGCTCCCTCGCAATCTCTGGTGTGGCAGGACTATCTATTTCCTCTGTTCTCCTTAAATAGGGCCCCAGGGCTTCCCTGGTCAGAGGACTGAGCAGGAAGGAACCTCTCTCTCAGAGGAGAGCTCCTCTGTCCACTGGGGCAGCACACACAGGGAGAGGCAGCCCTGAAGGGCAGGGCCTCTGGAGAAACGGGGGCTGCCTGGGGGTACCCAGAGCGAAGAGGCTGGCTTTGAGTTCTGAGTATATAGGGGGGCAACCCTCAGCGTCTCCAAGATTATGTTTGGATAATGGCAAAATGGAGCTCTTTTCTTCTGTCTATCGCAAAAGGCTGATTTAAAAATCAAATGAGACAATGTTAACAAAAATGATTTGTAAAATAAATAACGATTAGCAAGGTGAAACCAGGGCTGTAAACGGGATGTGTCACTCAACCAAGAGGGATCATTACAACCCGTGACATTTTTTTCATTAGTATCAAATAATCATGTACCTGGTTTTAATTTTTTAAAAAATTAAAATAGTACAAAAGAAGTACAAAGCAAAAAGTAAAACTCTCTCTTTCTACTTCCTTGCTTACCTGCTATCCTACTCTCAGCTAATCACCATGGTTAATAGTTTCTTGTGTATCCTTCCAGAAATGTTTTATGGGACTAAAGCACATACGTATTCTTTTTTATACACGACATTATATACAACATTCTGCACCTTGCCTTTTCCACTTAATTTTATCTTAGAGATCTTTTCCATATTCATACATTTTCTGCCTCATTCCTTTTTAGCAATTGTTGCAGGAATATACCGTAACTTATCCCATCAGTATCACATTTAAGAACATATTACATGCATCTCTTTTCCTCCAGACCATCACAAATGGTGGTGCCACTGACACACTGTACGTAACTAACGTGCCCCTGCCTGTAGTATGGAGTTTCAGAAGAGGAATTGTGGGGACAAAGCCTATGTGCAGCCCAAGTGCTGAGGGTCACTGCGAAGTTGGCTTCTGCTACTGACTAAAAGCGATGAGAGTTCAGGCTCGTTTGGACGGAGCCTCCAGTCTGCCCCAATCAGAAAAAGCCCACTGAGGATGTGGGCAGGTAGAAGACATATTAGTGTAAGTGGGTAGCTGCGGGGGTGTTAAGAGGTCAGAGGGGCAGTGCTCCTCTCGCCTCAGTGCATGGCATAGCCAGGCAGAATCACCCTTGCCCTCCTAAGACAGATTCTGCCCATCTTCTCCGACAGTTGAGGGCACCACTCCCCACCCAGCCTCCTTCTCTCCGAGTAGAGATCTCAGCTTCAGGCACCTGGACCAACGGAGTACCCCCACTGCGTACCCCCACTGCCTCGGCCGCCTGCTGGCAGCCTGAGGGCTCTGTCTTAACTCCCAGATCTAATCATATTACTACACAGATGCTTTAACCTTTAAAGTCATCCCACAGGATCATTTCAAGCCCTTTAGAAAATCACCGAGATCTTTCACGTCTGGCTCCAGCCTCACTGGCCACCTGCTATTCCCCAAATTTCCTCCCGTATCAAGGTCACTGCCCCTCCGGCTACCTCAACCTCAAAGCTTGTACCCAAATCCAAATGGCTGGGTTCCTCACTTCTCCCAGGTCCCTTCTCAAATGCCACCTCCTCAGAGAAGACTCCCGACCCTGTGACACTTTCTACTCCCTGCTTGCTTTTTCTTCAGGAGACCAATCCCAACTAAACCTAATGCTTTCTGCTTATTTGGTTTGTCTGTGCTGTCTATTCCACCAGGGTGAGTCTTCGTTTCATTCATGCTACATCCCAGTATCTACAAAAATACCTGACATATAGTAGGTGCTCAATAAAGACTTGCGACTGACCAGATATTTGGCCCCTGCCTACGTCCTCAGCAAAGTCTCCCACCATTACCCGGGTTCCAGATGCAGTAGCGTTGCCGGGAAAGTCTACAAGCCGCAACATACAACTTCAGGTCTCTGGGCTCTATGCTATTTTCTCTACCTGGCACACCATTCACTCCCTCCACCATCAATCACATGAACTTCTATTCATCCTGCAAAACCCAGCTAAACACTGCCAACTCCATGAAGCCTTCCCCAAAGCCCAGATATCTGGGCTTCCTCACCTTGGCTCCTTGCAAGCCTCCTGCAGATGTTTGTTGTCTTATATTTCAAAAACTCTTTTTATTTATTTTTACTTGCTAGCTTTCTCCACCAGGCTTTGTGCTTCTTCAAGCATAGGCAGCATCTGCTGCATCTTTCTGGATACTGATAAGGTGCCCAGAACCCAGTAGGTGCTCAAAAAATAATGTTAAAAAATCCATCAAGGGAAGAAAACACACTAAGAGAGTTCTCCAGGTCCACTATGAGGGGCCAACAGACCTGGCTGAGGAGCCTTCTCTAAGAATGTTGGGAAGTACCCATGTAGACTTTTGAAGACCTGAATAAAGTCTTCCTTGTAAAATTAGCTCCCATATATTAAGCACATACTAGTACGAAGTGTATGGCCTCATCTGATGCTCTGGCAACCCTGCGAGGTACGTCCTATGACCATCCCATTTTCACAGAAGCAGACGGAGGCTCAGGAAGGCCACGTTGCTCAGGGTCCTGCACTGGGCAGGCGGAGGAAGCATGCCTTACACTGGGCTCCAGAACTGGCTGGCTGAGGTTCACGCTGTGGCTGTGCGTTGGGGGCTACCTCGGGAGTGGGGCAATCCAAACTAGCAGAAGCAGACGGTGCCACGCAGTACTGGGTATTGACTTAGGGAAAGGGTCTCGGAGCGGGTGGGGGGAGGGAGTACTTCTGACTTTGTAGTCAGCACACAGGCTGACTGTGCACAAGGCTCAGCTGTGAATCTGTAACAGCAGAGGCAGGGGCCAGGCAGGCATGGAGCCTCAGGAACTAACTCGGGCACCCCACTTACAGCCTAGCAAAGTCCTTAGCACAGGTTATGTCCTTCCATCCTCATAGCAATCCAGAGCGGTTGGCACGGCAGGGACAGGGCTAATCCCACACCACAAATGGAAGAGTAAGCCACAAACGTTCTCTTTCTGCATTCAAACCTCCCCAAAGGGCCTGAGCCGTGCTGGGCCTGGTAGAGGCGAGGACTTCTTTCACCCTCGTCTCCACCTTGCAGGTGGGTGTCACCATCATTTCCAATTTATAGACAAGAACACTAAACTGCAAGGGGTTAAGAAACATTCACTCGTTCGTTCATTCATTCAATCTCATCCATTTCAACTAATATTTATTGAGCACCTAGAATGCACTGGCAAGACAATTGGGAAGAAAACAGAATAGTCCTTGCTGGCCTGGGGCTTACACTCTCACGAGAAAAAATAAATAAATACATGAGGATTTCAGCTAAGGACTCTGTAGACAATGAAACAGAGTTGTGGGGTTGAGGGGTACGGGTGCTGATTCAACTAAATGATCAGGGAGGGCTTCCCAGATGACATTTGAATGAAGACTCCCTGATAAGCAGGAGCCAGACACACAAGGATCTGGTGAGGGGTCTTCCAAAGAAAGGGAACAACCAAAGCCTGAGACTGAGGCTGGGATAAGCCCAATATGGACAAAGGACAGAAAGAAGGCCACTGCAGAGGAGGGAGATGGATGGGGTGGGGTGGGGTGGGTGGGGAGTGGAAGAATTGTCTGAGAGGGAGGCAGGGAGAGGCACCAGACCCACAGCGAGAATCGGGGTTTCACTCCAGCTACTCTGCCTCCACAATTTTGTATCCAAAGAAAATCAGTTCAAGTGGCCACATGATTTAGAAATAAACAAAATTTAAAAAAAAAAAAAAAAAAAAAAAAGCTCTCCTCAAGTGAAGATAAGCCAGAAAGACAAAACCTCACCCTCTGAATAAAGATAAAGATATAGAACCAAATACCCCTTAGAGCTTAATTTGGGCCAAGCACACAATATGTGCTCAACAATCTGTTGAATCAGCATCATGCAAAAGTGATTTCAACTGTATACATAGTGAGCATGAACTTGGTCGCAAAATCCTGGACTAACAGGACTCGAGGGCCTGAGAAATGAAAGTGAAAAACAGACCAAAGTCCACCTGATGTCACAGTGCTGGTTACATACACAATAGCACTCAATCCCACCACAGGACAAGGGTTCAAAATTTAGAACTGCAAACATATTTAGATAAATGCGCAGATGCCAGATGCATAATGAGTTACTAAGGGAAATCAGAACAGCTTAAGTTTGAAATTTGACATTAGGAAGAAAAAGCCATCCCTGCCCCATCGGCCCCTCTGCCCAAACCAGAATCTAGGAGTGATCTAGGGCCTGAGCTACTGCCACTGGTTAAGCCAGTAATTTTAATTATAGCCTGAAAGGGAAAATGAACCTTCAAGACAGGGGTGAGTGGGGCCAGGTGCCCAAGGTGAGGGTGAAGCCATGGCCAGCTGCGGGCAGGGAAGCATCACCTTGTAACTGATACTATGGTTACCTGAGGGCTTTCCTCATCTCTGCTTCCAGAGGGCTAGAACCGCATCTTACATTTCTGCCTCCTCCAAAAATGCAGTGTCCCTCCTATGTGCCCCAGGAGCTCAGACATTTGTCAAATGAACATGCAGACAGCCGAAGCAGTCTACTCTGGCCAAGCAATGTGGCGCCAAATGAGCTCCTTGGAGGTAGAGGAAGTGGGAAAAGGACGACAGGAGCACACGGGAGACGTGACCCAAGGTAAGGCATCTGCGAGCCAGCCGTGCCACAAGGAAACAGTGACGGGGACTGGAGGGAAAACATTTTTGAGGAAACCTGATCCAATACATGAAGGGCTGTCACGTAGAAAAGGAATGAGGCCTATTCTTTCCAAAGCCTCAGAAGTTAACTGTCAGCTGAATTTAAGGAAGAGCATCTTCCTAACAAAATATTTGTCACACTGTGTTTAGTGGAATGCTAGCGGCGGGGGGGGGGGGGGGGGTGTAGAGGGGATTCCAAATGATTTCATAAGAGAATAAGTTTGGGAATTTGGGTCAAAGATAACAGATGTTCTTACTGAAGGGCATAGCTTTCAGTCCTTCTCAAATTGATGTGGCTCCAAACAGTTTTTCATAGGATGCTATGTACATCTCATAGAGTCTACGTTCCAAGCTCACCTCTGGGGAAAAGATGAATTACAGCTGTCTGACAATGGCATCTTTTGAGGGGTTGAGTGTCACACCAGCATCTGAGTGCTTTCAGGACGCAGAATTCAACCCTGCGTAGATGATACAGATGCAATCGGAATAGAAAACTAGAACCATGGGTTCATTCTCCCATGGACATTCGTCTTGAATGACCAAGTAGCCGGCAAAAAGGTCCAGTTACATCTGAGGACACAGGCTCGCTATCCCCTCCTGAATCTCGGTATCCCAATGAGTGGGCGATATGGATATTGCAAAAGAATCTTGGAAGCAATCAGTGCTGTCACTGGGAAGCTAAGAGACAAGATGAGTTCTTGCCAGAGTCCACTTTGACTCTCCTCATATAGTATTTTCAAGAAAACACTGCCCGCCTGCCTTCCTCCCATGCATCTCTCCATTCTGTAATCATTCACTGGAGTTCTTATATACATAGACCCGCATTAGTGAGTAAAACCAGAAAAGATGCTGCTTTATGACTGCCTATGGGGGAATTCAGACAATGAACAAACACATTGCACAAATAATGATTTAATTGAGATTTTTCTACATGTTACAAAGGAAAACGAATGGTGCAACACAATAGTAAGTTATACAGAGCCCTTGTACAGTGTGGGATTTTAGGATGGGTTCTCTAGGGGAGTACAGAGACCAGGTTTTGCAGACCCTCAAATGTGCAGGTCCAAAGGGACATTCCTCTGGGAAATCATAGCCCAATGGGGTGGGAAAAGGCCACACAGACCCACCCCCACGGCAGTACAATGTCATGTGGATCCTCTCTTTGAGACTATGATTGGTTAGGTCTGGGGAGGCTGGAGAATTTGCATTTCTACGCAGGTGACTGTAAAGCGACTACTCCACAGACCACATTTAAGTAGCGCTACTCCACCCGGCATTTGAAAAGACCTACATAAATGGAGAGCTACCCCATGTTCACCCACAGAGAGGCTCAAGCATAAAGATGTCAGTTTTCCTCAAATTAACCCATAAGTTCAACAGGTTGTCAACGGAAATTCTCACAGAGTTGTTCTGTTCTTTATTGTTGTATGTTGACTTGACAAGCTGATTCTAAAATTCACTTGGAAAACTAAAACAATTTCGGAAAAGAACAAAGTTCAGGGGCTTGCCTTCGCAGCACAAGGCTTACAATAAAACTCTAGATGAAGTATTGACACACAATTAGCAAAAGAGACCAAGGATCAGAACAGAGAGCCCCCAAACAGACCTGTGCTTTTAGGAAGATGGCATTACAAATCAGTAAGGAAAGGATGAACGACGATTCAGTCAATACTGCTGGAGAAATTGTTTTTTTATATTTTTAAAAACTTGATTCCTACCTCATATCATATGCAAAAATAAAATTCCAGGTAGATTATATTCATAAATATGAAACACAAAACTTTATAACTCTTAGAAGAAAATACAAAGAATTTTTACAACTTTGGGGTAGGGAAATGTGTCTTAAGACACCTGAACTGTGCAAACCAAAAAGATTGACAAATTTGACTTCCATAACATTGAAACCCCCTACATGCAATAAATAAATAAGAAAAGACATGCACTAGGAAAAGCTATTTGCAACATCGATACTAATATCTATAATGTATCAAGATTTACTACCTATGAGAAAAGACAAACTATCCAAAGAGAAAAGGATATGAACAGGAAGCTCAGACAAGGAAACCCAAATAGAGAAACAAACAAACAAACAAACAAACAAACAAAACATGAAAAGATGCTCAACCTGACCAAGTAAACAGAGAAATGCAAATTTAAATAGTGGGATACCACTTCCTACCCATTACACTAACAAAACTTAAAAATTCTGACCAGACCAATTGCTATCTATTATGTGGATAGAAATTCTTGAACACTCGTTTGGAGAAAAAAATAGAGTAGTCCTTTTAGAAAGCAATGTGACATTACCTGGTAAAACTGATAATGCATGTACCCTACCACCCAGCAATTCCACTCTTAAATAACCTAAAAACCTTCACTTATGAACACAGGGAAGCAAGGATAAGACATTCACTCAATGTGCTTAATAATATTGGGAAACGGGACACTCTAAATGCCCATCCAGTAGAGCTGGCTAAATACAATGTATTTAGTTATGCATTGACATACTATATAGCAGGAAAAAAATGCATGAACCAACGCTACATGTATCAGTAGAGATACATCTGAAAATCAATACTGAACACAGAAACAAAGTTATAAAAAAGGTAAGTAATAGGTACCATGAATATAACATTTTAAAACATGTGAGAAAGACCTAGGTACCATTTGGGATTTATATATACATATAGTATAAACATGAGAACAATAAATCTAAATTCAGCACAATGACCCCTAGAGAGGGAAGGAGAGAGATGGTACCTGGGAAAAGAATAAAAGTCACTCATAAACCTACTGCCTCTCCAGACTACCGTTAATCGGAATTAGGGGAGGGAAGGTTCCTCAACGAAACCAGACTTTTTTCAGATTAAAAAGCCTCAGAAAGCGTTTAGTCAGCCTTCACCTCGTAGAGGAAACTTCTTTTCAATACCCTGGGCAAGGGATCCTCCTAGCTTTACCACAGACGCTCCTAAGTCAGCGCTGCTGTGGACAGTTACGCACAGTAGGCTCTGTACAATCTGGAGAACACGTCAGTGTTAATGACGCCCCCTAGGGCTGTGCAGCACAAGCCTAGGGGGCAGGCCCATAACTCCCAGGTCATAGACCCCTTTCAAACACTGAGGGAATATGCCCATCGCCTGGAAAATGCCACACACAATTACTGTCTGTAACGTCAGTGGATTCAGACACCTCTCCAACAATGGTCAGCAGCAGCCTTACACTGGTCAAATGCTTTTGGGGATGAGTGCTCACAACCTTCAGAAATATTTGCAGATGCTATGAGACTAAGCTTTTCCTGAAACACATTTGAAACCTGCCTCTTGATAACCTCCATCCATTAAAGTTGATCTACTTCCTTTCCGCATGACACTTTAGCTGCTGAAAGAAAGCTAACCTGTCCCCCTTGGAGATTTCTGCTTTCCAGGCTAAACATACTCTTGACTTAGCTTACTGCAAACATCTTCACTCTTTTTAAAAATGAATTTATAAAGTGGCCACCGTTTTACCAAGCACTCCTTGCCCTAATAAGCAACAATAGGCATGTGGACGTGTCATCTAAGAACAAGAAAGCATTTATCTCAGCTGTCCCTTTTGGAAATCTCTAAAAATCTCCACTCTGGCTTCCAATGCATTCACATGCCCACAGAAGCCAGGAAGTGTGAGGCTGGAGGAAGGGCCAGGTTTTTTCCTGCAATGTTAGCTGTGCAGAACCAGGACGGAGCCCCCACAGGCTAAGGGAGACAAGTCATGTTCCACTTACTCCCAAAACTCCATGACGGGGGAGGTGGCGTTCTGCAGGGACACATGGCTGTGGTTGCTCACGTTCAGTTTCTGGAACTCCACACAATTCTCTACAGTGGAAACAAGACAAGAAACACAAGAAGATTAAGCTCTGCGAGAGCTGGATCTTGAAAAACATTCAGAGCCGATGATGCAACCAGGTGGTTTTATCTCCCCGCTCCAAGTAAACATGCCTCAAAGAACAGAGGGTAAAAATAAAATCAATAACTGACAAACAGTTCGAGAGAGAGGCTTGGTCTGATTCAAACAGAAGGAAAGGGTTTGGGGGCAGGGCCCTTCTCTCTCTCTCATCCTCACTCAATGTGCCCTATCAAACTCTTCCTGCCTTGTTCCCAAATCTCCTTGCCTTTTTATCCACTTCCCTGTCGAAGGCCTGTCCATGGAATTTCCCTGTTTTTGTCAGGGGTCCCAGAAAAAATGCGGGGGACTAAAGGACTGGGTCCGTCCCCAGGGCAGCAATGCAGTTGAGACTCAGTTTCCTTTCATGTAAAAAGAGACTTATCTCACAGCTGCGTGATAAATACGTGATGACGGGATGAAACGACGTGAGTTTACACGTGCAAAGGATCCCTAGTTTCTTCATCATTCTCTTTCTTACTCAGTCCAAGAAAGGAGTTTTTGAAGGTCTCTCCTCATTTCATGAAACTTGATGACCAAGGGAGATTTGAATCTCAGGCAAAAACATCCAAGTGCTCATCCTTTAAAGCCCAGAACAACCCATATAACCCTCCTCCAGGAAGCCTTTCCTGATCTCCCTGTCCTGAATTCTAAGAAAGTTAGAATTGAAAGGCCCTCCAAGGAATTGCCTCTCATTCCCTTTATTTTGTAGAGGAGGGCTCTGAAGTTCAGAAGTAATCAAGTGACCCCAACCCACACCCTTTCCCAGCTCTGCAAATCACCAGACAGTTAGGGGCAGAACTGGGAAGCAAGTCAGCCAATGTTCCATTCCCTTTTCCATGGTCATTGCCCAGTTCTGTCTGCAACCACGGGACCCATGCCTCTTTATAGCACCCTTGTTTACAGAGCCCCCTCAGCCACCAGACAGTGAGCTCCTGGAGGGAGGGTGGGCCTCCTGCACCGACTGTGGAGCCCCTGGGCCCAGCACAGTGGCCAAAACTTCTTTCTCACTTTTCATGTGTGTGTGAACCCTCCAAACTACATCTCCAATCTCGGGGGGGGGGGGGAGGCACCTCCTATACATGCTGTTCCACACATTGCCAGTGTTCACATGCCTTTAGAGAAAGGAGAGTGAGGAAGACAGCTTTGCAGTAAACTGGGGAAAATACCCCCAATTGTCTCCTGCTTCCCACTCCACTTGGCAAGTGCTAACCATATTCTGAATGGAAGGGTCCACAGACGGTCCTGGGACGAGTATGGAAACCTGATATTATAGGCAAAATACCTAGATGTGCCCTTGTGCCTTTTTCGGGAGATAGGTGTCCTTGGCTTTGATCAGATTCTCTAAAATTGTGTTTCTTAAAATTTTTTTCTAGAGTAAAAAAATTTCTCAGACACCCAAGGTTGGCAAGGTATCTTTATTAAGATGGTATTTAATCATGTACAAATAAACAATGAGTTATAAAGTCTCTCTGATTATAGTATCCATACAACTATGAAACCAGAATTTATAAAATACCAACTAAATTACAGACCCAATACAATTCAAATGATAGCATAAAATGGATGTGTAAGATGATGGCATTTTGTGAAATTAAATGGATTTCCCAACAGAAAAAGGAACGGACAGGCAGGAGGCAGGGTCTATTCTGTTCAGCTTGCCTTGTCTTCCACGGGCTATCTGAGACTCAACTCTATCACCACTTTTCTCTGGTCACACTTTGCAGAACCTTTATTCCTACAGTCTGTTGTGTTCTCACCTGGAGGTCACTTAGGCGGTACTAACGCACCGTTGATGAATTAAATCTGTCTGCTCTTCTTCCCTTGGCTGCCGTTATCCTATTTACCAAGACTACATCTTACATTGTAAACATGCACAAAATCAGGCATTGAAATCTCCTGACTGTCCTCAGTGAAAAGGCGGCTGTACAGACGAGCAAGGGCATGCGCATATTTTTAGAGTATCCTCAGCATAAGTACACACAATTAAATTATCGTGGAAGACTCACAGGCTTCCAAGAATATGTCTTTGAAATTTAGTTTGATGAACATCTCTATGAGGTGCCTGGCCAAAGAAAGGTTAAGAGCCAGGACCCTAAAGCGAAACAGTGAGGGGCGGCCGCGTGGCTCAGTTGGTTAGAGCGTGAGCTCTGAACAACAGGGTTGCCGGTTCAATTCCCACATGGGATGGTGGGCTGCGCCCCCCTGCAACTAAAGATTGAAAACGGCGACTGGACTTGGAGCTGAGCTGCACCCTCCACAACTAGATTGAAAGACAACGACCTGGACCTGATGGGCCCTGGAGAAACACTGTTCCCCAATATTCCCCAATAAAAATTAAAAAACAAAACAAAAACAAACAAACAAAAAAAACCAGTGAGACTTCCACAAAATGCGACGGGCAGGTGAGCAGGGCAAAGTCTTGCAGAACTAGAAGCCGGTTCATAGCACTTTCTAGACCTGCTCTTCCTTCGGCCGGTGATCGATGTGCTACCCAGTCTCACTGCAGCTCAGCCTTCAGGATGACAGGCCACTGTCAAGGACAACCTAACCACATGAATGGGGAATAGCTTAAAGTATGGATGCCAATTTCCGTCAAAGGGCAGTGGCTGCCTGGAGCACAAGGGGAAGGGTTCTAAGGCCAAGACTAGAATCAAAAGGAAAGAGTTCTAGAAATGATTAGTGATGTCTGCTCTAAGCACTACCGCTGTAGACAGGAGTTGGTACATATTTGCCTTCTCTGGATTATAAGACTCAATCCTCATAGGAATACAAATTGAAAAGCAAACAGTATATTACTAATCTAATAAGTCAGAGGAATACCTGAAATAATCTAAAAAGTTATCAATTCAAGGGGGGTAAGGTGGGGTTGGTGAGTTCAAATACCTACCTAGGTTGGACAGATAAAGTAAGTGAGCAAAGTGGACTGGCTGGGGACTATGGCCTCATCCAAAGGCAACAGCCGCTTCTCAGCTACAGCCATTGCTGTCAAGCAAGACCGTGGGAAGGTGAGTCTGATGTTGGCAGTTCTTTTCCATTTTTCAAGAGAAGCTGGAAATCTGGATTTTCACGCGAAGTGTTCTGATTTTTCAATTTAGGCAACCAAACACATTTTTGAAATTTGCTGGTCACTGATTTAAAGCCTAATTGGCCTATAGGCCTCCTGTTTGCAACACCTGATGTAGTCTAACCCCTTAATTTTACAAACGAAAATCTGACACCTGGAAAGGCAGGGCTGGAATTGGAGCCTGAACCCCTCATATCCCTACTCTGACCCCAAAGGGCTCAGTTTCTGTATTTGGCAAAGTGAGGCAAAAGCATCACCATCTTTTACCCATGCCAATTCTGAGCCAGAATTCAGCTCAGGCTTCAGGGCTGCAACCCACAGAATGGACCCAGACCCACTGCAGAACTGACCTCTGGTTTCAGTGGAATCTGGACTAATGGTGAAAGGCCAGAGGCCAGGATTGGTCTCCAGCACAAGGACACACCCCCAATCCCAGGTCCCCCAGCAGGACCAGCAGAGACCCTCCCTAGGGGCCATACCTGTGTTCCACTCATGCCCACAGGTGGCCCAGGGGAGTTCGGTGGTGAAGCAGTTGCTCAGGTAGAAAATGGCCCACGCCAAGATGATGATGTAGTACACATTTAGATGGGCCTCGATCACCTGTGTTGCATAGCCAATGCCTGAAAGAACAAAGGAGAGGGAGCGATTTGAATCTCTCTCCACTTTGTTAAAATAGCCTCAGCTACTTTTCACAGCCTCAGATCACCGGGCATCATTTTATTTTCTGATTAACTCAACCCTTACCTTCAAATAAAGGGCAGATTTTTCTCCAACACGTAATGCCACCTTCACTTGTGAATTGTCCCAGAGCCGTTTCCAGGAAAAAAACAGGAATTCCACAGCAAATAAAAAACACCACATAGGGAATCAGGAATGCCCCTGCAAGAATGAAAAATAAGGGAATAAGGATAAAATTGTGCCACCATTTCATGGTCAGCACAAGCACCTGCTACAGACAAGACAAAATGTTCTCTTAGCTTGAGTTCAGGTTGCCACTATGAGAACCAGAGTCTGACAAGGTGGCCCTGGTTTGTGCTCTCAGCGACCTAGTACTGCAAATAACCCACCTCACATTCTCCCTGCCTCAACGTCTTCATCTGTAAAATGGGGCTGTCATACCTAATATCTGTACCGCTTATCTCAGAGAATTATTGTACAGCAAAGACGATGATGTAAATGCAAGTGCTTCATTTGCTTGATTCTTGTATTTATACATTTCACCCTTCAGCACAGGTCAAATTCATTCCCTCCCTGAATGTTGCAGCCTTCTTTTTTCATTCTAAAGTAGCTTCAAAAGGCCAGATAAGGGGGCCCTTTCTTCTTATTTACTTTGGAAGTGACCTGCAAGATAACTTTTTCATGCAGAAAGGCATCCGTGAGGAGATACACAACGAGCCATACCGGGCTCGTATACCTGAGGCCCAGGTATGAAGTTGTTATAAAGAGTTTGCAGCAAGAATCTGTCCAGAAAGGCTGGCTTTGGATCAGTCTGAGAAAAGACCCCTGGAAGCCTTGGGGCTCCTGTCTTGAAACACAATACCCACTGCCTGGGCCTTTCTGTGAAACAAATTCAATTACGGAGGTGAACATGAGCTATTACAAACAGAAAGGGATTTTTCCAAATCCCTCATTCTCTCTCCTGTCTAATAACAAGGCATGAAAACACATGCTATTCCCCACTATCTGATCTCACAAATGAAGGCTTTACCTGAAATTGCTTTTTGCTAAATGAAGTCTCTTTAACTGCAGGATCAATAGCAACAATTTGGATCAATCTTGATAGTAGGACCGTATCTAACAGGTTTTGAAAGGTTCTTAGCTTTTCTGGGCAAGACACTATTTTTGAAGTTTTACATTGCGAAAGAAATACTTTAATCTACTGTTGGGATCTATGAGTAGAGCTGTGTGGGCATTTTAAAAAAGGTAAATGGTTGATAAACAGATACCCCCAAATGTATAAGAAGGCTAAAAGTATATGAAAGGGGATAAGAGGGTCTGTTTGCCGCATCTAAACCTAAGTGATTAAAAAAAAGCTGTATGTTCCCTAATATGCTGTAACTTACCTGTGAATCCTCTGGAACCTAACAGATGACACTTTTTGAAAGGCTTTTGGCCTACTTATTCACAAAGCTAGTAACCATTACAATAACTCAATAACTAGCTTAATTAAACAAGGATATCTGTTTACTCAATGGAGACTCTTGGCAAGTTAGAGTAAAAAAAAAAAAAAAGACTCACTTTTAAATTTTACTCACTACAACTTTTTATTTTTAATCTGTGACAGAATTTGCAATTAACCCAACTTACCCTGTTTTCTGCTTTTAGGAATACTTTTAGTTTTGGCATAACAACTTCCTGTCTATAAAAGGATGTTAAAACAATTTTTGCCTGGGACTATCCTAAAGGGTTTCCGTAAGTGTCTAAGCAGACATGGCAGCTTATGAAGGCTGAATCTGCAGAGAGAGACAGGATTCACAGCTGAGGGTGCAGGGCCCATTCAGGGTCTCCGAGTCCACTCCCTCTGCGCCTTCTGCCAAGCCACCAACACCAGCGGCCACTTCATTACCAGTGCAGAGCAGGCTTGGAGCAGCCTGTGCCTTCAGGATGAATGTCTCCAAAGAAAAGGCTCAGGCCAACCAGTACCCTTCTCGCTCTCCCTGCAGCTGCTCACACAGGAAGTTCTGGCTCCATGCAGCCTTAAGAGTGTGGTCCCTGCCAACCAACTCTGAGCCACCTTCATTGGGATCTGGGGATCTACTGGTGGGGTAGGGGCACAGCAACGACAGGGAGGGGTACATAGACACAGCCTTTTTCTCAGAGAAACTATGCCACCCAATAAGGTTTTACAAGGCCCCTTGCCTTGGACCTGCTGATAATGACAGGTGGGAACTCCTGAAATCTGGAGCCTCTCCCTTCCTTGAGTTGAGCGATTTGAGGATTACTGCTGCATCTTCACCAAACTCACTTGGATATGTTGTCACTACAAATTCTGTCATCATACCCTCCATGCAATCTCTAAGCATCTCTTAAACATGAGATCAGTGTTGCTATCTGTCACAGGTGACTGTGAGACCAGTAAAAGAAACTGCTTGGTGCCAATTTTTCCACCAGAGGCCCGAAAAGAGGCTCTAGAGAGGGCTGTAAGAGCAAATGAAATACTGGGTGGGAAATTAAACAGCAGTGCCTACCCTAAAAGTTCTTCCTGTTGTTACTCCAATCCCAATTTTTTTTAAAAAAGGCTTTGGTGTCAGAAAGCCACCTTTATCTCTCATTAAATGAGTGACTTCTCTGGCCCTTAGTTTCCTCATCTGCAAAATGGGTATAGCACGGCCTACAGGGGTGACTGTAAGGATGAAACAGGATGATGTAGGTAAAGCTTAGTAGGGAGCCTGGCATTTCAGTAAGCACTCAAAACCCCAGCTGACTCACGTCATGATCAGAGTCCCTTTCCTTCAAGGTGATTTCCAGTTAGGAAACCTGAGGCTCAAAGGGGCGGTCTCCTGGCCCAAACAGCAGTTAAGGTACCAAATGCAAGGGCTCCTGGTCTTGGTCCGCACCTCTAGCTAGGACGACAGGCGCCTGCCAGGCAAACCCCCGCGTGCTACCTGGAGCCACATTCAGGTGCGAAGCGCAGGTGCGCCTGCGCACTGGCAAGGCGAGCCTCGCGGGGCAAGCTCACACGCCAGGCTGCCCCGGGCGGCTCTCCACAGGGTCCAGCTACACGCAGGCGCGGGAGGGGTCTCGCGCTCACCCCTCCTTCCCCGCCCCCACCAGACTGGTTCCCGCCCCACCCCCCTCGCCTTTTCCTCGGTACCGCGGGCCGCCTCACCTCCGCCGTTCTTGTAGCACAGGTAAGGGAAGCGCCACACGTTCCCAAGCCCGATAATCTCCCCGGCCACGCTCAGCACGAACTCCACCTTGTTGTTCCAGTGGCCGCGCTCGTGGACCGCCTTGTCGCGCTTGTCGCGCGGGTCGCGCGCGGACACCGCGCCCCCGCCGCCACCCGGCGCCTCCGACTCCCGCGCCTCCTCGGCAGCTTTCCCGTTACCCAGAGGCAGCGCCTTCTCCGCCGTCATGGCCGCGCTGCCTGCCTCGTGCGCCGGGCCGGCTCTGCGCCGCCGCCCCGGGCGGGCTGGCTTTTCAGGAGGCGCGAGCGGGCGGGAGGGGGAGGCAGGGGGTGGAGCTGAGGGGCCGGGCCCGCACCGAGACGGAGACCGGGACGCGGCGCGGCGCGGCGGCCGGGCCCTCAGGGCGCCCACGCCGCCTCCGGCGGGCCGGGCGCGGGAGCCTGCGAGCACCTCGCGCGCGCCCAGTGCGTGGCGCGTGCCGAGCACCTTCGAGCGCCTTGCGCGCGCCGAGCATGTTGCGCGCCCTGCCCTTCGTTGACCTACCCACTGGCCTCTTAGGACAAGAGTGGGAGCGCCCACTCGGGCCTAGGTTGGGTCCGGACACCGAGCCCTGAAGTTCCACCATCTCTGTAACCTCCAAATGCGTGGGCCTCGGCGTCTCCTCTCTAATAAGAGAAGTGGGCTGTAGACCAGGTTTCTCCAACTTTAATATGCACACCAGTCCCCTGCGGGTCTCCTGCGACTGCAGGACCTGGTCTAGTGGGTCGGGCCGGGCTGGAGTTTTGCGTTTCTAACAAGCGCGCAGGTGCTGGGGCTGCTGCTGGTCCAGCAACCACACTTGGAGGGAGAAGGGAGTAAATAAACTCTTGGTTTCTTCCTAGTACTCTGCAACTGTGAGCTCCCCAAGGGTGGGGACATTTCCAAATCTTGTTCAACCTGGTGCCTCCTGCTCTAAACACGGTGAATCAGGATAGTGGTGAATCAGAATAGTGTCAGGAGGCAGCAAATGTAAATTGAATCATGTGCGCCACCTGTCTCAGTTGTGTGAGGTCATCTGCCCACTCTGAGCCTCAACTGCCTGATCTGCGAAAGGGAATACCAGTAGTGCCTTTCTTGTGGGGCGTGTGGCGGTCATGAGAAATGCACATAAAGCACTTAGTACATTGGAAGTGCTCATCGATCATTGGCAATTAGTACTATCACACACTGTGTAGTCACACACATACACGCATTCGTGCATCTTGATTCGTGTCCATCTCTCCACTCAGTTGTCAGGATGCTATACACTGTCTGGTTCATTATAATAACCACAGAGCCTCGTACAGGACCTGGCACATAGTAGGGGCTCAGTAAATATTTGTAAAAGAGAGAAAGAAGAAGGAAGGAAGGGAAGGGTCGTGCAGAAGGGAGGAAGAAAAAAAGGGAAAGAATGTTACATCTGTGAGGGGCCACAAAGATAGTCAGATCCACCTCCGTCATTTCACAGCCCTGGAGAAGTCCAGCCATATGAGCTCTTGCTAAGCCACCCACTGTGCTCTCCATCCATCCCTTGGAGCTCCTTCTGGAGCTGTCTCAGGGAGAGCCTCTCTGTCGTAGGCTTCAGCCTCTCCTTTCATTCTGACTTAGCTGCTCAAGTCTCTCCCACCTTTTCCCCCCCAGAAAACGCGTCCTGCCACCATCTTCCCCTTTCAGTCCTCCTTCCTCCCCTGCCCCTCACTATCATATTTCTTGAAAGAGTAAGTTTACATGCTGCAGGCCCCGTCTTCACCTCCCACTCATTCCTCAGCCCACAGCAATCTGGCACCCACCGCCACCACTCCTCTGAAAATGCTGTCTGTGAAGCCCTGGGAACCCTCTTAATGTGGCAAATCCTACAATTCCTTGTCCATCCCCATTCTGCCTGACCTGTAGGTAACTTTCTGCACTATCATTCCCTTCTTTCCTTCTTAAAATTCACACTTACATGATTTCCTTGACACTGCCTGCCTCAGCTGCAGTTTCTTTCTCTGCTTCTCTGGTCTTCCTTTCTCTCCTCTTAAATTTGGTCTTTCTCATGCCTTTAGCCACCCAATTAAATGCTGATGGCTCCCCAAACTTGGCCCCTATGTGCTGTTCAGGCTATGTTCAAAAGCAAAGATAAAGTAAAAGTAAAATTCAGTGAAAGTAAACTGAATTCAGGTAGATTTAGGTTCAGATCCAGGCTCTGCCCTTCAGGAGATGTAGTCTCTTGCCTCAGCCCCTCCTCTGCCAAGTGGGGATAATATTAGTTCTGACCTCATGGGGTGGGTGTGAAGGCTAAAAGCCTTGAGCACAGTAGGTGCTCTATGAACAGTAGCTATTATTTTTATTGTGATGAAAATGATGGTGATATCATTCTCCTGCTTAAAAGTCTTCATTGGCTCTTCTTTTCCTACGGGATAAAATCAAATTGCTGACCCAGGCGTTCAAAATTACACCCCCCCCCCGCCCCAGTCAGCTCATTCCAGCCTTTCCTTCTAAATTAATGCCATTTTTCTCCCATGCTAAAACTCCACATCAGGACTTTCATTTCCTTTCGGGTGATCCTCAATGCTACAAATAGGATGGGCAATAAAGGAAGGAATTTGCCTTTGACTATGACAGTCCCCGCACACAGTAGGCACATAGTACCTAGGAGTCCATTTGTTAAATGGACAACTACATCAGAAGTTAGAGACACATTTGCAACTCTTATTATTGCAATATTAAATTATCACCCAGAATCCATGTAAACCTTCGAATCTAATTACATATCACTTTGTACTGCTGTGGAACATAATTAGCTCCAGGAATTAACTTCCTCTGAGCAGCTATGATTCTATGAGACCTGCTTGGAAAGGAACGTTGAACCAGCGTGAAAAGGCGGAGGAGGCTGGCCATCCTCTGGTGGGGACCTGGGCTCAGTTAAGCCAATGGGTAGTTCTGTGGCCGTGGCTACATCCCCCACTTCTGAGCTTTGGGTCCTCACTTCATTAACACGGTCCTGAGTGGCCTCATCTTCCAGGGCGGCCTTAGCCGTGAGCAAGACCACACGTGAAGAAGAACATTGTGCATATACTAATATCCCAAATTCTCCTCTCAAGTTTCAGTGTTTCCCTTTATGAAAGTTCACCTGGTCAATTTCCAACTGTTAGAATTTAGTGAGGATTTAAAGTCCATCTCTTTTTTTAAAATTTTATTTTATTAAATTTATTGGGGTGACAATTGTTAGTAAAATTACATAGATTTCAGGTGTACAATTCTGTATTACATCATCTATAAATCCCATTGTGTGTTCATCACCCAGAGTCAGTTCTCCTTCCATCACCATATATTCGATCCCCCTTACCCTCATCTCCCACCCCCCACCCAAAGTCCATCTCTTGAAAAGCCTTGATCTGTGTACTCTCCTTATCCAGAAGAGCCGACATCTCCTACCTCATGTTGGGGCCTCCTCTCTAAATCTTTTCCATTTCATTCTTTGTGGAGGTGCAGTGACCTGCAGAGCACACGCCCGTGTCCGTGGGGTGGGCCACGGGGAACACCAGCCGTTTCTCATTCCGGCACTGATCCGGATGTCACACCGCACAACGGTGAGGGATGTGGGCTCTGCACTCAGCTTTCCTGTGTCCAAAGCCCGGTTCCAACCCCCTTGGCAAATTACTCTGAGCCTCAGTTTCTTTCTCTGTAAATTGAGGGTATTAGTACTGTCTACCTTTTCATTCTTATAAAGGTTAAATGGGTTAGGATTTGTAGAGTGCTTGGATTTGTACCTAAAATAGACACATTTGTTAAGTGAATATCTAAATAGTCCTCAGCGAACAGGAATGTGATGACTCCCTTATTCTTTTCTTGGGCATGCATTCTAAGTCTTTCATCTTCTGGAAGCAGCAATTGCTGTCCTGAAGGCTCATTTAAACTTCAGCATTGTGCATTCATTCATTCACCAAATGTGTATGGCCCTTCAGTCATCTTCAAGACACTTTATTGATCATAAAGGTACAAAGCCAGGTACAAGGCCTGTCCCCAGGGGCATGCTGGAGCCAGCTCATACTCTAATGAGAAAGTTTTCAGGGATTCTGTAAGCCACAATTGTTGGTAGCTTGAAGTGTGTCATGGTTGTGTTTACACCACAGGAATCTGTCAGCTACAAATTCTCCTCCACACCTCATACCCAGCCAGTGTACTGGCCCCCGTTATGGAATAGTGGAGGAGGCAGGTATTAATACTAGTCAAGCAATCACAGAAATGAATGGAAGTTTGGAGATTCTGGTATATGTTGCAATGGAGAGGTCTCTGGTGCTAGGAGAGCTTGTAACTGAGAGATCTGACCTTGTGAAGGAGACCAGGGAGGGTTCCCTGAGCAAATGACAGACGAGCTGAAGCCTGAAGGGACAGGCGCAATGAACTGGATGAGGAGGGAGTTCGGGGTCCTGAAAGATGGTCGCCGGAACGGGTGCTGGAGTGCGGAACAAGATGTGCCTGAAGGGGAAACATTTTTAGCAGTTGGTGACATGAGCATGTTTGCATTAGGAGATTGCTGTGGCCACAGTGTGTAAAGTAAATTGTGGTGCAGGGCGGGGGTAGTGCAGCAGCCCAGGCATGAGATGATGGCAGCTCAGACAAGGGACATGGCAGTGGAGAGGGAGAGAGGAAGCTAGAGTAGTGAGATGGGTGTCGGGGGGTGGGAGGGTGGGGAGTCAGGGGCAAAACCCACGTGACTTGCCCCGGGCTGGATATGGAGGGTGAGGGAGGGAAGGTGTCAAGTATGTCTCCTCAGTCAGGGGCACTCTCGCGCCTTGCTGCGGGGGTGATGGGTCTGCTCCACTTTGTGCTGATGTGCCCACTGCTGGCTCGATCACAGCGTGAGAAACCAGAACCACTGGACCAGTGCACTCTCCTCAATTGTGTGAATGGCTGCTGGGCCCAAAACCTATGTGCCAGAACCAGGATCAAAGAGAGGAAGCAAAGAGGCATCAGGTACCAGAAAGAACTTCCTACAAGTCGTCCATTCCGAATAATCTGCCCAGAAAGTGGTGAGCTCCTCGGTGCTGGGGATGCAGAAGTGCCAGTTGGCCTGGACATGGCAGGAAGACCACGAAGGGACTTAGGGTTGGGATTTCCCAATCAGGAGAATCTCTGAGAACACAGTTTTCTGCAAAAACCTTGCCTCATTGCTGCCACCATACTTTTTTCTGATAGGTTTCCTTTAATGATCCCAATTCTTCACATTCCCTGTATCCATGCTATTCGCCGTGGGACTCTGCAGGCCGCTCCCAGCACCAGAGTCCAGTCGTCTGACTTGCTTTGGCCACTAGAATGAAGAAGTGCTGATGTGCCAGTTCTGAGCCTCATTTCTTCTTACCTTGTTCTGCGTTTGCCGTCACCATATGAAGGATGTTTCAGGTTAGTCCAGTGGTCCAGGAGGAAAACAAGATACACATAGAGCAGAACTGCCCCAGCAGAGGTGCCGCCAGACAAACCAGACTGAAGGAGAGGCCTCAGTGACCTACGGAGGCACAAACCCAGCCCAGCCCAGCGGAGATCAGACCAGCCCACCTCCCGCTTCCTGACTTAGGAGCTATAATAATCCATGTCTTGTTTTGAGCCACTGAGCACCAGTGAGGCTTATATACTTTTGCTCATGTCCTTCCCCTTCTTGAAAGCTCCCCTTTGTTCATCAGACACAGCTCATTTTCTTAAGCCCAGTCTAATGCTCACCTTCTTCATGAATTCTAAAATGATTTCTCCACCCTCTAAATTTCCAGGGCTCCTTGATGACCATAACTTCTGGGCTGAAACATCATTTCACAACCTTGACACACCAGACTTAGGACCTACCCTGGCCAGATTACTATAGAAACCATCTACCTTTAATGTCCTCAGTGCTGGTTCAGGGCAAGATCTTGACTGGCACAGCCAGAATTAAGATTGAAGGATGGGCAACCCTCTTGGTAACACTTCCTTTCTCTCGCCCCTAGCAATCTCCCTAAGTCTTTACTCCATCTGCTTGTTTTATGCCACAATGCCTAGGATAGCCTTCTTTTGAAAGAAGGAAATACTCTAAGAACTACTTGATTTTCCACTGAAATGTTTGGATGAACGACCACGAGTAGGTGACAATTCTATCTGTATAGTGCAATACATTGAATGATTGGTCCAGACTCTTCACTCTCCCATAACTGTGTTCTCCATATCACTCTTGCCGTGGCCCGACGGTGGGCAGATTGTACTTCCCAGACCTTGACTTTGGGCTTAGCTATGTGGTTCACACTGTCAAGCAGTGGTTTGAAATGTGCTTGCTTACTTGGCCGTACCCTGTTATCTGTTGACATTACTATGAGAAGAGTATACCCCTATCGCTGCTGCCCCACCCCAGCCTGGGCCCCAGAGAGAGACAATGGAGCAGAGATGAGCCAGCCAAACCTCAGAGCTGCAGCCTGGAGCACAGCTGCCCCAGCCAACCCATAGTCACAGGAGCAAGAAATAAGTGCTCACTATTACATGCCACTGAGATTTGGAGGAGGTTGTGCAGCAAAAGATGACGGATACACTGATCCCAGGCTGTGCTTGGGCCCTGCTCTACCCCATCTCGGTTATGCTGCACGCACCACTGTGGAGCAGGGATGGTACTGTCTTTGTTCTACATGTAATGAGACTGAAGCTCGTAGAGGTTGAGCAGCTTGTCCAAAATCACACCGTGGAGACAGAATTCAGACCCAGTTCTCTGACTTACCCTCAATGACCTACCAGGTCTGACCCCAGTCCTCTCCTAGCCGTGGTTTCACCCGCATGAATGTCGTCTTTCCCTGTTTGATCTCGGTAGAAAAAGGAAAGGACAAAGGAGAAGGTTCACATCCTCTTCCTTGTGTCAGCCCGAGAACATTAGCTCACAACTTAGTCATTATATCCTGGATGCCGCCCTGGGAACAGCAGTCCCCATCTGGGAAAATGCTGCCCAAGTTCCAAACACTCATTTCACACTTGGACTCTGAGGTCTCGTCTTTGTGGAGTTGAGCAGCCACTGCATGTGTGAACGCATGTGGTTCCCCAAGTTCTGAGTTTTCCTGTGTTTATATCTGATCTCCTCAATCTCCTGGCTCAGAAGGCTAAAGCCAGTGGCATGTTAGACATTCATAGTTGCCCTGGTGGGGCTTCCAGGACCACTGTACCCAGCAACGCATTCCCTTAAAGCGGCACCATTCACATGGTTCCTCTGGAGTTGGGCAGCTTGGTGACCCTGATCCTCTTGTGACAGATGTCAGTACTGACCCCAAGTTACCCAGCTGGCAAAATGCCATGCCTGCCACTGGCCCCCGATATGTAGTGCCTTGTAGCTATAAATCCTAGTTGCACAGATATTTCCTAGAGAGGATCAGAAACTAAGAACTAAATGACTTAAAGATACATACAGCCCCAAATCATAGCTCTCTGGTTCAGTTTCTCTGATAAGAGTGCCACCCCACAACTTTCTTTATTGTGACCCACTATAAAAAATATTAATGGAGGGAACTTTCAAAGAAAATTTCCTGATGCCCTAACATCCTCATCCCAGCTAGAGGCCTACAGTTACCCCTAAAGCCAACAACTGTGATGGAGGGTCTGCCGTGTGTGCCGTGCAATGTGCTAAGTGATGGCTCAGAAGTGGTCTTGGTCTCTCAGTGAGTAACAAACAATAATTCAGCGTGGTGGGCTCTCGAAAAGAGATGAAGATCTTATGGAAGGAAGCACAGAGCCCTTGAAGTATGTGCTGGAATTCAAGTTGGGAAAGGAGAGGCGTCTGTGCCAGGCAGAGGGCACAGTGTAGGCAAAGGCATGGAGTTGTGGAAGTGCCAGCGGGCGTGGGGGTGCCAGCTACCTAGCACTGCACTGTCCAGTGGGGCAGCCACCAGCCACACGTGGTTACTAAGCGCTTTAAATGTGACTGGTCCTGACTGAGATGTGTAATGGATGTGTAATGCCCATTCTAGATCTTGAAGACATAGTATAAAAAAGAGTGTGAACTCTTTTTAAATATTGATTATATTATTGATTATATTTTAAAATATCGATTATATGTTGAAATAATATTTTGCATGTATTGAGTGTGATGTTGTGATTTATAAGAAATTTATATTTGGTCATTCATATGACCAAATACATCTTTTCCATAAATATTTGGTCTATGTCGATGGTTCCTGGCTCACAATTCCCAAAACTCTCAGAATTTCCGGAGTGAAAGTAATGGAAACCTCTTTTGTCATACTATTTGGTCTCTTGTCCTGAAATCCCTTGGGAGCCATAAAGGTGAAATAGGTGTCTTGTTATTAATAACAAGCCCCTTTCCACCACAACTAGGTTTATGTTAATGAGATGACTTTCAGGAAAAACAAAACAAAACAGGATAAGGGCTGGTTGCCGGGACTGTCAATCATTAATAGAGGTTGGAACTTTTAATTCCACCTCCTGACGTCTGGGGAGGGGAACGGGACTGGAGGTTGAATCCGCCACCAATGGCCAATGATATAATCAAGCATGCCTATGTAAGGAAGCCTCCATAGAAACTCAAAAGGACAGCATTCAGAGAACTTCTGGATTAGTGAAAACGTGGGGATCTGGGGACAGTGGTGTGCTGGAGAGCATGGAAGCTTCACACCCCTTCCCCATACCTTGCCCTTTGTAGCTCTTCCATTTGGCTGTTCCTGAGTTACATTCTTTCATAATAAACTGGTAATCTAGTAAGTCAACTACTATTTCTCTGAGTTCTGTGAGCCACTCTAGCAAAGTAATCAAACCCAAGGAAGGGGTTGTGGGAACCTCTGGTTTAGAGGCTGCTCATCAGAAGCAAAGGTGACAACCTGAACTTACCATTGGCATCTGAAGTTGGGGGTGGGGGAAGTGAGAGTTTTGTGGGACTGAGCCCCTAACCTGTGGAATCTGGTGCTCTCTCTGGGTAGATAGTGTCAGAACTGAGCTGAGTGGTAGGACACCAGCTGGTATCTGAGAATTGCTTGGTGGTGGAGGAACCCACCACCCCGCCCCACCACTTGAATTGGTGATCAGAATCATTTATTGGATAAGTCAAACATTAAATTAATTTTGTTTCTTTTTATACTTTTTAAACATAGCTACTAGAAAATTTTATATTCCTTATGTGACTTATATTTCTATTAGACAGCACTGGTCTAGAAAAGCTGGGGGAGTAGAGGTCAATACATTCAGATTTGAGGCTTTAGTTCAGCCGTGGGCCGACATGAGCTGTGGACACACCCAATTTGCCACACAACTCACAGTACCAGCCACTCGCTATTATATGGCACCCAACCTCTTCATGCTTATGTTCTCTGCTTGGCCCCTGAAGCTATTGTACTTTTGATCCTGCCAGGAGCACCTATGCAGTTGCCACATTCCCCAGAGTGGCATCCAGAGTGTTGAGTGTCCCAGCTTTTCTAGACCAATGCTGTTCAGTTGAAATACAATGGGAGGAAGTCCAGACTCTCATTCCTGGGCTGCCTGGGGAAAATGTTGGTCCATGCTGCAAACCCAGTCTGAGTTCTCAGGGGGCTATTTGAGGTCTCAAACCAAAGGTATTGCAGAATCCAAGTCAGATAGTTTCCTGCCCAAGGCTGGGTATTCAGCCATGGCTTAGAAATCAAGCACCCACAGTGGGCCATTTGCTTCTCATCAAGCCTGAGCTATGATGTGCTGTGCCCATTTCTAACTGCCCATCTGTCCTCCTCTTTGGAGAGTGGGAAGGGGACAGGTGTCCGTTGCTGTCCTAAGCAGATCTTTCTCTACTGTCTTTGCAGATTCCTTCACAGTCCATACCACAAATAGTGTGTGGTTTGTATTATCATCATCTCTAATTTACATTTGAGCAAAGTAGGCTGAAAGAGTTTGAATGGCCCACATAGCTTGTAAGTGGGGTTGCTCGGGCTTGGATTTGGGTCTCCTGGCTCCAAAGCCATATTTCCATTTCCCAACCTGGCTTCAGCCTTATTGTGTTATCTGACTTCCCAAGCTCTACTCATGAACCTCTGTGTTAGTTAAGGGAATGCTGGTGGCTGTAATAGATAAACTCTGAAATCTCAGCTTTCACATATTTGAGGTTTATTCTCATTTATGCAAAGCCCTTTGCAAATTTTGATAGGCAGCCTTTCATGCAGTGATTCAGGGACCCAGATTCCACCCATGTGTGGCTCTATCACATTCAACATGGAGCTCCCAAGATCTCTGTGGGGTACCTCCATGGCTGCCATGGCAAGACAATGCAGGTGACATCCTGTTGGAAGATGCAGGGGACAGACAATACATCAGGCAGCAATTGAATTCCATTTCTAGTATGGAGACTCCAAATGACGGTGTCTTAAAGAGAGGAGGCATGCCTCTCTTCCCTTCCTTCTTCACCCTGCTGCTTAGGACATAGATGTGATGCTAAGCCATCTTGAGTCACATGGATGAAAGAAACACCCTAAGGATGGCAGAATACGAGGAGCCTGGGTCGCTGAATGACTGCATGGAGTAGAGTCACCACGCCAGCCCTGTACTGCCCACCTCCAGACTTTGTGTGGGAGAAATGAATTTCCATCTTGTTTAAGCCACTGCTGTTTTGGGTACCTGAACATGTATCCTAAGTACAGGGATCCCACGCTTTCTGTACACCACAGGACTCTGTCCTGCAAGCAGTGGCTAGGAAAAGAGTTATTCAGCCCAAAGCCCCAGCTCTCAGCACAGAAGCTTAGTTTGGGGTGGTGGGGGACAGCAGGGAGTATTAACTCCTTTGGGCACATGATGACATTTTAAAATTGGTAAATCGATTGTGGTAAAATAATACATAACAAAATTTACCATTTTAACTATGTTTAAGTGTATAGTTCATTGGCATTAAGTACATTCATAATGTTGTGCAACCATCACCACTGTCCATCTTCAGAAAATTTCCATCTTTCCAAACTGAAACTCTGTTTCCATTAAACACTAACTCCCCATTTCCTCTTTTCCCAACCCCTGGCAACCACCATTTACTTTCTGTCTCTATAACTTTGATGACTACCTCATGTAAGTGGAATCATATAGTATTTGTCTTTTTGTGTTTGGCTTATTTCATGTAGCATAATGTCTTTATGCATTGTAGCATGTATCAAAAGTTCCTTCCTTTTGAGGCTGAATAATATTCCATTGTATATATATATCACATTTTGTTTATTCATATTCATTGATCCATTGATGGACACTCGAGTTGTTTCCACCTTTTGGCTATGTGAACAATGCTGCTGTGAACGTGGTATACAAATATCTGTTGGGCGGGGGGAATCTCTGCGGGAAGGGGAAGAAAAAGTCAAGAAGGCATACCTGTATCTTAACTATATGGGCCTGGAGTGGCACATAACTTTTTAGCTTACATTCTATTGGCAAGAACTAGTCACAGGGTGTACTAATTATCTATTGCTGCATAACAAATTACACAAGTTAGTGGCTTAAAACAATGAACAGTTATTACCTATGGTTTCTGTGGGTCAGGAAATAAGGAGCAGCTTGGCTGAGTAGTTCTGTCTCAGGGCTTCTCAGGAGGCTGTAGTCAAGATATGGGCTGGGGCTGCAGTCGTCAGAAGGCTGGACCAGGGCTAGGAGATCTGCACTCATCCAGGTGTTGGCAAGAGGCCTTAGAGCTTTGCCACGTAGATCTCTCCATAGGGCTGCTTGAGTGTCCTCAGAACTTGGCAGCTAGTTTTCCCCAAAGTAAGTGATATAAGAGACCAAGGTGGAAGCTGCAATATCTTTTATGACCTAGTCTCAGAAATTGTAATACCATCATTTCTGTGATATCCTATTAGTCACACAGGTTAATCCTATTCAGTATTGGAGGAGATAACACAAGGGTGTGGATGGCAGGAGGAGGGGTAATTCGGGGCCAACTTCAGTCTGGCTGTCTCTGAGGCCACACCCAAATGCAAGGGCATCTGGGAAATGTAGTCCTTGGCTGGGCAGCCGTTTTCTAGCAATAATTACATGTAGACAGGGTGATATTTGATGGATATCTTAAGTCATGTTGGCTATAGACCTCTCTCCAGGAGTCTCAGTGGTGCCTCTGATTGCCTGTGTGACCCGGTCCTCTGTTTCCTCCTCTGTACAATGATCTTGTTCTTTCCCACTACCTGGAAACTACCACTGAAACCTTCTGTCTTGGCTGTTAGCCCAAGTCAAAGCTACAGTGTTACTCACTGGTGTAGGTCAGAACAAAGTCTCAGAGAAGCACTGTTAGAGGAGTGGGATCATTAGAAAAGTATGAGTGGTGTGGTCACACAGCAGCCTAGCTGTTTGTCCCCCCCAACCTTTCCCTAAGGAAAGAAGAAGTTGTGGGACTGTGCCTCTCTGGGATTGAGTTTATAATATCCTGAGTCTCTCCATTTGGTCTTCAAGAGAAGGGTCTGCGGTCAACAACGAGTAAGATTCCTCGCGGGAGGGACAACTCAAGCCAGACGGACCCCGTTGAGACCCCAATGAGCTGTTATAAGAAATAATAGGAGGGAGCCTTGCCCCTCCTTCCTCTGGTTCTTGTGGGAAGTTGCTGCTTGGCCCTGCTACTCCCTCTCACCTTATTGTGAGAGAGGCCCATTAGAGCGATGAGATCAAGCTCTTTCTGCTCAGCTCATGGGACAGTTTCACTGCGAGAGACTCTCTCCCCCAGAGTGGTGCACACTGCACTTTCATCATCTTGGGACGATATGCTTCGGCTGCTTTGGGACAAATAATTGGGTATTGAAATCATTTTTTTGAAATGGTGTAAGAGTTTCACAGACCCTGCCTCTAATCATGTGATGCTCATTGTTTGTAATCAATAAATACTGTCAGTGACCCGATTCGGGGCTCCAGTCTATTGAGTCTGTGAGTCCCTTGGTCCTCTGTGATTTAACTGTATATATGAGTCTCTTTATTATAGTTTCACCCTCACCGCCTCCCTCACCTTCCCACGACTTGTGTTGTACAGGTCGCAACAGAGTGGGAGCTGAATTCAAGAACTGGGCCCAAGAAGCATGTCAGATAAGAGTGCTGTGTTGGTGTCAGCAGCCTGGCTTTAAAACCCACTTAAAACTCTTTGTCCTTGGATGAGAAATTTTCACTTCTTGGAATCCAATTTCCTGTACAACAGGAAAACAAACAAAAACAAAAACAAAACATTGACCTCGTGTGATTATTAGGACTGCTGATCTAATCCAGTGTTTCCCAGTGTTGTATTTCTCATATCTGTCTCTTTAATATTTTTTCCATATTTGTGTGCCATCTGTAGTATTACCTAATATTTATTTATATATATATAACATCTTTACTGATTTATAATTCACATAATATAATTTACTCATTTAAAGTATACAATTCAGTTTCTTTAATATAGTCACATAGTTGTGCAAGTATCACCAAAATCAATTTTGAACACCCCAATTTTCACTCCCCCAAAAGAAACCCTGTACTGTTTAGCAAGTCTCTCCCCATTTTTCCCCGTCTCACCCCTTCCCCAGCCCTAGGAAACTACTAATCTACTTTCTGTCTCTATTGATTTGCCCATTATGGACATTTCATATAAATGGAGTAAAAATATGTGGCCTTTTATGTCTGGCTCTTTTTACTTAGCATAATGTTTTCAAGATTCATCCATGTGGGAGCATTTATCAGTACTTCATTCCTGTTTATGGCTGAATAATATTCCATTGGATGGATATATCACATTTCATTTATCCTGTCATCAGTTGATGGACATGGGTCTGTTTCCGGGTTTTGGTTGGCTACTATGATTAACGCTGTGGACACGCACGGATAAGGTTTTGCATGGACGTATGTTTTCAATTCTTGGGTAAATACTTAGGAGTGGGATTTCTGGGTCATGTGGTAATTATATATTTAACCTTTTGAGGAACTGTCAGACTATTGTGCAAAGCAGCTGTACCATTTTACATTCTCACTAGCAGTGTATGAGGGTTCCCATTTCTCCATATCCTGAATGCTTGTTATCTGTCTTTTTTTTATTATTATAGCCATTCTAGTTGATATGAAGTAGTATCTCATTGTGGTTTTAACTTGCTTTTCCTTTCTATTGACTTATTTTGTTTATATTTATATTTAGGGAAGAAAGACAGTACTATTTACCACAAATGAAGGTAAACTAATCATAACATACTTACTAGAATGACACTTGTCTGGGTATCACCTACTGCCATTGATGTTTACGACATTTTGGAAAATACCAATATAATTGTCTTAGAGGTCTTATCAATACCTCTGGCTTAAGAGTTGGTGCTTAAGAAATGTTAAGCTATCGTTTTATTAATGTTTGCAAGGCATAAGTAGGTCTTTTGGGATGTGTGTGTATGTGTGTGTGTGTGTGTTTGTGTGTGTGTGTGTGTGTGTGTGTGTGCGTGTTTTTTTTCCAGGAAGAGGGTGGGGTGAGAGCCAGAGGTCAGAAGATCCTTGTAAAAGGTGGGGTCTGCCTACTGGAAGAGAACAACCTTAGAAAACTGAAAACAACCAGAATGGTGGATGGCGAGAATTTATGAAGTAGGGTTAAGTATAACATTTGTGATCAACATGCTGGCAAACAGCTGTAAGAGTTCAGGGGTTCTCTTCTGCTGTGTGTGTTGATCTTAACACTTCCTCACCCTTGCAAGGCATGCTAATGTGTAAGTTCCTAGAACTCATCCAGGGCAACAATAGGGCTAATTCAGCCTTAAACACCGGCACCCTCCACCAGCCCCTGGCCCTCACTGTGGCAGCTCAGACACCACGTGTGAGGCGGGCAGGTCAGGTTAGGTAGTCCTGACCTCACAATGGGGACTGAGATTCAGAGGGAGAAACTTGGCCAAGTTCACTGGCTTATAGGTGGGAGACCTGGGGCTAAAATCTGGGTCCCCTGATCCTCTTAACATTTTTCCTTCTGGAAAGCCCTTCTTGGCTCTTTATTTCACCTCTTTGTATAGCAAGATGCCCAAAGATTCCTTGCCAATAGACTGAGATTGCTACTCAAAGTGTGGTTCACCCCAGCAGCGGCAGCAGCACCTGGGAGCCGTTAGAAATGCAGAGTCCCCAGCCCCACCCAGACCTCCTGAATCAGAATCTGCATTTAACAAGGTCACCTAAGTAATTCCAATGCACATTAATGCATTTTTTACATTAGACAATAGAGTGCATAATTCTAAATTAATGTTTCAGAAACCTGGACTAAGAGATTACAGTTGAGTTTATTCATCCCAAATCCTTATTTGAGCACCTGCTATGTGTCAAGCTCTGTTAAGTGCCAGCAAGCAGAGAGGATTAAGTCCCCATTCTGCCATCAGGAAGGTCCCAGGCTAGTCAGAAAGATAGATGAGAAACCTAAGATCACAGACCTCTCACTAACTTTTTTTTTTCTGATTGAAAAGTTAATTGTTTTTTCCGTTTTTATAAAAATGAAATGCTAAGAATTCTGTAGTGGGTGTTGTATGTATGTCCAGCATGCTTTCCCTTTTGTCTTCTAGATCCTTGGAGAAATTCCTTCTCCACTTTTTAAAAATTCAGCAATACTTATCAAGCACCTTTATATGCCAAGTCCTGTTCTAGATACTGGGGATACAGTGCTCAAGAAATAAGATGGAGCCCCTCTTTTCAAGGACCTTCTTTATAGTCTGGTGAGGAAAGAGAAATAAGTATTATCAAAGGGTAATAATTATGGAGAAATATAAAGAGGGAAATGGGGTTGGAGGAGGGTGGTCTCCTTTTGATAGAATGGTTGAGGAAGGCCTCTTTGAAAAGGTAGCAACCTTGCCTCAGACCTGAGAAGAAGCCAGTCCTGTGGCGTCTCAAGGAAGAGTGGTTGGTTTTAGTGAGGCTGTCACTCAGGGAGTTAGGGCTGCCTTCTGGATACAATGATTGGTGCAAGGGTGAGCATGTGACCCAAGGAGCCAATTAGAGTCTTTCCTGGGATTGATATATAGACATGGGGAGAAACCAGTTGCTAGTGATTTCTTTGTGATCTTGAGCAAGTCTCTTCCCTTCTCTGAGCTTCGTTTTCCTCATCTATGAAATGGAGGGGTTAGACCACGTGCAAACTCAGCCTCCCTTACCTCAAACTTACGATTCTGACAGATCCAGCTTTTCAAAATAAAGCATCATGGTGCTGGCTTCTTTGGGGGGGTGGGGGGGTGTATGTATATTCCTCCTCCTCCTCAGATATGCTTCAAGTAACAGTGTTAATAACTGAAGCTGACTCTTATTTGAAATTTTGAAGGGTTGGTTTCTGCAACAGGGATTCTATCTTTTTGAAGTTTGATGAGGTCCATCTGCCACCCCTACATTTGTTTCACAACTTGAGTATGGGAAGAAGGACCTGGGCCCAAATGTGAGTTCTGCCTCTTGCTGGTTGGGTGACTCTGTAGAAGAATCACAACTTCTCTGAGTCTTCAGTTGTTTCACCTGAAAAGTGAGTATGGGAATAGTGTCCGTCTCATAGGGTTCTTTTGAGAAGTAACTGAGCTGCACATGCACCTCTCATTCCCAGAGCTTGTGGTTTGTGGATCAGTGTACACCTTCCCCACTAGACTGGAAACAGCACGGGGCATGAACGGGGACTGACTTTATACACTGATTTTAGCCATCGTCGTCGTCATCATCATCATCATCATCTTCATTGCTATGACGGTCATTGTTGATTTTTGTCTTTTTAAATAGCTCTACCAGTCTGTTACCAGTCTGTTACCAAGATTGTAGAAAGACTGGACTAAGATAGGACTTTTTAGGGGCCTCTGGTGAAAGTGTCTTAGAATACATGGGACTAGCAAAAGGAAAAGAGGACGGACATCTATGTCGCACCTCCAGTATGCCATCCATTGCCCCCTCACCACAATCCATGACGTAGGTGTGACTGTTATCCCCATTGTACAGATAAAAAATTGGAAGCCCAAAGAGGTTAAGAAACTTGTTCAGGGTCACACAGCTAACATGTGACTTAAATGAAATTCAAACCAGCCTGGCTTCAGGGGCCAACTTCTCCCCTCCTCTTCAAGATGTAGTTCTTTAGAGGTGATAGGAAGAATTCATACTTGGTCAGGAGTCAGGGAAGTGGGTATTCTCTGGTAATCGAGGAGGAAAGAGAGATCTTGCAGGGCTTCTGTGTGGAGAGGGTGATCTTCAGCTGAAAACAGGAGGCATCTATCTACCAGTGTGGCCAAGGAGCTGGGTCCCATCGTGACCAGAGCTCAGTAACCATTTGTTGAGTGCCACTGCATGCTATTCTCCATGTTTGTTTAACTTTACAAACATTCCCTCACAGCAATGCCAGGCATAGGGATATTATAAGCCAGACTTTACAGTGGGAAAACTAAGGCTCAGAGAGGGGAAGCTATTTAGTGGAGGTCACACAGCCAGTAAGGAGCCGAATCCAGGTTTGGATTCTTGTCTGCCTGATTCCAAAATCCATGCTGTTTTACAAAACAAAACAAAATGAAGTAAATGCTGCCGTTTGTAATGCAGGATCTTCAGGGGGGAATCAATAGTCAAAAAACAGTGGACAGAGAAAGGGATCCCAAAATCAATTGTCATCATCCTGTGCCCCTCCTCACATTCGGACATACGCTAGCCCACCTTTCCTGGGTCCTGTTTTTAACATAGGCAAATAGGTCCAATGTTGTGCACCCGGCTCTCTGGGTTTCTGTGAAGGCAGTGAGTGGGATTCCTTGGGCTATTTAAAATATTTCAAAATGCCCCAAATTATACATTTCCCTACATTAGGAAAGAGATAAGAAAACTAACACAGTAATTGCTTTTGTTGAAGATGGACTTTTCTTCCATCCAGGATAGGAGTGACAGTTGGCTTTTGACAACTCACCTCACCTCTCCTAAGTCTCAGTTTCTCTCAGTATGAAATGGGGAGAATAGCAGCGTCTACTTCAGGGGTTGCTGTGGGGATTATCCAGGTCAAGTGCGTAGTCCAGCGCTTGACACACAGTGAGCACACGATCAAGCACGTCCTTGTGTGTGCAAGAGTGACTCCGGCTGACTCAAGCTGGTCAGAAGATCGGGCTGACTATTATTTGTCTTTGATTAACAAAATGTTTTTGGCACTCGGTAATCGCTTTACCTGACGCGGTGGGCTCTAGAGGAGAAAACATGAGGTTTAAAGCCAGGCCGGCTAAATCTGAATACCAGGCCTGCCACTCCCTCGCTGTGTGGCCCTGGGCAGTTCGGTTCAGTCCACTTTGCAGAGCCTTGCTCTCCTCTTCAGGGGGTCTTGCTGCCCAGCTGTGGGGAGTGTGATCAGCAAGCCACTTCCGGCTGTCAACCCCTGCAGGGTCTGCTTCAGCTGGAGAGAACCCCCGTGCCGAAGTCGTATCCCTCCCAGGGCGGTCTGCACTTAGTGAGTAAGTGAGGACGCAGTACAAAGGTCCAGCCACTTTGGCTGGTTCAGGATGCTCTCTCTGGTGGCCAGGACGGGACCAGAACTACCCTTATAGACCAAGGCTTCATCTAGCTTTCATCAGACTTCCCCTTCGCCCTCTGCCCAACCCTGCTCTCTCCTTCCTTCACATATGTGTATTAATCCCTCGTACACATCCTGTACCCCAAACTCCATCTGGGCCTCTACTTTTGCAGCATCCAACCTCCAACATTTGGTACCAGGACTGGTCTGACTAAGCAGGTTGTAAGATGTACTTTTGGAGCTCGATCGCTCATGGCTCCGATGGCAGGAGGGCCCCATCACGGCTGGCTGACTGAGCTGAGACAGCGCCATTGTTAAAACGGCCAGGAGTGGGGAAGTGGGAGCGTGGGCTTGTGGAAGGAAATGCACTAGCGTGGTGCCTCGGGCATTTGACATGGAGGCAGAACACAACAGGATAAATGGGGTTGATGGCTATGGTAGCACCAAGGGTTGGCACACTTTTTCCTCAAAGGGCCAGATAGCAAATATTTCAGACTTTGCAGCTCATACAGTCCTTTGCAGCAACTTAACTCTGCTGTTGTATCTCAAAGCAGCCATGGACAATAAGTAAACAAATAAAACTTTACAAAAACAGGCTATGGGCAAGATTGGACCTGTTTACTGATTCTTGCTCTATGTTAAGGAAAAATACGAACAGCTAAGGATGACTAACAGAGAAATGAAAGCCAGAGCTCCTTTTTGGTGCCTTCAAAGAGGCTTTTTCATTTTTTCCAGTGGGAGAGAGAAGAAAACTGAGGACCAAAGTCAGGACCCCAGGAAGTGGTAGAGTTAATTTTAAAGATGGTTAAATGGCCATCCAAGGCAGGTCTGTTATGCTATGATCTACAGCCAGTGGTTTCCAGGGGCAAAAAGTCCTAATTTATCACACTGCTGTCTGTCCATGCTGTCACTCCTGCCTAGGAAGCTCTTCCTACTGCTCCTCTCAGATCGGTCTCCTCCTCACACTCTAGCGCTCAGCTAAATCCCTCTTCTTCCAAGGAACCCACCCTGATTGACCAAATTCTCTTTCCAGCACCCTGTTGGTTTCTATCACAGCACTTTCCACAAAGTAAGTCAACCTTTTCTCCGAAGCGTGACATACAAAACAAAAGTATACAAATCATCGTTGTAAGGCTGTGTGCTTTTCAAAGGGTGAACCCTTCATAACCAGCACCCAGAGCAATAACAGGGTGAGCACCGGAAGCACCCTTGGGCCCCCTCTCAGGACTACTGCCCTGACTCCACCACTGTAGAGGATGCTTCCCTGCTTATGAACGTTACAGAAGTGGACCCCATTGTACGTCCTGTTTTACGTCTGGCTGGCTCATTTACTCAGCATCACCACAGTGAGCTTCACCCATGCGGTTATAGTTTCTTCTCGTGGGGTGAATATACTGCAGCTTCTTTGCAGTTGACGGACACTCTAGTTGATTCCATTTTGAGCTGTTAGGAAAAGTGCTGCTGTGAACATCCATCTTTTAAAGAACATACACACCCATCCCTGTTGGGTATATTCCTAAGAAGTGGAAATGCTAGATCACAGGGTATGTGTATGCTTGGTTTAGCAGATCCTGCCAAAGAGTTTTCAAAATGGCGCCACAGTTAACACTTTTACCAGCAGTATATGACAACCCGTTTGCTCCACGTTCTTACCAACACTTAGTATTTTTCAGCCTTTTAAATCTTTGTCATTCTGGTGGGCATGTAATAGTATTGTATTGGGTTTTTAATTTATATTTTTATATTCCTTTGGTGAGTAATGATGTTTGGTACTTTTCACATATCTGTTGACCATTTACATGGCCTCCTTTGTGAAATGCCTGTTCAGAAAATCCCATTTCCCCCTGGGTTTTCTGCTTATTTTATTTACTTATAGGAATTCCTATTAAATTCTGAATATTAACCATGTCAAATATATGTGTTACAAATATCTTCTCCCAGTATGTGACTTTCCTTTTTAGTATCTTTAATGTTGTGTGCTTTTGTTCTCAGTTTAAGAATGCTTTGCATACTTAAGGGCATATAAATTTTTTTATGTTTTCTTCTAAAAGTTACATTGTTTTACCTTTCACATTTAGATCTATGATCCATCTGGTATTTATTTTGTGTATGATATGAGCTAGGAGGTAGGATTCATTTTTCATATAGAGTTATCTAATTGCTCTGGCAGCATTTATTACAAAAATCATCCGTTCTCTGCTTAATTGCAGTGACATTTGTGTTACCGTATATGTGTGGGTCTTTTCTGGACCCTCTGTTTTCTTCATGCGTTATTTGTCCTTGTATCAAAACCACACGGTCTTAATTACTGTAGTTTTTTACTAAGCCTTAAAATCTTATAACATAAGTGCTCTAACTTTGTCTAATTGTTTAAGATTTCCCTGGCTATCTTAGCTTCTTTGCATTTCCATATATATATATATATATATATATATATATATATATATATATTTATATTAGAAATAATTTCTCAATTTCCACAAAAAAACCATTGGGGGGTTTAGATGGGGATTGTTTTCAATCTACAGATCACACAGGGGAGAATTAACATCTTGACAATATTGAGTCTTCCTATCATGAATATGGTATAGTTCTCCATTTATGTAGGTCATCTTTCATTGCTGTCACTCATGTTGTATAATTTTCAGTGTAGAGAGGTCTTACACATCTTTCATTAGATTTATTCTTAGGTATTTGACATTTTTGATGCTCTTGTAGATAGTGTTTTTAAAGTTTTATTTCCCCATTGCTTGTTGCTAGTATGTGAAAATACGTTAGAGTGCAATTGATTTCTTACTGCTTTACTGAGATGATTGTGGTGCGATAAGCTGTACGAGTACATGTTTAAAGTGCACCGCTGGTAAGTTTGGACATTGTACATACATGCTGCGCAACTATCACCACAATCAAGACAATGAAGATAACTCACCCCCCAAACATCCCTCGTGCCCCTTTATCATCTATACCTGCCTGCTCAGCCTGTCACCATGCAGTAGCTATCTGCTTTCTGTGACTGTTGCATTTTCTAGATTTTTATATAAATGGAAACTCAAACAATATGTATTTTGGCGGGGAGTGTCTGAGTTTTTTCACTAAGATAATTATGTTGAGATTTAGCCATGTTGTTGCATGTACCGTGTTTCCCTGAAAATAAGACCTAGCTGGACAATCAGCTCTAATGCATCTTTTGGAGCAAAAATTAATATATAAGACCTGGTCTTATAGTAAAATAAGACTGGGTATAATATAATACAATATAATATAATATAATATAATATAATATAATATAATATAATATAATATGATATGATATAATACTGGGTCTTATATAGTCTAAGACTGGGTTTTATATTGATTTTTGCCCCCAAAGATGCATTAGAGCTGATTGTCCAGCTAGGTCTTATTTTCGGGAACCAGGGTATCAACAGTTGGTTCATTTTTTGTTGCAGTATTCATTGCATGCATATAAAACTGTTCATGTATCCATTCATCAGTCAGTGGATATTTGAGCTATTTCTAGTTTTGTGCTGTTACAAATAAAGCAACTATAAACATTTGTGTACAAGTTTTTCTGTGGACATTTCCTTTCATTTCTCATATTTTTGATAAATACCTAGGAGTGAAATGGCTGCATCATATGGTAAAGGTATATTTACCTTGCAGCTATAATCTGTTTTCCAAAGTGACTATACAGTTTTATATTCCCACCAGCAGAGTATGCAAGTTCCAATTGCTCCACATCCTCACTAACTATTGGAGTGGTGTGTCGTTTTAATTTTAGTCATTCTAGTGGTTGTGAAGTGGTATCTTGTGGTTTTAAATTGCATCTCCCTGAAGACTAATGATGTTGAGCATCTATTCATGTACCAATTTGCCATTTTATTTGGTGAAATGTCGGTTTAAATCTTTTGTCCATTTTTAACTGGGCTGTTTGTCTTATTATTGAATTACAATTTTTTATTCTAGATATAAGTCCTTTGTTGAATACACGTGTTGCAAATATTTTCTCCCAGTCTGTGGTATGTTTTTCATTTTTCTAACAGTATTTGTTGAAAAGCAAATGGAAACCAACTAATTTATTTTTTCTTTTATAATTTGTGATTTTTGTGTCCTATTTAATAGTTTTTGCCAAATCTAAAATCACTAAGGTTTTCTCTCATGGTTTCTTCTGGAAGTTTTGTAGTTTAAGCTTTTACATCTAGATCTATGATCTATTTTTGGATTATGGTGTGATCTGATAATGATCTTGTTAATTTTTTTACTTTTAAATATTTAGCTATTCCAGAACCATTTGTTGAAAAGATTATCCTTTCTCCATTTAACTCCCCTGGCGTCTTTATTGAAGGTGAATTGACCATGTATAGGTGGGTCTATTTCTGGACTTTCCATTCTGTTTCACTGATGTATCTTTATACAAATACCACACTGCCTTGATTACAGTTACTTTATAATAAATCTTGAAATCAAGTAATCTAAGTCCTTCAAATTTGTTCTTCTTTGTAAAAATTATTTTGGGTATCCTAGGTCCTTTGTATTTTCATATAAATTTGAAAAGCAATTTGTCAGTTTCTACAAAAAAAACCTGCTGGGATTTTGATTGAGATTGATTAAATCTATAGGTCAGTTTGGTGAGATTGCTATCTTAACAATATTGATTTTGCCAGTTCATAAACATGGTGTATTTCTCCATCTGTTTAGATTTTCTTTCATTTCTTTTAAAGTATTTTATAGTTTTTGATGTACAAGTCTGGTGTATCTTCTATTCAAAGCTGTCACTGAGTATTTCATGTTTTTGATGCTATTGTAAATGATGATTTTTAAAATAGAAATTCACAACTGTTTCTTGTCAGTATATAGAAATACAATTAATTATTGTATGTTAACCTTGTATCCTGCAACCTTTCTAAGCTCACTTTTTCCAGTATTTCTTTTGTAGATTCTTTAGAATTTTCTACAAAGACTATATATAATGTTGCTTACAAATAAAGACAGTTGTATTTCTTCCTTTCTAAACTGTATACTTCTTGTGTATTATTTTTGCTTATTGTGTTGGTTAGAACCTCCAGTATAATGTTACATAGAAGTGGTAAGAACAGATATCCTTGCCTCTGTCCTGATGTTTGAGGAGGATGTGTTCAGTCTCTCACCATGAAGTATGAGGAGGTTAGCTGTAGATTTTTATAGAGCACCTTTATTGGGTTGAGGTAGTTCCCTTCTATTTCTGGTTTGCTTAGAGTTTCTATTGTGCGTGGTTTTTGGATTCTGTCAAATACAGCTGCTTCTTTCCTCCCCGTCCTCCTCTTCCTCCTTCTTCTTCTGGCATCTATTGCTTTTTTCCTTCTTTTTCTTTTTCAGCCTGTAAGTATGGTGCATTACATTGATGTTTGATGTAAAACCAACCTTGCAACCCTACTTGGTCATTATCCTTTTATATGTTGTAGTTATGATTTACTCAAGTTTCGTACTTCTGCATCTATGTTTATGAAAGATATTGGTCTGTAGTTTTGTTTTCTTTTCCTTGTAATGTCTTTGGTTTTGCTATGAGGTTTATTCTGGCCTCATAGAATTTGTTGGAACGTGATCTTTCTTGAATTTTCCAGTAGATTTTGTGTAGAATTTATATTATTTTTCTTAAAATGTTTATAGAGTTTACCAGTAAAGGCTTTAGTTTTCTTTGTGGGAAGGATTTTAACTTTAAAATGAATTCCTTGCTAGATATAGGGCTATATAGGAAATATATCTATTCTTAAATAAGTTTTGGTAATTTGTGTCTCTTAGGGAACTTGTCTACTTAATTTAAATTGTTGGATTTACTGGTATAGATTTAGACACAATATTCCCTATTAACCTTTATTGTCTATAGTATTTGTAGTCATGTTTCCTCTCTCATTCCTGGTATTGGAAATTTGTGTCATTTCTTTATATTTTCCTGATTAGTCTGGCTAGTGGATTATCAATTTTAATGATTTTCTTCGATAACCAGCTTTTTAATTGTTTGCCCCCAAGGTTATAAGCAACGTAATGGGCTTCCTTGTCTTGTTTCCAGCCACAGGGGTAAGCTGTGCAATCGCCTTGATGGCAGCTGTGCATATCGTCTACATCCTCGTTACCTATGTTAAGAAGTTCCTTCCCACTCCTAATGTGAGTGATTCTCTTTTTATCATAAATAGGTGTTGATTTTATAAAACGCTTTTTTACAAATCTTTTGAGATACAATTTTTCAAATGTTAATATGGTGAAATATATTAATTGATATTTAAATATTAACCCATGCTGGCATTTTTCAAATAAACTTCACTCAGTCATGATATGTTGTCGTTTTTAAAAATATATCACTGTATTCAATTTGCTAGTATTTTGTATAGGATTTTTACATCTCTATTCATGGACAATATTGGCCTGTAATGTTATTTTCTTGTAATACCTTTGTTTGGTTTTGGTACCAGGGTTATGTTGGTCTAAAAATGTTGGGAAACGCTCCCTCTTTATTTTTATAAAATGTTACGACATAGTGATATAAAATTAGTGTTTTTAATCTGTAGAAAGAGTTGTCTTTTTTTTTTAAAAAAAAGAATATAACAATATTCAAATTTACTATTTCTTATGTTTACTTTGGAAAGTTGTGTTTGCAAGGAACAATAGCATTAAAATTCCCCTTTCAGCACAGCAGCATGAATGTTAGCTCCACATAAAGGTTCCTGAAGCAGAGAGTGTTTGCTTTAGCGTCTCAGCCCGCATACCCACTGAGGCTGATGGGCAGGGCCAGGGAAGTCCTCCCATACTTGTGGAGAAAAACGTATGGTAGTTGTGACAACATTTTACATGCTGTTAAGCGCTTGTGTCAATGTTGTTGGTGTTCAGCAAGGTGGGAACACAGGTTAGAAGCCCCAAGGCGCTCTTTTGCTACATAGCTGAAGTAGAAGCCATAGGTTGAGGTGTCTCCCCGCATCCAAGAAAAACGGTTGTACGTATTTTCATTACCAGGTCCAGAGTAGTTAGAAGTTGAGCTCCTTTTAGCTGGTGAAGACCCCTCGCTAGAAATCACTTCCTTCAGTCAATGAACCAAGATACTCAGACCCAGAGCCTCCTGGACGCTGAGACTGGGAAAAATAGTGTATGAGTCAGAAACTGAAGAATTCTTCAGAATCTTGGCACGGGTGAGAGGTAGCTGCAAGGTCAGGGTCAGAAACCAGATGAGGGCCAGGCAGGACCAGGAGCCCCTCAGCTAAAGTCCCCTCCTAATTGAGGGCACTCTGAACCAGCATCCTGCCTGTCCCTCCCATCATACGGAGCAGGGGCTGTCTTGGGTTCCCAGAGTCACCAAGTAAGCCACTGTCTCTGGCTGGAGTGAGGCAGACTTGCTCATCTTGGGTCCCAACAGAGGTAGCAGGGCCCTGGCAATTTCTAGCCTGGGGACACAAGCCTTCCCTCCCTGCCCTTTTTCCATCCCATCCCCTTCAAAGCTTCCTGTTTTCTCTCCCTTCTCATCGTTCCTGCTTTCTCTGTCCTCCTCTCTCCGTTCCTTCTTTTCTGCCTTCTACCTTCCCCTCCCTCATGTCCACCCTTCTTTCCTCTCTACCTTTAACACTCGGTGTCTTGTCAGAAGGGAAGAGCCTTGGAGGACGTTGCTAGGATACGAGACTGAAACAGTGATAGAAATGCAAACCAGGAGTTGTTTAAGCAGAAAAGAGAATGAAACAAAAATTCAGATCAATAGATGTCAAGCCACAGATCTTTCAGGTACAGCCAGCCTTTCCCATCTGGGAAGGAAGGACCAACAGCTCTCTGGCCCTGTAAGGAGACTTAATGCTAATGAACGTGGTTCTCCCCTTAGGCCAGAGAAGGGCCACAAAGCTGTACTTCTGGGGCTGTGCACCTAGACATCGGGAAAGAAGAAAAATTGGGAGAGTCATTACCCAGAATTAGAAAAAATAAAAGGCAAGTGTCCTTCCAGAGCCAAAGGTTCCATTTCAAAGTGGAATTCCCAGGCATGTGATAAGGATATCACAGCCCTATTAATTTGAATCTTTGGAGCATTTGGTATCATGCCCCCAAGACAAACAATAGATCAGAAATCACTGGAAAACCAAACTCACTGCCCTTGCCAGGGGGGCAGTGACACAGGCCTGCAATTATGGAAATGCCCAACAGGGAAAGTAGTGATTACTGCAGATTTTGGGCAATAGACCCCGTGTGTGTGTAACTAAGATCACAGAGAGACGGAAGGAGGGAGGGAGGGAGGGGGCTGGCAGGAGGGAGGGAGACCTAGCTCTTTGACAAAAACAATAGCAAATATTATTCAACTACTAGAAAACGAAGATCTTGATATTAGGTTTAGAATAAGATAGGGAAAAATCACAAATATCTACATTTAGGTTGCACCTTTTTTTGTGTTAAACTTCAGTTGGTTTCTAACATTGAGGTGGGTCCTTGGGGGTAACATTAGGAAGACACAGTGGCTTTCTGGGACTCCTTGGTCCCCAGCTCAACTTCTTGCTTTTCTGTGTGGGGACTTCAAATGGATTATTTAAAAAGCCTTTAACTATTCATTTGCTCTTATCAGATAGAATGAAGTAATTACCCTTTTCAGTTTCAACTTGAGAACTTCTTACGCTAACTATCTCTCCTGCTTCATTTCCCCCCATTCAGATCTGAGAACTTCTTCTTTCCACATGAGGACAGAGCTGAATTCTTGTACATATTAATTCAAGAGAGGTTTCTTAAAACCTGGAATTATATACCCGGTTTCCTCACACCACATTCTTCACAACTCTTTTCCTTTTTAATCAGGAGAGAGATTCCAGACATCTAAATCCTTACCTTCTCCTTTCCTCCCACTTTTCAAGTTCTGGCTCACAGAATGCAAAAACAAATTACTTGTTAAAATTCTATTTAGCAGGCCTTTGCTCCTGAGGCCTAACATTTTGCATTTTTCTTCCTCTGAATATTTAAAGCCCATTAAAAAAAAATTTTTTTTCTTTTGGATAGCTGAGTTTTTAACCAAAGTTTGAACTCTGAATCTTCTCCATGATTACAGATTCCTGGGAACAGAATTGCTCAGAAGCCAATGGGCAGTGCAAAACGGCTTCTCTCCTGAGCCAGCTCATTTATTTGCCTGGGACAGTGAATGCTCTAATCACAACATACTTGGTTTCCTTTGTAATACGGCAATTTCTTATGTGTCCTTGGATACCTTCCAACCCCCCAAATATTAGTCATGCCGCTTGACACGCAAACAAAGCCCGAAGTAGACACTCTCGAACACATCCTTTCCTATTTGCATGGAAATTAGATTTTAAAAACATCCAAATGGAAACAAGTTGCATAGCCTGTGTCCATGAAATGGCTCTCCATCGGTAAGTGGACTGTAAACTTTGCTTCCAAACAGTGGCTTTCAGTTCCACCAGTTTGTGATGCTTGAGAAGAAGCTAAGCGGGAATTGCAGGCCGCACACTTCATTGTCAAGGGGAACTTTTCCTGCGGGGCCAGCTTCACTGGGTTTGGCTTTGCTTAGGTCTGCGTTGAAGCATCTTCAGGCCTTTTACTTTGGTGATTTTATTATACAGTAAGCAAGTTAAATCAACTTTTGATCTCAAGTCCGTAAGATTTGTTTGATTTTTAAAAACCAGAGGGTGAAAAAACCCTAACCAGCTTTGGCAACGAATAGAAAAACTCATTGCCTCCAGTGTGGGCATTAGGAACATCTCACAATTCTGCTCGATCCTTTTAAATGAACTACTTAACAATTTACCGAGCACCTAATAGGCCCCAGATACTGGGGATACAGAGATAAATATGACAGTGCTCATGTTGATGGGGAGGGAGACCTGGGAAGAGACATGAATAGAAAGCAATGCATGAATAATAAAAGCAGAGAATAAGTCAGGTCTGTGGGAAAGAGGATACCTTTCCAGGGGAGTGAGGGAAGGTGTCCCAAAAGAGGTGGCATTTGAGATGTGTATTGGATAAGAAGTGTCGTAGCTGGAAATCGAGCATAGGCCACGTGGAAAGGGAACTTGGGTCAGATATGTGAAGGTCTCTGAATGCCTGGCCAGGAAGTCTGGCCTCCGTTCTCCTCACATGTATTTGGAAACATTGATTGACTCATTGGTTTGTCCAGCTAAGGGGTTGGTCCCTGGGTGCCAGGGGTACAGTGGTGCAGCAGGATCTGCCATGGGCTCCGTCACGTCCATCTGACACCTCTCTCTGCATCTGTGTGTGTCCCTGAGGCTGACCTGGGCAGAGGGCATCAGCAGCCACCTGTGTCCTCTGGGTGCTAGCTAGACGTGGCAAATTTGAGGCACTAGCAAGAGACCAGAAGGTGACAGGAGAGAGAGGTCAGGGAATTCAGTTCCCTGCCTGAATCTCTCAGGCCACAGCTGCCGTCAGTCCACCCTCTCCTGATAGCTCTCTCAGAGTCAAGGAAACGGCTGCCTTGCCTTGGCCCTCAGACCTCTGCTGGCCATGGCTTCCTGTTGGTACCCCTGGATGCTGCTCCGGCTCTTTTGCTCTCCTTAAAACCTGCCCACACCTTTCTAAGTAGTCCCTTTATTACGCTGTTCTCAATTGCCCAGCTTAGGGTATGGTCCATCTGTCTCCTCCCAGAACCCGGGACTCATAAAAATGGCAAATGAGGTCCCAACTCCCATGCAGCTTGTCATCTAATCCTCTTGAACTTGTGTAAGCAGGAGAGTGACTGGACTAGATAGTTGTGTTATGTAAAAATCACCTGGACGGCGGGGAGGAGGAAGAATCCTGTGGAGGGGAAGGGTGATGAGGAAAGGGGCTGTTACTGTTGTCTTGGCAACAGATGCAGGCGGCCCACAGCAGGGGGGGAATCAGCTCGGGACAGGAGGGGGATGAAAGGCATTTGGCAAATCATGAGCATTTGCCTGGCAAACCAGGTCCATGGCAGGCCCTGGGGAGTGATGAGGCGTAGTCAGGGGCAGTGCTCATGTCCTGGCCCCGTAACTGGGTGGACGTTCCGGTCCTGAGCTGGGGACCCAGGAGAAGCAGGTGACAGGCGAGGATAGAAAAGGGGGACTTGGGCCTTGAATATGTTAAGTGTGCACTGCTGGTGGAGTGTCCCAGCGGATGTGTCCAGCCAGCTTTTGGGAATGTGGGTTTGAATATGTGGGAGAGCTCAGGGTGGGAAATGTGGGTCTGGACATTCCTGAGGTCTCAGTGAGCGTGAAGTCCATGAAGTGGCGAAGACGCCAAGGGAGGGCTGCCGAGTGGGCGCAGAGGGCCTGGGGGGAGGCCCTGGGCCTCCGCGGCCGGACAGTGCAGTCCGTGAACTCATCCTCAGAAAAGTGCTGCATGCCTCATTGCTGGGTGTCACTATGGTCACCTTCGAAGTCCTCCCCTCGGGAAGCTATGCACCGATGCCAGCGCCTAGTCCACCCTTCAAAGCCATTTTGGAACTCTTTTTCTGGAATGGCCATCAGAGCTGTCGTCATATTACCCTTGATGTCTTGAATGCCATCCAAATGTCTTCCTTTCAATATTTCCTTTATCTTTGAGTAAAGAAAGAAGTCATTGGGGGCCAGATCAGGTGAGTAGGGAGGGTGTTCCAATACAGTGATTTGTTTACTGGCTAAAAACTCGCTCACAGACAGTGCCGTGTGAGCTGGTGCATTGTCGTGATGCAAGAGCCATGAATTGTTGGTAAAAAGTTCAGGTTGTCTAAGCTTTTCACGCAGCCTTTTCAGCACTTCCAAATAGTAAACTTGGTTAACTGTTTGTCCAGTTTGTGCAAATTCATAACGAAAAATTCCCCTGAAATAAAAAAGAGGTTATTGTTGCAACAAGCTCGCGAACTTGTCATGATTTATAAAGAGCAGCTCTGCACAGTTGGAAGGCATTGAAACTCCTGACATTACTGGTGGGTCCCCGCCTCAGCCCCAGGGCAGCAGTGGGGGTCTTATACCACCTGCTCATCTCGGGAATGCCACTGACTCTGTCCTTGGTGATTCATGTTTCCCAAGCATCCCAGGCCCTTTGTTCTACTGAGTGTGGAGATGTGTGAGGAAGAGGTAGGACATTTATTGTGACTCTGAATTAACAGAAGAGTGGGATTTTTAAAAATTGCTGGTATGTTTTGGTAACATGGCCGAGGCTACCCTCCTGGTCTGTGATGGCACCGGGGTCGGAGCCCAGGTTGCTCTGAAAAGCCTATCAGCACGCTGAGGGGCAGGAAAGGCCAGGGGGCAGAAGGGCAGAGGGCATCCAGGTGGAGGTGACTGCTGGAGCAGAAGCAAAGAGGAGCGGCTTGAGATATGTCGGGAAAGGAAATATCGGCCCAAGGTGGCAGGGCCTCGTGTGCCACCCTAAGAGGGTCTTTGTGCTTAGTCCCTGAAGGTCACATGGGGAGAGGAATGCAACCCCTTCATGCTTTAGAAGGATTTGCTCTTGTATCCAGCACTCCCCAGGCATGAGGCGTGGTCCTTCCCACCCACGAGCTGCAACCCTTTCCAGGCTTCACAACAACCTGTAGTCCCCTTTCGGAAGGCGAGGCACCACTGCTCAGAGAAGGAGAGTAGGTTCCGGGAAGTGGTGGGGTGGGAACCCCAGTGCAGGCCTTGCCTCTCAGGGCTGGTCCTCCCACTGCTCCCACCGCAGCTGGTGGGAACCATAGGGCAGGCGCACTCCAGGATCTGTGACAATAATCCGCTTAGCTGTGGTGAGTGGGTGGGAAAGGCTGGCATCAGCTTCCTTCCACCCCCATGTCCTCAGGAGCAGGACCTCTGATCAGGGGCTTCTAGGGGCTGTGGGTCTGGGAAAGCTGTATCCACGGCATTTTCCTTGCTCTTGCCTCTCACTTTGGTCTGAAGGGATCTGCTGTTCTTTGGGAAGCCCTGTGGACTGGGGACTTAGAAGGGACCGGGTGGGACTGGGGGAGGGAAAGCAGAGCCTGTTCTGAGTTTTGTATGAGGGATGCTTTGCTCCCCAGCCTGCTTGGAAGATGCTGTGACCCCGCAAAGGGCTTCCCTGTGGTGCGAGCTCGCAGTCTGCCGGGAGTCTCAGGGAGCTGCACACGCAACCCCACATTGTGGAGTAGTGAGTGGGATGGGAACTATTACAGGCTGACCTGTTTCCCCCCAGAATTCATATGTTGAAGTCCCAACCCCCAATACCTCAGAATATAACCTTATTTGGAGATAAAGTTCTTAAAGAGGTAATTTCGTTAAAACAAGTCCATTGGGGTGGTGGGGCCCTCATGCAATAGGACTTGGTGTCCTTCTAAGAAGAGAAGGACACTGGGGGCACCCACACAGAGAAACAACCATTGAAGAGGGCAGCTGAGGAAACCACCCCGCCAACACCTTGATGTTGGACTCCAGCCTCTAGGACTGTGAGACGTAAATTTCTGTTGTTTGCGCACCTTCTGGGGCACTTTCTAATGGTAGCCCGAGCTGACTGGCAGAGAAGGCCAAGTGAGTTATGGTCTTCCGAATCACACTGCTACCCCGACCACGAGCATTCACTGCCTGCGTCTGCTCTTCATTCCAAAAGAACAGAAGCTGCTTGAAGGATGAAAACATTCCCTCTGCCTTTGTGCCCCGACATTTTCACATAAATCAATAACTTATTCAAGAAAATCAATCAGTAAACACATAGCGACCGAGTAGGAAGAAGACTGGGCAGTGGGCAGTCACTGAGTGTAGCCCAGGTGCCCTGTGCTTTATATATAATCTCATTCCCCCCTCAGAACCCCCCTCAGTGCAGGGCAGGGAACTTGCCCCGAATCACAGCCATCAGTACCAGAGTTGTTATCACACCCAGGCCTGGCCAAGTCTAGAGTCATGGTGATTTCCACTGCCTCTGTAGCCACCTGGGGGATTGAAAAAGAGGACAGGGATCCTGCATCCCCTCTCCTCCAGGCTTACAGTCTGGCTCACAAGACAAGGCATACACAAATTAAAAAGTGATGAGTGTTCCAAAGAACTATACCTACTTTCCATGCGCATGGAACTGTTGGACTGTCTCTCAAAAATACCCATTTGACTGATGGAACCACTGGGTTTCCGAGAGGTCTATGGTGAGACCTCGGACCCCGGGGACTTTGCTTGCAGACGTCACCCAACACTTGCAGTTTTCTTGGTTCATAACACCCAGCCCAGTTCTGCCTTAGTGACTGACTAACTGTGGCTATGGCCCTGCGTCCTCAGCTGAATAGTCCTGTTCCCTTGGCCGTGGCCTCTGACTTCCCCATCTATCCTGGCTGAAAACTGCACACTTCTTTCTACACCCTTTCTGACTGGTGCCTGCAGTGGTGCTGCAACTGGCTCACCAGCTTCTGGATCTGTTCCAGCTGTTGAGAAGAGGCAGAGATCATTCTGGGCAGGTAATGACCAAGTATAAGAGGAAGAAGCACCCACAGGAAACAGAAGGCCACGGGCATTGAACAAGAGCCTTTCAGCATAAAGCGAAGACACTTCCACTTCAAACTATCTCAGTAATGGCTTTGGCGTTTTTATCTGTGCAATTCTCCCCTCCTTCCTGAAAATCCACATCCGTGTTCATTCTGACTCACCGGCCCATAAGAAGGTGTCAACACACATGTCATCAGTCAAAATGCACACAAAACAAAGTTACAGGTGAAGGTACAACCCTGAGGGGAGAAAGCGAAGATGAGTGGAAGCAAAGAAAGACAACAGACAGGTGTGGAAAAAAGGGGTGAGGGAGCAGAGACTGGCAGGGGAGGGCAGCGGCCTGGATGAAGCAGAGCGGAAGGAAGTAATGCCAGTCTTTGCAGGGCAGACTTTTCTGGTTCTTCCTACATTGTGCTAAACGGGCATGGAGGAGGTGGCACGTGCCGGCTGGTTAATTGAGTGATGGACCCGAGAAAACGTAAAATGAACAATTCATACATGGAGGAGGCTGGAGGCCATGGGGGATGAGCTAAGCTGTGTCTCCATAGGCCTGATGGAGCTTGGCTCTGCAGTCGGGAGGTTTCCGTTCTTGGCTCTGCATCCTCGAGTCTTCCCAGAGGAAGTTCCTTGGGGCCAGACGCTAGTGTGTGTTCCTTGCCACAAATACCTTCTCTGAAGACATATCTGTAGCAGGGTTGGCTGGCTAAGTTTTAGGAAAGTCGAGGCTGTTGGAGAGCTCAGTCCATCTGCTGCATTTTCTGGATAAGGAAACCGAGGCACTGTTTGGCACATGGGATGTCAATGGCCTCTGCCACCGCCAGCCTTTGACAGCTGACGTTCAGGTGCTCTTGACCTCAGAGACGCAACCTTGCTGACTTCCTGAGTCAGTCCTGGCCCACAGGAATGTGTATATTATGGAGGAAGGAGGCGTTAGGGGCCCTGTCCCCAATAGTTTGTGGAAGCTGCACTTCATCTAAGGCTGGGGTCTGAGAGCAGCACCCCCAGGATTAGGTGGAGGACTCCCGTTTCTCACACCCAGCCTTTTGTGGGTTCATCTGTGATGACAAAGGAAGCAAGTTGGTTTCACTTCATTTGGCAACTCTCATTGGTAAAGATTTGGAAACTTTCAGGGTTCCTGTTTGTGATGGATTAATTATGTCTGCCAGAGACACAGGCCGCAGCGTGGGGGCATGCAGGCCACCACTGTGGCATCCCAATGAAGCCACGCTCATTGCCTGCGAGACTTCAAGTATCACCGCAACCTGAATCCTGCCCCAACCCCCACAAAGTTGACCCCCGCACTGACATAGATGCCACCACCAGCCCCATGTGTGGTCTGCCTGGGGTCCCCTGCTGCTCATCCGCCTGAGCCCTCCAGTCTCCACTCTACTGAGCACAGCTTCCTGCTTGAGAGGAATAAACAAGCAAATGTATAGAGCATTTGTCAGTGTCGGCACATAGTAGGTATAATGTGCGAGTACCTTATTACATCATAAGGGTCGGTCTTCCTTAATAAATGATAATTGAGTGCCTACTATCTATCAGGTGTTTTCTATACCTTCTCCCACTTAATCCTCCTGACCTCCCTAGAAGGTAGGTAATACTATCATAGTTCCCATTTTATAGATAAGGAAACTGAGGCTCAAGAGGTGAAATCCCCTGGTCAAAGTCAAATAACTTGTAAGTGATGAACCAGGGATTCAACCACTGGTGAGAAGCCTAGCCTCTTTTCAATGTTTGCTGTGCGGGCTTTCTCCAAGTTGATCCCCCAATCCCATCAGAGCATTCCATCCCTCTTAGCCCCCTGTGCACCGGCTAAAGAATCTTCAGATAGTGCTGGGGGTCAGCCTGCACTTCCTGTCTACAGAACATGGAGGCTCTTTCTGGGCCTTCTTGTGTAGTTTTGATAGGACAAAGTTATGAGCCTGTGCCCAGCTTCCCTTCCCACTCCCCAAAACTTTCCCAAAACTCTGGCCACAAATCTGAGACCTCAAGAGTTGGCTGGAAAGTGCTGCTATCTCCCTCAGCTCCCAGCTGACTTTACATTTTCCAGCAGGGCAATTACACTTAATTACCTTTTCATACATTTAATTGAGCATTCATTCTGGCTGACATCTTCCAGGGAACCTTTTAAAGTAGGGGAGAAAAAGACCTCAGAGGTGTGATTTCCAGGGCTTTATCCCTGCAGCTGAGCTGGCCACGTGAGGGCACTGCTCCCCTCAGAGGCCACCTGGTCACCCAGCTCACGTGGATGCCAGCTTGGCTGCCCTGCTGTGCTGCAGGTGAATCGCTGTGTGTTCTTGACTTCCTCCTCCGCTGCTTACCGCCAGTTGATGGATGCAAATGAGACAGTATAGACATGGACTAGAAAGGGCAGGGGAGGGGGGGAGGGAATAAATGGGTCGTAAGGATGATGAGCTTGGGGCATGTCCTGGGGCACCTCACGTATCCTCCATGCCTTTGTCCCCCATCTCGGAGGATACAGTTACTTCCCTCTCTTCCCACATCATGGGGTCATGCCTGGCCTTTTGCTACCTGCACACAGCCACAGATTCACCCCAATTTCTAAGCCAATCCTGATCAAGCCATGAAATACACCAGTGGTCCTGGCACCAACATCCAGTCCCACCCCACAATTCTGAGCCCCTGGATAATACCCAGGGAGTAGATACTGTTGATTCCACACTGGGACCCCATCTGCGTGCTGACAGCACCTACTCTGAGGACCTGGTAGATAAAACCCCGTTGGAATAGCTCTGAGGCATGTTCTACACTGTCCCCAGCAAAATCAGGCTCTAATTGCCTCAGAGGTCACGTGCTTGATAATAGCCATCCCCTCTCCTACTGGTATTTCCTAAAATCACCTTCCAAATAAATGATTTATGCTTGAACATTTGCCTCAAGTCTAGTGGGAGAACCAAACCAGACAACCCTCACACACCATTCCCAGCATCTCCTGGCTGCCCCCGGCTCAGGGATGAGCTGCCCAGAACACATGTGCTGGTTCAGCCCAGGGGGCTCGGCCTTCCTCTCTCCCTACACTGCCTTTCTAACTTGTGCCGCCCCCCCCCCCACACACACACACACACTGCCTTCAGGACTGAAATCTGCCTCCCACCTGGGGTCTTGCCCATTGGGGTCCTAAATATTGACCATCATTTGGGTTCCTTCCATTCTGCTTCATTGGTCCCAATGGCAACAATCTCCACCATCTACTAAGATCCTTGAAGCTGCTTGAACTAAGTGGCTGGTGCAATTTCCAAGATAATATTTCTCACATTCCTCGCACTTAGGTGACAAATTCTCACCAGTGGAATGTGAGTGGAAGGGATGTGTGTCACTACTAGGCCAGTGTGGGTAAGAAGCAGATGTTGTCTTCATCGCCTCTGTCAACTTCCTCCTAGATGCAGAGGCCTCCAGAGTTGTAAGCCTGGGTCCCTGAATCACCATGTGGAGGAAAGCTGTCTGCCAACCAGAAACACCAGCATTGGAGCATGTGAGCAAAAAATTATTTGTTGAATTGGATTGTGGGGGTTTATTTGTAATATCAGCTGGCATGACCATAACCAATGCGTAATTGTGTCTCCATGTTGTCACGACCTAAAGAGATAGTACAGATACCCTGTCCTGTAAGGAGCACTGACTGTGCACCAGGCACTGGTCTTCATATGCGTGATCTTCTTGGCTCCTCAGAGCAGCCACATTATCCACATTTGTGGCTGGGGAAACCCTTGCACAGAGAGATGAAATTTTATTGCCAAGGTTACATATGAACTTGGCAATGTGAGATCTGACTAGAAGGCTGTGTTCTGAACCCTTAGACAAACTGCCTTCCGTGCGTGTACAGCACTCACAGCGCTTACCACAGAGAGACTGCTTCCTAAATTGGTATCATCTTTGGTAATCAGGCTGAAACAGTTTGTCCAGGGCCTCTTGACACCTATATGAAGGCTTTGTCTCAATGAGGCAAAGCCCTACGCCTCTGGACAGATGAAATAGACAAGGGTGCCCCCTCTGGTGGTGGGGCCAGGGCTCGGCTTCCAGCCTCATAGGAGCCCTTGGCCAGGGGCCTTGCTCTGGGCACAGTCTGCACACTCGAACGCTGACCTATCACTGCTCCCCAGACAAGCCCCTGAGTGATTCCTCACCTGGATTCCTTGCTTGTGGGGAGCTGATTTCCTGAGGTGAGAACGTCCCCTTGGAGCCCTTCCCTGCAGCCAGCAGGCCCTTGTGGGGACTGGACAAGCAGTGCCCCTGCTCCCCTCACAGGGATGGCTTCTTGTCCTTTGGCCTCAGCCCAGCCTCCAGCGGGGCTATTTCTGGCCAAGCGGGTAATAGATTTCTGTCTCCTTTTTGAGGGCCTTTTGTGTGCCCTCAAACCCAGAGCCAAATGCTACCCCTCAAAAAAAAAAAAATAGCTGTGTTTCCAGCTCCTGTGTGAGACTTGTAGAACTGGAAGACCTGGGGGAGAGCTGGCGCAAAGTTTTATTTATGTTAATTGCCCACCCCTTTTCCTGGCCCCTCTCCTCACAAAGCTCCCTTGTGGGACACCAGTGAAGCATCTAATGTGTAGTATATATTGAGGCAAGGGCGCCTGCCCTGCATTTCCTGGCTCATGATTTATGAGGTGGGGCTGGGCTTGCCTCCCTCCTTGCTTCCAGCCCCTGCCTTGGCCAAGAGATACAGCCTAGAATTCTCTCTGGTGGGGGTCCAGGATCAGGCACCCTGCCATGCCCCTCCAGCAACCTGCTGTGCCTCCGACTGCCCATCAGAGGCTCCACGAAGCTATTATTTGCACTTCATGCATAGGGAAACTGAGGCACAGTTAGGTTGCTAGACATGAGTGCTAATTAAGGGAGCTTGGGCCAACAGAAATTGTCTTAACTAGAGTCCAGTGTTTTTCACACCTGTGTTCATGGGAATCTTCTGGGCTGGGGCCTGGGTATTTTTTCTTTCAGTGTGGTCTGACACAGTTCCAGATATGAAAGCTGAAAGGTACTGTGAAATCCATATAGTCCAGATTTCCCATTTTCTAGATGAAAAGATTGAGGCTTGGCAGAAGATGGGGTCTGGCCAAGGTAACACATCAGAGTGGTTGGGTCTTTCCCCGTGGACAGACGGAAAGAAGGGGCGTGGGGATCCTAGGTGTGTGGGGGAGGTTAGAGGAAGAGCTTCACCAACTTGGATGTGGATGGACTTGAGTAGTTGGACCTCTGGGAGCCTGGTGCTGGCACCTGATCCCAGGCATATGTCCCCCCACCACCCAGTCTCAGAAAGCCCTTCCCCACTTAGTCCTGCTTCCAGCTTGGTCAGAACTTGGCATCCATGGCATTGTTTTGAAGGCTGTGACAGGCTCCTGGGCAGGAGGTCTGGGCTGGTCTAGAGGAGGAAGCCACAACTTAGGCTGTGTGGACATGGCCCCAGCCTGCCTTTCCCCATAACCCCAACAGCCTGGGGTCCCCGGGATCCCTGGTCCCCAGGCCTGCATGCAGACTGCTTTGACAGTGGCTGTGTGTGTGTGTAAATTAAACAAAAGTGGATAGAAGGGAAACAATTTATAATTAATGAAAAATGGTGCTTGATTTAGAATTTCCTTTCAAGTTTCAGAACTTTTGGTCCAATGTGAACAGGTGGCTGTGACCAGACAGAGGAACACTAGACCCAGAGCCAGACGTGTAAGAGCTTATGTCCCAGTTCTGGCACGTGGCCATGTGGCCTATGGATACCGTCCGTCCTCTCTCTACCAGCCTGTGTTTCCTTATCTGTAAAGTGTGGGTCATCACTTCTCCTGCACAGCTTGTTGGGAGCGTGACATAAGATACGTATAATAGGTGAAAGTTCCTGGCACACTTCAGGTGCTGGATAAATGCTTGTTAAGTAGGAGCCTGAAGGGAACACAAAAACAATTCAGAGTGAGTCGTCTCACCTGCCCACGCAGAGATTCTGAACACCTAGCACATTCTTTTCTGACAGGCATATGTTAGCTGATGTGTTTGTTCTTGCAGTGTTTCCGAAAGGAGTGAGAATGTGGTCGGGTAAATATTTTTCAGGAAAGATATATCTTTTGATATGTTTTCTGCCCTCAGACATGTGAAAATGGAGGGAATGAACACAAATATCTTCTTGAAGCTTTTCCCCTTAATTTTTACTAAAGTATTACAGACATGCAAAAAAATGCACAACTCCTAAGTGGTTACGAGGTATGATAAAAAAAACTACAGTGAGTGTTAAAAAATTATTATTACAGTAAAAGATACATTGCTATTAATCCCCCTCAAAGTACTCCCCCTTGCTTCAAACACCCTTATCCCATCATTCTTGCCACTTTCTCAAGCAGTTCTGAAAGTCCTCTTTCCTGAGTGTCTTTAGTTGCGCTGTCGTGGCTGCCTCAGTATCCTGAATCATTTTGACTTTGGAGAAGAGCCAGAAGTCACACGGTGCCAGATCTGGTGAATAAGGTGGATGAGGACACACCGTAATGTTTTTATTTGACAGAAATTGTCATACCAGAAGCAATGTGTGGCCTGGAGCGTTGTCATGATGGAGGATGAAACCATTTGCCCATTTCATGTTAATGCGTTGTTTGTGATCCATGATTTATGGCACACTTTAAAACACACTTTCTCTCAACCATAGCTCACACCTGACTGACTGCACCAAGCAAGTTGAAACTTGTCACACACTGTTACTGAAATTTGATGTGCTGCTTCCGTATTGAAGATCCCTGCCTTTCTGCAGCAGCAGCATTCACTTTATCTTTTTATCACACCTCATAGCTACATGGGTTTCACTAGCTGGCAACATCCATGAAAATAGCACCCAGGTCAAGAAGCTTCCAGTACCAGCATTCCAGAAGCCCTGTTGTGCACTTCTCAGTCCCTTCCCACCCTCAGCTTGCATAACCACTCTCCCAAGTCCTACTGGTCTGCCTTGCAACTTTACAGGAACAGAATCCTACAGTATGTACTGTTTGTGTCTGGCTTCTTTCCTTCAATGTTATGTTGGTGAGATCCAGTCATACTCTTTCAACATATGTAAGTTTCAGGTCTCTCCTTCCTTGAAAACACCTGTATTCTCTATCTTGCATTTTAGTGATTTTGGTGGGTTTGTAGAGGGACCTCATTGTGGTGTTAATTTGCCTTTCCCCTGATCAGCAATGAGGTTGAGCTTCCTTACATATATTTATAGGCCATTTGGACATTCTCTTTGTAAAGTGCCTATTCAACTCTTTTACCCAGGTGTCTAGTGGGCTAGCTGTCATCTTACTGATTTGTATGTGCTCTTTATGTATTCTGGATACTCTTTAGTTTTTTAGGGCCTTTTAGATGAGCCCCAGGTATTTCCCTCTGAGTACTTTGGTTGCTCTGGTCTCGATGGAAGCCCATTGAGTACAGCCATTTGATAGACTTACTCTTCCCCAGCTCTCAATGACAGCTTAGTGCGGCCATGTCCCCCTTCAGAGTGCTGGACAGCTCTTCTTGGTAGAGAAGCTGGAGAACGTTGTCTCTGGCCTCCCTCCCACTTCCACCTCCCTCTGTGCCTCTTTTTTACTTTCTGGTACCCACCCCCTGGGTTCTGTTCCCATGGTCCTTGCTCTCATCTGGCAAAACACAAATCACTTTTAAGGTATCTATTGATCAGGCAGCTCCATTTCCTTTGGTTTTTGGCTGGGGGTGGGGTAGAGATTGACCTTAGAAAGTGGCTAGGGCTGTCCCACCACCTGTCACCATGGTTGGGATTCCACCATTAAAGCTTTAATCCAAAATGACAGCAGCTAGTTACAGAATAATGGGAATATTTCAGTATTTTAACAACAGGTTTATGTGCTACTATGAACATACTAGCTGGATACTGACCATGCTCATTGCTGAGCCCTGACTAGGTCTGTGGTGCCTCACCCTTGCCTGGTTCCAGAAGGAACAGCTCCCAGCGACCCCTGGCTCACTTCCAACCCATAACACTACCCTTTAGATCCTCAAACCTCACGCCAATCACACATTCCTATTCACAAGCCAGCAGCTTCACAGATTCCACTTTGCTATGTCCATAATAGAGCATTGCGGGAGGCCAGAGGAACAAAGCTTTAATGGTGGAATTACAGGCACCATGAGAGGTGATTGAGCGAGATGTTTTCACAGGGGGTCAATCCAGCTAGCTTAAGTGAACCAGTAAAAGGATGAGCTCCGTGCTGTTCTTGGACATCTTTCCAGAGGGTGGATATACATTACTCTGTGCTGCCTAATTGTCCCCAGAGCAGGAAACTGAAAGGTCTTGTGGAAGTTATTGCCATGACAGTTTGACTGAACCATTTCCCCTCTAGGTGGGTGACCCAGAGCCTATGTGTATTGGACAGAGACCAAAAATAACATCCATTTGTTTTAAAGTCATGTCCCCCAAAGCATTTCTTTCTGCACATCCAAGTTCTGAAAGAATCTTTTTAAAAGATTAGCATCTCCTCCGGGAGGGGCATTTTGTTGTCTTACTTGAGCAAAGAATGTGCTTAAAGCTTCCAATTGACCCTGACAGCCTGAGCAGAAGAAAGATTTCATTTATGAAGGTCAATATGAGGGTAAAACTTGAAACACTTTTAAACCAGTTATTTTTTAATTTAATACATGCTCAAGAGCAAAAATTCCAATAATATAAATCTCAACACTCAGCCTAAATTTTCAGCACTTTGTGATAAGAACAAGCATTTCCATGGGTGTATCAGTCAGTATAAGCTAAGTTATGCTGTGGTGACAAGTAATCCCAGATCTCAGTGGCTTACAACCACAAAAGTTTATTACTAAAGTTACTTGAGCACTAGGGATTAGCTGTGGTTCTGTCTCATGTCTCTTCCACGCTAGGACCCAGGCCAGCAGAGCACCCCCTATCTGAGATGTTGCTATTCATAGTAATAGGAAAGCAGAGAACTCAATAGCACCAGGCAATAGCTCTTAAAGCTTCTACCGACAAGGGACACAATGTCACTTCCTCTCACATTTCATTGGCTAGAGCAAGTCACATGGCCTAGCCACAGTTCAGTGTAGATCAGGGGTGTCCAAACTTTTTTCAACGTTTTTTACCAAGGGCCATATGCAGTAAAATACACAAACAGCCGGGCCACTCGCTCGAGGTGAAGTACATATTGCCTCACCTGGTTTATTTAAGTAAACTAAATATATTTTTGGAATTTGCTGCGGGCCAATTAAAAATGGATTGCGGGCCGCAGTTGGCCCGCGGGCCGCAGTTTGGACACCCCTGGTGTAGAGAGAGCAAATATTTTGATCAATTATACTACCTCCCATCATAGACAAAGTTCAGAATGACTTTCTGCTTCTATAGACCATTTATTTCCACTGCTCATGGACCCCTACACCCTATAGAATGCTTTGTCCCTAGCATGCTCTAAAGTGTCTTCCTCACAATGCCCTGATGTCAGTAAGTGTTGAGAGACAAATGGGTTCCATGGTTAAATAAGTTTGGGAAACACTGGGTTAAATGGGAGTCTTTACTGCAGGGACTCGCAGAACCTTTAATAGAAGGTACATGTTGGTTTTAAAGAAGGAGCTAGTCAGTTGGGCCCACTGCCTGGTGTGTCTAGGTCAGCATTCACAACTTTGGCTGCACATTCGAATCAACTGGGTAAGATTTTAAAGATATCCTGATGCCCAGGTCAGACCCTGGACCAATGACCTAAGCATCTCCTGGATGTGGGTATTTCTTAAAGCTCCACTGGCAATTCCAACAGCAGCCAAGTTTGGGGACTACTTCTAGGTAGATGATAAATCTGGAGAATGGGCCTTCATAGGCTCGCTCCAGCTGCCAACTCTCAGAAGGGGCTCGGGTGGGTTTGTAGCAGCTCTGGCATGTGTTGAGCAGACTAGCTATAGCCAGAATGTTCAGGACAGTCTGGTTGGGCCAGAGGAATGTAATGAGTCCAAAGAACCTGATGACTGAAGGTTCTGATGCTGCAGAGGCCTCCTCCCACGTAGGCGGTAGCACAGGCGCCCTCGTCTGTCTGTGGACTTAGCGGTGCCAGAAGCCTGGGCCCCTGTTGCTGAGGCTCACACCGGGATGACCAAGTCTGTCTCTCATCTCCACACCGAACAAGCCCCTGTCTATGGCCTTGGCCCTTAAGGAAACATTAGACTCTTTAGCAAGGTCAGTGGTGTCTTTCTATCAGTCTCCATCCATCCTGTTGGGACCGCTGCGACACTGCATGTTCTCAGACTTACCAGATCAGAAACCTTTTCATCAAGGGCGTCTAGGCACTGGTGTCCCGTGGACCCCTTCACCCCATAGAATAACCTTGTCCTAAAGTGTATAAGGAGAACTTACAAATCTAGATAAGAAGACGCTCCTCTACTTCTTGAATCATGTCCCTTCCTCCCCTGCAGGAATGATGTGTCCGTCCCCAAGAGGCTGATCCTAACTGAATGCCTTGCTGGTTGGAACAACCTTTTCACTGGGCGCTGCTATTGCCAGGAACTTCCTGTTGAGCAAAATAATATTTAGTATTAAAAATACCTTAGCTCCCAGCTGGGGTGCTCTCCCCAGTGCATGCAGACACCCTGAAAGATCAGTGGTAAACAGAGGCTGCATCTCTGAAGCATTGTTTGCTTATTCCTTTCATCACGTGTATTTAGATGAATCTGGAAAGAGGGGGGGCAGGGCCTAGTGTAGAAACTACTGCAGAGATATTCTGCATCAGGTTTAACCTGGACTCATCCCTGGATGGGGCAGGTGAGTGTGTGATTGCCGTATCCCTCGGTCACTCATAGGGCCAGGACACCATGGTCGGGGTCACACCCTTGCACCTTGGACGTCCCACTGTCAGTCACTGCCCGTGCTGTGTGGTAAGGAGTAATCCGCTGCTGCATCTGTCTCCCCAGCCACTCAGAGGTTCCCCAACTTGGGGCTGATGCTTACTCACTTCTGCATCCCCATGATCTAGCTCAGCGCTTGGCAAATAGTAGATGCTCAGTAAATGTACGACAGATGCACAAACATCTCTCGTCTTAAAGGACCCACAATGATCTCGAGGTTGAAGTTGCCCGTGTCTGTTTTCAGAGCCCCAGACAAGCAGGTAAGCATTTAGATCCATCTGACATCCACTCTGGAGACTATCAGTACACGTTTAAAGATTAACAGGTTTACTGTGGCTGCAGAGGAAATGGAAAATTAAGGCCTATGTTTTGGGTTACGGAATGGAATTGGTTCCTTTCATGCCTCTCAGTGGAAGAGAGAAACATTTCCATCATCTCAATTTATAAAAAGCAATCTTAAGGCCAAGAAGAGATAAGTGGAGTAATTTCAGAAACCCTCAATTTAGGCATTTTCTTAAATCCCACAAGTCTGAAATTGCTGCACATGAACTTTTCTGCAAACATTGCATTTCCTGGGGCTTACTGCTCCTCGGAGAGCTAATTGAGCAGGTTCGGGGGCTGTAGACGGGTAGGGCCGGGGAGAGGCTGGGACAGGCACAGGAAGGGGATGGTGGGAGCTGAGTGTGGTGGCGACCTTGACTGGCAGGCTGAGTCTGGGCTTTATCTTCTAGGCCAAGATTTTAGTGTATCTGAGGATTATGTGGGACCACCGTTTATGTGGGAGAAAACACATTTGCCTGTACTTTTCTCCCACTCCCCATAAGATTCTTGTTCAGTAGGTGTGGGGTAGGGAGCTACTCAGGCAAGCGAATTTGAGCAGGTGAGTGACATGATAGTGTAGGAAGCCCAGCCATGGGGTTTCCCAAGCACAGCAGCAGACACTAGTGTGCTGCTATATCTTCTTGCCTTGACCCTTTTAGTGCACGGCCACCTGCCTTCCACTTGCCACTCCTGCCTCCCTTTCTTGAGGGCTCACTCTGCCCAGAGCCGCTCTGCCCTCACCAGCAGCAGGCCAGAAGTGCCAGGCGAGTTAATGCCTTCTGGAGCAGCCTTGAACCAATGTTGATGGGAGGGCAATGTAAACACCCAGCTTCCTTGTTCACAGAGCAAGAGAGCTTGGAGGTGTGTTTCCTTTGTTCTCTCCCAGAGGTCCCCAGCAGGCTGAGTTCCAGCTGCCCACAGGGGTCACTGTTAAATGATACACCCTCTATCTGCTTCCTTCCCTTCCCTATTTCACTTCCCACCCCCCAGCTGTTCCCAGAGATCTCCTCTCACCCTCTTGCCCTCAAACCCTTGGCTCAGGCTCTGCTTCTGGGAGAATCCAAACCACAGTAGTCAGTGAGAGCTGTGTGACCTTGGGCAAGTAGCTTAAACCCTGCTTCTGGGAGAATCCAAACCACAGCAGTCAGTGAGAGCTGTGTGACCTTGGGCAAGTAGCTTAAGTCCAAGTTACTCCTGTGTGAAATGAGGATAATGTTACCTAAGCCGTAGGGCAGGTGTCCCAAACAGAAGGCCTGGGGAGGAGGTATGGCCTCCAAGTAGGTTTTATATGGTTTCCAGTGGTTTTAAAATAATTTATTATGGAGTCCATGTATTGCATTCCGAAGAAACCATATAACATACATAGGAGGCATAGAGAATCATGTAGTAAACATCTGTGTACCCACATCCCTGCTTACAAAATAGACCAACCCCAAGATTGCTGAGTTCCCAGGTATCCCTGCCCCGTCTGTCTCCCCCATCACCAAGAGGTTACCACTATGCTGAATTTTGCGTTTATCAAAATGTTTTTGCACAGTTTTACTTGAGATATAAATGATATATTGTTTAGTTTTGCATTTTTACAAATTGAGAAATTTCCCATCAAAACCCAGATATCTGATTTCCTTTAAAAACAATCAAATGAAATGGCGAGCCTGAACCCACATTCCCACACGGGAGAAACAGCTGACACTAGTCGTCAGGTACCTGGTAGGGTCCCCACTTGCCCACAGCACCCACCACCCCCTGCTGTCTTGCTATGGGCTGCGTCATTCCTTCATGTTACCTGCTTGTCGTTCCTGCAGACATCTAAGCTGGTGAATCCTCACGGAAAGAGCCTTTCCGGTGAGATAACCCCCGGCAGCCCTTTGCGGAGAGCCTGGCACAGTTAGTGCTGAATGAAGTGACTGCTTATCACAGTCAGCCTCAGTGACATCCTGGAGGCAGCCAGCCTCAGCACCCTTGTCTGGAGGCTGATGAAGTGACGAGGTCAAAGCCACCTGTGCGGACAGAGGTGGGATCAGGACTCCCCCCAGCACCAGACGGGGCGCAGAGTATCTGCAAGTCCCCTGGGCCTCAACACCGGGGGACGGGCCAAGCTGACCACCCAGGAAACACGTTGGCATGAGCTGAGTTCTGCCCACGCCTCCCTGAGCCCAGGCCCACCTGCCTCTTACACAGCCCTCAGAGTCTGGGGCAGGTGGGGAGACCTTTGGCCAAACACTTTGTATCTTGGCTCCCTGGATGAGCGGGAAAGGGGTGCACCAGAATTCTGCCTCCCAGAAGCGAATCCGCCATCTCGCCGGACATGGAGGTGGACATTGGGGCCTGTGAATCATTGCCAGCGGATGGAGCTTTGTTTGCCTCCCTGAGTCCCCAGACCATGGGCCGACCGGAGAGAGGGCTCTTTCCTGAGGGGCTGGACTTTCCCACAGGAACAAAGTGGGGCTTGTTAGCTGGGCATGAATCTTGGCGTGGGGCGGCCCGGGCCAGCCTCGGCGCTGCCAGGCGGCAGCTCAGCGATATCAGGCAAATTCCGCCTTCCCCACAGCTGGGGCTGACAGCAGGAAGCCCCAGGGAGGCTTCAAACAAAGGCAGAAAAATGGGCCACGTTTATTCATTCACTGACCAGCCCAGGCCTGGCTGGCCCATGGGGCCTTGTCTCCATGGCGACGGGCAGCCCTCGGAGCTCCTGGCTGGCTCCTCCGTGACCACTGCCCCTCCATTCCCGCACACCCTGACACACAGCACACAGAACCCTGCGGCTGCCTCAGTATGGCTTTGCTCCACAGAGTGTGAGGAAACATGGGCTAAGCCAGTGAATTAAGGGCGTGTAAGCAGTCAGGAGGGAGCCTGTGTTGAGTTTTGAAAACCAGACACATTGCTAGTCTTGGGAGAGTGGGGTGAAAGTGATGGGTATAAGTCCTCACATTAGCTAAGCACCTACTATGTGCTGGGCCAGGGAATGCGTGCATTAAGCCCACTCAGCTTGTCCTTGCCAGTCTCATTCTCATACAGCATGCAAAAATAGAGGTCTGTTTGAGCCCATTGAGCGAGACACTGCTTCTGCCTGGGGGCAGGAGTATCAGATAGGAAGGCTTCCCAGATGAACTGTCATTGGCATTGGGTCTTGAAGGATGCATAGGAGTTTGCCAAGTGGGGAAGCAAAGGGCCTTCCAGGAAGAAGAACCAGCCTAAGCAAAGGTCCTGAGGCCTGAAAGTATGTGGTGTGATTAGAGAGTAATTGAAAGTTTCTGTTAGTTGGAGTGAAAGGGGATGTAGCAGGAAATGAGGCCGTAACGGGGAGGGATGAGCACGTGATATGACCCAGAGAAGGAGCCCCTGCTCTGCAGTCACTGCCCCGGGGACTTTGGGTTGTGAATTTCTGGGGGTGGCGGAGGGGAAGAGGGGAGAGGGTGACACAAGTTAGTATATATCCAGTACTTCGCAGTTTACAGATTATACTATTTAGTCCTATAGCTACCCTGCTGGAGGGCACTTACAGATGAGGAAAGAGGCCCAGAAAGGTGCCAGGAAGTAGCCCAGCTGGACTGGGATGCAGGGGCCTGCGTCTGATGTCCACGCTCTGCTCGCTCTTCCTCTCCTCTCCCTACAGGGAGGTTGTAAGGCACGTGCCCCGAGAGAGCTATTTAGAGCCCAATGTCAGTACCGCCTACATCTCAGGTCCTCTGAGATCCTGAGCAAGGGCTGGGACCTGACAGACTAAAGGATCACGGTCACCTGTGGGCAGTGCTCTGACATCCTCTAACAATTGCAAAGAAAAGAACCATAAGTTTCCTTGGCAGCACCATTCCCAGCTGGCACTAGAAAGAACTAGAAATCCTTGGGCAGGGATGGGTCTAAATCCTAGGACAACTTGGACTCTGGAATACTGGGGACATTCCAGGGCCTGGAAACAGGGATGAGAGAGGCTGTCAGTGATTGATGACCAGAGAGCATGTCTTGTCTTTGACGGGCCCACTCCATGTCTGTGGACCTGGGTCCTCTGGATTCCCCCAGTGAGGGGTCTGCAGGGTTTAAGTTGAGACCCAAATGCTGGCAGGAGAGGAGGTGCCATGAGACGCTGGGACACGGCCAGGTTGCCATGGCCATAGCATCATTTGGTCCTCACGGCAATTCTACCTTCACCCTCAGGAAGAAGTGTGGTCTCCATCTCACAGGTGGAGACACTGAGTCTCAGAGAGACGGGCTTACCTGAGTGGCCCAGCTGTGGAGCGGCACAGCTACCAGCAGAGCCTGTGCTCTTTCCATCTTCCCAGGCCACTGCTGTTAGTGACGGTTTGGTCACCAGGACTGAGATTCCTCATGTTTTTCGATCCCACCCGACAGGATCTCTCGTGTCCCTGACCTTCACTCAGAGAAGGGGCCTCTTCACCTCTGTGGCCCCTGCTGATTATGCCCATTGGCTGGTTTGTGTGTGTGTGTGTTGCCCTCAATGCATCTGACTTTCGCCAACTTGACCTTGGCTTCCAGTTCCTTCTGTTCTTCAGAGTTGGATGTTATTGATCCTGAAATTTTGCCTGAGTCTACTTCACTTGGTCACACTACCCAGAAAAAAAGGAGAGAAAAAAAAGAGTTAATGGAAAAAAAGAAAAATGAAGGAAGGAGGAAGGAAGAAAGAAAGGGGTATGTGAGATGAGTATCAAAAGCCTCCTGCATTCTTCCTTTTCTCAGAGTGGTTTTGACTTTGAGCTAAACAAGAAATGCCAATACATGATATCTTACAACTTTAGGATAAAAATGGCAAATACATAGCATAAGAGGGGTGCCTTCCAGTCTTGTACCAAGCAGAGCCGACACCCAGGAGATGCACTTGTTACCCCTGGCCACTCTGCTCTCTGAAGAGCTTGCTCACATATGAGCCTCATTTTTGCCCCAGAGTCAGGGCAGGTGTAACTATCTTCATTTTACAGATGAGGAGACAGGCCCAGAGCAACTTCCTCTGCAGCACACAGCAACGTCAGTACTACGGGTGAGAACTGAGGGATCTCGGCTCCTACATGCTTCAGGACCTGTTTAGACGTCCCAGTGCAATCAAGGTGGTGGTGGCATTTGAGTAGATTGCTCTTTAATTCCCTTTTTCCTGGAAACCTACCCAATCTCACCTTCCACTGCTTTGGCCAGGAAATGAGTCCCCTGATGTCATCCAGAGATACGAGGCATCACTAAATCAGGCCATCCCCTGAAGCGCCCAGCCTCACGGACTTCCTAGAGCATGCATGAACGCTGCTGCCGCAAATTTGCTCTGACAGCTGCTGACAGGGAGAGGCGAGCGACGACATTTGTACAGCTCTGCTGGGCCCGAGGGAACTGCTGGGGGAAGCTCCCCAGGAGGGTGGGCCAGGCACCTTGAGAACAAGGAGGGACCTGGGGGTGGGTTCACAGCCCTCCAGCTCACTGCTGATTCTGGGGTGCAGGCATGGATGACCCAGGATCCCTGACCTTGCACATTAGTTTGCCTGCTGAACTGAATGAAGTTTTATTTTTAGAGCATAGACTCCGCTGTGTATTTCACTCCCTCTTGTTCTTCTTTGACCCTCCTCTGCACCTCCGTACTCAGTGGGTGCCAACTGCCTATCACCTACCTGCCTGGATCCCTGCCCATGGCCTGGTCCTAGTGACTGTGTTTTTCTACTCACCTGCAGACACCAACTGGGCACCTTCTTGCTGTCTGCCTTGCAACTGGGAGGGAATGTGTCACCTGCCCCCATTTGGCCTGCCAGGCTTGCCTCCCCATCACCTGCAGATAGGTACTTCCCAGACACACGTGCCCTGATCTGGCTTGTTGGCATGCAGAGGCCCTCAACCCCCTTCTCTCCTGGGTACCATGAACTTCCAGACACAAATTCACCTAAACCTTTCTTGATCTAGCTCTGTCCCAGAAACCGCAACCTTTGCAGTAACAAATAACTGTATTAGCTGCCAAGTAAGGTGACAGGTACTTGTTCACTCACCTGTTTCAGGCACTGGGGGCTGTCTTTTTTCATTCTGTGTCAGGCTCCAGTGAGCAAGTCCATTTGTAATTTTCCACACTTGGCTCACCTTCTCCTTCTTTCACCTCAGCAATCAGACTAATGACACAAGTCATCCTTTACTGAGCACCTGCTCTGGGCCAGGCATTGTGCTCGGACTTTGCCTGCATGGACTCATGGGATCTTTGTGAGATTCTTGCAAGAGAGGCAGTATGCTCCCCTATTGTGCTGATGAGGAAACTGAAATCCAAGGATGGAGGTCACTTTGCCCCAGATCACCCAGCCTGTAAGGGGCGGAGCTGTCTAGAAGTCAGATTGTCTAACTCCAGAGACCATGCCCACCTGGATAAGGGCATCTTCCATCCAAAATGCTTGGAACTTTGTTGGAATACACAAAAGAATAATACGTGTCCTATCCTCAAAGAATTGATACTCTGTTTGGGGAAACAAAACAACTCACATTGCCAGCCAATATTGATTGAAATGTCATGTCAGGAAAAATGGCAAAGAGGTTTTATCTCACCTGCCAACGCCAATCATTGGGTGATGTCAGGTTGAGTGCTGTGTGGGACAGGCATCTAAGGCAGCCGTGGACGCAATGGGAAGAAGTTCAATCAATTATTAATGTCTGTTTGGGGCACAGGACTGGGTAGTGGAAGTACATGTGCCACAAAGTTAATTTCTTGTTTCTACACAGTAGAAAACGTGGGAATTGCTGTTAAGTTCCTAATTATGTAAAGTGGACAGTAGAGGAAAGGGAAAGAGGCTGGTGAGATTAGGAAAGGCTTTCTGAAGGATGGAAGAGATGAGCTATTTAGGGTCACTGCACCCTGTGGGGTCTGATGTATCATCTGGGCCAGGTTGAATTTACTCAGATGTGATCAAAAGTTTGATTCTTCCCTGTCTTGGTTACCCTTCGTTAAGATAGTCAATTCTGTAAAAATTAAGATTTGGAAGGCCCTTTCTGTCTCCAGCGTTCCTAAAGAATCCTATCTCATAAGGGTGGAATGCTTTACAACTCTCAGCCTCCCGACTTTCTGTGCATGAGCCCTTCCTTCTGGGAATCTCAATAGGAGCCCCCTGTGCCCTGGAATTGCTGTGGCCAGAGCTGGGCATTGCGTGGGTATGTGCTGCCCTCCTGTGGCCAAGGCTAATATTGGCCCTGAGTGGAACTCAGATGCTGAAAAACCAATGCTGGGTCTAGAAGGGCTGACTCCCTGGGCCTGGGGCCCCTTGTTGCTCTCTATCCGCTAATGGTTCTCCCAGTGGGGGGCGTGGATCTCTGATGACCTCACTGCTGTCCTGAGATTTGGGAGAGGTAACTGATGTGTATCGGGCATAATGCTCACACACACGTCTGGTCTTGTGTGATTTGAGCATCACACTGACCCTGCCAGGTCGCTGGCATGATGGCTCAGAGAAATCAAAGCTACACAGCAAATTGGGGGCAGGGAATCTGCCTCAAGGAATTCCAAAGTATGGCAGAAAGGACTAGGCTTCCTCTGGTGGGGTTAGCCTCTCGCTCTGGAAGGCTGGCAAGGAGTCGGGGAAGTTCAAAAGAGCCCCAATACTCATATACACACCTTGAGTCCTTCAGCTGTCACTGAGGCAACACAGGCCCTTCCACACCCTGCCAACCCCTATTCTGTGGCCCTGGGGAAAGTGACTTAACCTCTCTGAGCCCTGCCTCAATGTTTCAAATGGGGATAATGTCCTCATCTTTTAGAGTTGTCATATAAATAATTGACTGAATATGAGTAAAACAGTGTCAGGCAGACAGTGCATGATCATTAATTACTTCCCAAGACTACAGCATCCATAAGGGCAGGCATTGTATCTGTTGTGTTCACTCCTGGGACCCCAGCATATTTGGATGGGTCAGTTCTCAAAGAAGAGCAAGGTTGGAGTTAGCAGTGGGGTCTTTGCAATTGGATACCTGAGTCCAAGCCCTGGCGCTGCGTCCTCAGGATGGGTGGCCTTCACAAGACACCGAACCTAAGACTCCTTGTCATCTGTAGAAGGGGGTTCACCGTCCGCTCTATGGGGTGGTGTAGATGAAGGGGCTAATGGGAATAAAGTACCTGGTATGTAGCAAATGTCCAAATAACTGCTGGCTAGTCGTCACGGACACAGATGCGGGTTCAGTGTTAGCTGCTGGCGTTGTGAGGAGGAGGAATAATGGGCAATCAGCTGTACTAGCGTTTCCTCCAAGGCTGCACCAGCTGCAGCTCTAATCTGACCTTGTCTGAATTCACGTGTTGGGTGGAAGAAAAAGGGCAGTGACGGGAGTGCCCTCCGGGTCCCCGAGAAACTACCACCAGCACAAGGTCACCCAGCCCTCAGGAATGATGGGTTCCCAGTGCAGGGGAACGGGCTGTAGACTTGTACTCTCCCCAGCCTGGGCCACTCTGCCTGGCCTAGGACGGGGGGCTCAGAGCTGGGACACAATGAGGGGCTCTTTCCTCTTTTTAAGCAGATCAAACTGGCCTTAGCACACATTAGAGCTGGAGTTACAGCCGACCTGAAAGGTAGGGAGAGAACGTGGCAGAGGTGTGGTGAGCCTCAGACTTCCACACGTGTAGGACTCACCCGGGGATCTCGCTGGAGTGCAGGTCCCGACTCACTAGGTCTGGGGCAGGCAGCCTAAAACACAGAAACTCCCAGGTCACCCCAATGCTGTTGGTTCAAGGCCACACTGTGAATACCAAGGTTTAAGGGAAAGCGGGCGTACTTTACAGGTAGCTGTGAGGGTGAATTGCAGCCAGGAACAGGCCTGAGCTCTTCTGCTGAAGTAGGAGCTGGGCCTGCATGGCCCTGACCCCTGATGAAGGCATAAATGGTACTGACTTGTGACCATGGGTCCGCCGTCAGTTTTAGGGTGGTTTGAAATTTCAGCTCAGTTTATTGATAGTAATGACTTCAGTGATCGGTGTCTGGTCTCCGTGAGTCCGTCAGAGAGCTGTGCTGTGGGGCTGGTTCCACAGCAGGAGTATGGCGTGTGGCCAGTGGGTTTTGAGAAGCTCTGATCTATACACCTCCTTGAGCTTCCTGGTTCTAATATCTCATGTGTATGCTTTAGGGGTCCCTGATCTAAAAGAAAAGCACGTGATATAGCTGTGCCATGTGGGTGTGGCAGGTGGAGCTCTCACTGTTCTCGTAGGGTCCCTTGCTATGAGGGGACCTTTGGCTGTGATGCATAGCCTTACTTGAATGCTGTTATTGTCTGCTTTTTTCCAGCTTTACGGTTGACAAATGAGAATTGCGTATATTTAAGGTATAAACATGATGTTTTGATACACAAAACATCGTGTGAAATCATTACCACCATCAAGCTAATTACCATATTCGTCACTTCACATAGTTACCGTGTGTGTCTCATGTATGTGTGTGTGCTGAGAACACTTAAGATCTACTCTCTTAGCAACTTTCAGGTATACATCGCCGTTAACTACAGTCGTCATGCTTTCTATTAGGTCGTGCTACTACTGCCGTGTGTCTTTTTCCGGCGCTAAACCTTAGATGGGTGGCATTGCCATTTAGGGTCCTGCGAGTCTTCTTTGCAGGGGACCCCAGGCTCACTGACACCATTAGTGCAACAGGCACGTACATGCTGCCCCTGTGGGCCGAGCACTGTGCTCAGCTCAGTGGAGGGAGAGGTGGTTAAAGGTCTCCTCTCTGTTCTTCCAGGAGAGCTGGGGTTCTCCCCTTTCTCTGTACACTGCCATCACCTGGGAGCTTTAAAATACTGGGCCTGAGCCCCATTCCCCAGAGATTCTGATGGTATGGTGGCGGGTCGCAGGGGAGATGGGCTTAGCATTGGGTTTTTAAAAAGCTCTGCGGGTGGTTGTACTATGCAGCCTAAGGCATGGACCACTCACGTAGATAACGCAATCATATTATTAGAAGGAGAAAGTGCTGAGTGTGGGTCAAGAGTGGAACTTGCCCACCATCAATGTCAGGGTCATGAGAGAAAAAGCCCTTTACCAGGTCCTGTGCCAGGCATGCCGTTTGGTGTTAAACTTCCTGCTTCTGATGGTTCGTTTTTTGTGCCAACTTCACTGGATCATGGGGTGCCCAGATGAAACATGTTTTTCAAAGTGCACCTGTGAGGGGGTTTCTAGAAGAGATCATCATTTGCATCAGTGGACTCAGTAAGTTAGGCCGCCTTCCCCCCTGTAAGTGGGCATCGTCCACTCTGCTGAGGGCCTGGAGAGGACAGAAGGTGCAGGAAAGAGGAATTCACCCCCTTTCAAAAATTCCTCACGGCTTGAGCTGGGACATCTCATTTAATCTCCTTTTCTCCTGCCACTGGCCTGAGATTTACACCATCAGATCGCCTGGTTCTCAGGCTTTGCACTTAGACTGAATTACACCACCAGCTGGCCTGGTTCTCCGGCTGGGGCAGATCGTGGAACTGCTCATCCTTCATTATAGCACAAGCCAATTTCTCATTATCTACCTGTCTATCTGTCTGTCTATCTATCTATCTATCTATCTATCTATCTATCTATCTATCTATCTATCTTAATCTAATCTATCTGTTTGTCCTGGTTCTGTTTCTCTGGAAAATCCTGACTAATATGCCACCCAAGGAAGGAACCAATGAGGGAGTCTCACATTTTGAGGCACTCGTTGCATTGTGAATGAGGTCACAGGGAGACAGGGCCATGCTTAACCCAAAAGAAGATTATCATCTGCAAGGGTGGAATTTCTGACCTCATCATGCCTGGACGAGGGGACGCTTGGAGACAGGAGACCATTTTTTTATGCTTCGAATAACATACACCAGGGGTCAAACCCAATGCAGACACAATGCACAAGAATGTACTGCAGGCCCCAGGAGATAAGTGGTGATGGTTTTATTTTGAGACTTGGGTGTCTCTTCCTGGGTCTGAAGCCATTCAGCTTCTCTTTCTCTGTGCACAGCTCTCAGTTACAGATGCTGTGTGTTTGCTGTTGATGCTGAGTGAGGCCTTTTCTCTCTCCAAGCTGTACTGTGATTCTTCCTTCAGGATCTTGCTATCTTGTATTGCTCTAGTTACCAGGGCCTCACAACTCCGCCTGCATTCACAGCCAATTAGCTGCACAGTGACAAGCCCCAGAAGGAACTGGCATTAGCCAGACCAGAACCAAAGATAATTTTGGACAGAGTGGGAGCTCATAAGATCTTCAACCAGCAACGAGTCTATAGCTCTCTGTCCAGTAACCATTACTCAGAGAAAGGAAGCCTTTTTGTGTGTTTTTGAATAGTTCCTCCACTGTAGGCTTTCTTCTGGGAAAAGAGGAAAAACAAGATAAAATACAAAGAACTTCAGAGCCTAGAATCTTGTGGAATGCTGGTCTGGAGCCATTAAATGGGGATACCTGTGGGAACCCCAAAATATCCAGTGCTGCCCTTTGAGGAGGAGTCGTAGTTCAACAGGCCTCCAACCTTTAGTACATCTGCTTCTCCTTCTGAAGGTGAGGCATTGTCTTGGGGTGACTTAGGGTAGTTCATTTAATTTCCCTGGAGCTAGGTTTTCTCACCTACAATATGGGCAGAGCAAGATAGCAATGGTCTCTAAAATCAAATACATTCAGGACTCAGAAGTTGGCAATGAGGGGAGTGATCAGTCAGGCCTGAGACTGGAATCTCAGAGGGAGATCAGGGACAGCCTCTTTCAACTCCAAAATTCCATGTTTCAGTCTTTGCATCCCTGGTTAACGCAAAGCCTCATCCAGGAGTGGAAGGCACCAGTCCTGTAATACTCAGAAGGGGACTGGGATGAGGTGTCTTCCATCCCAGCAAGGTTTGCCGGGCGCGCTGAGTGACTCAGCCTCTGCAGCCTTGGCGCTGTCCAGGGTCCTGACCCGGCCTGGCTTTGTTCTGTAGGATGCTGGCCGCTCAGCCACAGGTTCCCAATGACAGGGTCCAGGGCTCAGGGGCAGCTTTGCCACAACATGCTGGAACACATTCAGAAATTTATTTTTAATTGGCTTTAAAACTAATTTTTAAAAACTGGTTTTTACCATTCCCTGCCAATGTTTTAAAATTATTTATCAAACAAGTGTTTTCAGCAGAGGTCTAGAAATTTTTTGTGTTCTTTGATTGCATTTGTCCATCAATCACATATTCCCCTATCATCTCTCTCTCTTCTCCCTCTCTCCTTTCTTTTTTCCGCTTTCTCCTCTCATTTCCCCCCTCTTCTCAGACTGAGTTTCTCCTTTCAGGGGGAGAAGGAATCACATTGTTACCATCTTAAAAAACGGTTGTCATTGACTTCACTGTAATTACAGTTTGGATTTGAACTTGAATAATTCTGAAGTGATCCAGACTAGAAAAACCCATATTTCTCTGCCAGCTGCCATGTTGCTAGAACATTTTCTTGCCCTTTGGGGCTGACAGCTGTGACGTGGAATGGCTTGACCCCACTTCCTACCTCAGACCCAAATCAAAGTGAAGGAACTCAGTTGCAACATCCATTCATTCAACAAATACATACTGAACCCCTGATATGGTCCCATAATTGCTCTAAATGCAGAAAATGCAGCTGTGAACAAGACAGTCACACATCCCTGCCCTCGGGGAGCTGACACACTCAATGGGACAGTGATATGATTACACCGGTAGAGTGAAGCCTTCCCGTTGCTACATAAAGCTGAGAAAACATACAGAAAAAAACACATATTGTTCTTCAGAACCAAGAATAAACTAATCCCTAACATCCAAAGTGATCTCAAAGGGTGCTAGTCTTGGGTTAAATTTCAGATTCCCATTTTGGTGGATGGGAGAGGCAGCAGGGTGGTGGGCCTGCTCCTTAGAGGGAAGCGGGTGAAGTGACAGGTCAACAGGAGGAAAAGCAAAGGGAAGAAGTTTCTTTCTCCAAAATCCTTTACTTGTCCCAGGTGTCAGAGAATTGGGAGAAGGAAGAGCCAAGATGTGGGTAAAGAAGGAGAAGGTTTGATGCCACTGGGGCTTTCAAGGGGTGAGCTCTGGGCTAAATCACAGCTTTACCTGAAAGTGAACTGGCTTGTCCCCTGAAGTTCACATCTCTCTGAAGCCCCCGGCTGCCTAACGTGTGTCAGAAGGTTCCAGATATTCCTACTATTGGCATTCATGGCCCATTCCAGAGCATGCTGCCACTCACTGTGTGTGGTGGTGAAATGGTACAAGCCTTTGGGGGTGGGATGCATTCGCTAATGAGGATGAGACCCACATACTGTAATCCAGGAATACCAATTCTGGAAATTTATCCTATGAAATAATTAAAACAGAGGGAAAATGCTTTATGGGGGAAAAACATATTCGTAGGAGTGGGAATTAGAACTGTGACAGACCAGAAACAACATAAATGTCCTATAGTGTGGTTAAGTGAATTGTGGTATATTAATGGTAGGGTATCTGATTTATCACTAAAATCATAAACATAAGGCCCCAACAGGTTATAAATGTCAGAAATCCTCCAGGTCAGTTGTTTCTCTTAGAGGTGAGGAAATTGAGTTCCACAGAACAGGAGTGACTTTTCTGAGATTGTGTGTAAGGCTGGAACCGGGCAACGTCCAGCCTCAGGGCTGCTTTGCAGTCCACCTTCCTCTCCACCATTCCAGAATCTTCCAAAGGGAGGCTTATGCCTGATTCAGAAAATGAGTTTGAGTTTTGGGGGAACACAGGCAGGACAGGAAGCGCCATGAATTCGGAGGCATTAAACGCCTTTGAGTGACACTTAAGAATGTCAGGGTGTTTCCAAGGCCTTCCAGTGCTAATGACTCCACAAGAAGCCTTGGTGGAGAGCCCCTGGGTCTTTTTTCCCTCCCAGCTTTACTGAGACATAATTAACGAATAAAATTGTGTATCTTCAAAGTGTACAATGCTTTGATTTCATATATGTAGACATTGTGAAATAATTACAAGTTAATTGACTCATCCATCACCCCATGTAGTTACCTTCTGTGAGAACACGTAGGATCTACTCTCTCAGCAAATTTCAAATATACAACACGGCATTGTTAATTATAGTCACCATCCTCCTGGGTCTCCCCTGTCTCTGTGACGCTCGCTGATCTCTGTTTTCACAAAGAGCGAAGGAGGTGGAGGAAGTTCCGGCCCAGGTGACAGTCTCTGTCTAGAAGTTAATCACATTATTTTTATTTTATTTTTACTTTATTTTGTTTTTATTTTATTTTTGCATTCTAATTATGGGGAATCGCGCTGATTTCCTATTTCTGGTAGTATTATAAGATTTCTTTTAAAATAACTTTATTTGAATAAAAAAGTGAGTTGTTTTAAAGAAAGATATTGAATCAAGAGCATAAAGGGGGTATATGGATATGGAAAAAGTTGGGAAGTAGAACAAGAATGGAGAAAACATGGGACGCGCTGCCCTGAGCCACTGTGCATTGAGAACATTTTCAGCGTGTGCAGGGAACGGTTAGGTGAGAAAGAGGAACTCAAAATCCTATGTGCACATTGATGGCAATTATGTTAAAAAGAATTATGCATCTGGCTTGTGATAAAAGGAAAAACAAAGATTATAAGCTAAACAGACAAGGAAAGGTTTTTTGTTTTATTTCATTTATTTAAAAAATAGAGACTTGGACATGTTTGTAGGCTGAGGGGAAAGATTTGGTAGAGAGATGGACATTTATTCACTCATGCATTCATTCATTCCATAGTATGCATGAAGCACCTACTTTGTGCCAGGAACTGTGCTAGTTGCTGGAGATACATCAGTGAACAAAAACAGAAAAGCCTTTGCTTTCAGAGGTTTGCATTCTAATGAGGGAAGACAGCAACAGATAAATAAACAAATAGGTGTCCAGTGGTAGAAAATGTCATGAGGTAAAAAGGGAGGAAAATAGAAAGAGCGAGCGATGAAGAGGGTGGATGCTGTTCTTTAGTGGGTGGTCAGAGAAAGCCTTGCTGATGAGGGATATTCAAACAAGTCCCAAAAGAGGTGGGAATGTGAGCTCTGGGAGATCTGGAGGAAAGAGCAAGTGTAAAGGCCCTGAGGTAGGTGTGTGTTTGAGAAACAGCAAGTGTGGTTGGTGTGGAGTAGGTGCAGGGCAAACAGCAGGAGAAGAATCCAAGATCTTGGGACTGGGTAGGGCAGTGTAAGGACTTTGGCTTTTACTCTCAGTGAAATGGGATCCACTAGAGGGTTTGAAGCAGAGAAATGTCAGTATTTGACTGACATTTTATGTGGACAACCTTGGATGTTGAGTTGAAAAATGACTGCACTGGGGCAAGAGATATGGGTGAGGAGGCTATCGCAACAGTTCAGACAAGAGCTCTCAGTGGCTCAGACCAAGATGATAGTTGTTGAATATAAGCATCAAATAAACAGTAATGTGAATGGTAATTAATGGAATGATTCATGGTAAGGCAAGAAGCTGCAGAAAACAGGAGGGAATGCGATCAAGAGAACCGAGGTGAGGGAAGTGAGGCATCAGCCTGGAAAGGGTGGTAGAATAGTCCTTCTCCTGGGGAAGAAGGAGATGCAGACTGTCGAGGAACAGAGACATAGAGAGGAGGAGGTGAGAGAAAGTGAGAAAGGTCAGGGGCAGGACCTTCAGTACTCCCAGGAAACAGGACCCAGATTTTCCTGTAAATAATGGCAGGGGAGGGGAGAGCCACAGGCAGAAGGAGAGCAAATACTTGTTCCCTGTCTGTTGTACCTACTCCATTGTAAACCCCACAAGGTCAAGTCCTTCCCTGATAGGTTCCCCACTGTCTACTGAACCCTCAGTAAATGGGCCTGGCTTACAGTAGGCACTCAACCAATTTTTAAGTGAACAGATGGATAAAATGGATGGAGGATGAATAGAAGGAAGGTTGGATGAAAAGATGGGTGGAAGGAAGGATGAATGGAAGAATGGATGGAAGGAAAGACGGATGGAAGGATGAAAGGATAATATGCTAGACTTGGTATTGGAACTCCTAGTTCAAAGTTATTTTTAAATGAAAAAATGGGTGAAAGAATAAAAAAGCTTTGAACACTGCATTGGAGAATAACAGATTTGAATCAGATTTGAATGGATGAAAACCAATTTATAGGTCAGTTTCCTTAGAGGATCAGAGTTAGAGCAGAAGGAGTTGGTATTCCGAAGGGATGTTTTAATCAAGCTGCCTAGCCTGACGAATGCAGTTCTTCATCCAGCATAGGGTTGGGGAAATCTCACTGTTTTTGGAGTTAGGAAATCTGGGTACAAGTGAAGTAGTTGTTCCTTTAAGCAGGTACAGAGCTCAGTCTGACAGAGCTCATTCCCCTGGAGGAATATGGGTTAGAGAGACAGGATATCAGGCCCTCAGCCAAGCAGAGTTGTATCCAAGCTTGGGTAGAATCAAAGTTTTCAACAAAAATTTAGTCATACAACTTACAACCTTTCTCTATCCTATACCCAAACTTAATTCTTTTATTTCTCATTCCTTCAAGATGCCCTTAGGAAACAAAGCTAATCTGATGGGCTAATTCATATTAATACAAAAGTGTTAGTGGCTATTGAAAATCAGCCATTCCACTACCCTCCACCAATTTATAGACATTGAAACTAGAACCCAAAAGGGAAAAAGTGACTCGAGCAACCTGGAATAGACAAAAGAATCATAGAGAGCTGTTTAGAGATGATACTTGTGCTGAGTCTGGAAGGTACAGTAGGTGTCAGTGAATGAAAGAGGAGAAGAGAGTCCCAGGCAGAGGGAAACAACATGGATGAAGGCATTGTGTGAGAAGCCAGAATAGTGCAGAGAAAATATAACACTACAGTGTGAGAGAGAATAAAAGGCTGCAGTTGGAGAGAAAATAAAATATTCTACCAACACCTACTGGAAAACAAAAGAAAAACCTCTTTCTATCAACCTGTTGCAGAACCCACTCCTGTAGATGTCTAGAAAGAGAAATAATAAATCATTAATTGCCATGAATAACCAAGGTAACAAGACAGCTCAGGAAGAAAATGAAAAATCTCCAGAAAATGAACTTAAAAACATGGAAATATGTGACTTAAATGACAGAGAATTCAAGATTGCAGTTCTTAAAAAACTAAATGAGATGCAAGAAAACACAGACAGGCAGTTTAATCAAAGAACAGAAACACAATCAAAGAACAAAATGAACATTTTACCAAAGAGATTGAAATTTTTAAAAAGAACCAAATAGAATTTCAGGAGATTAAGAACTCAAAAGAAATGAAGAATGAAATAGCCAGCTTAGGCAGTAGAGTTGACCGGATGGAGGAAAAAATCAGTGACATCGAAGACAGAAATCTGGAAATGACATGGATGGAAAAAGAAAGAGACTTGAAACTTAAAAGAAATTAAAGAGCTCTACAAGAACTTTCTGACTCCATCAGAAAGAGCAATATAAGAATAATGGGCATACCAGAAGGAGAAGAAAGAGAGAAGGGAACAGAGAGTATATTCAAACAAATAGTTGACGAGAACTTGCCAAACTTGTGGACAGAACTGGATCCTCGAATCCAAGAAGCAAATAGAACACCTAATTACCTCAACCCCAACAAGCCTTCTCCAAGGCACATTGTATTGAAGCTGTCCAAAATTAATGACAAAGAAAGAATCCTCAAGGCAGCCAGGGAAAGAAGATGGTAACCTACAAAAGAAAGCCCATTAGATTATCATCAGATTTTTCAGCAGAAGCTCTACAAGCCAGGAGGGAGTGGAATCAAATATTCAAATTATTGAAAGAGAGAAATTATGAGCCAAGAAGAATATATCCAGCAAAGATATCCTTTAGATGTGAAGGAAGTATAAAGACCTTTCCAGACATATAGAAGCTGAGGGTATTTTCTAACACACGACCTGCACCTACAAGAAATACTGAAGGAGGCTATTTGACCAGCATAAATAGGGATAATTTGTGGCAACCAAAACATAAAATGGGGGAGAGTAAAGGCCTGAACCGGAATATGGGAATGGAGAAAGTAAGCATGCTAAAGAAAATAGAATACTATAAATATCAAACTTTCTTTTACATAAACTTAATGGTAACCACTCAAAAAAAATCCAGAAATATATAACATAATAAAAGAAGAAACAGAGGGAAAAATCATAGAATACCACCACAGAGAAATAATAAACAACAACAAAAAGGCAAAGAAACAATGGAGACACAGCCTTACCAGAAAACCAAAGATAAAATGATAGGAAATCCTCACATATCAATAATCACCCTAAATGTAAATGGACTGAACTCACCAATAAAAAGGCACAGAGTAGCAGATTGGATCAAAAAACTAAACCCAACCATATCCTGTCTCCAAGAGACACATCTCATCTACAAGGACAAGCATAGACTCAAAGTGAAAATATGGAAATTCACACCCCAAACAAATGGTATCCAGAGAAAATCAGGTGTAGCCATACTGATATCAGATGAAACAGATTTGACAATAAAAAAGGTAACAAGAGACAAAGATGGACTTTTCATAATGATAAAGGGGACTGTACAACAAGAAGACATAACAGTCATCAATATTTATGCCCCCAATCAGGGAGCACCAAAATATACCAAGCAACTACTAACAGAACTAAAGGGAGAAATTGACCAAAACACAATTATAGCAGGGAACCTAAATACATCATTGACAGCTATGGGTAGATCATCCAAACAGAAAATAAATAAAGAAATAGCAGCCCTACATGACACATTAGATGAAATGGACATAATTGACATTTATAGAGCACTTCATCCTAGAACATCAGACTATACATTTTTTTCTAGTGTACATGGGTCAGTTCAACTTTGGGGCAGGAGACATGCCTTTGTGCTCCTCCAGCCATCTTCAGAGGGCCTGGATACATCTGACTGTATTTCCCAGCAGTCATCCTAAACAGATGGGCAAGATTCTTAGATCCTCCCAACTCAATTTCCTCTCCAATTAGTTTGTACAGCTTTATTGTTCTTTTGCAAATTAATTCTTGCATCTTCAAATCGGTAAAGGAAAGAAATATTGAGAGCAGCCCATGACCTTTTTGGCAGTTTTCAATTTCTTTCCTCTTCATTTTTAGCTTTCATTACCCCCAGGATAGCATCTAATTATTTCTTGAATAATCATGTCTCCTGGGCTCTGAGGAAATTTGAGAAGTTCGCTCCCTATTATGTCTTCCAAATTAGTTTCTCTTCAATTTTGGTGCACTTTCTTTTGTCTTTCATCTTGGTTCAGCCAAAAATAGTTTCTCAAATTGAGTGCTAAATTCTTCGGGATTTCGTTCACTTCAATTAACATTCCTCAGGACTCTCTTTGGTTTTATAAATGAGGTCTTTGCTCATCAGGATTTTGATCCCAGCTGCTGGGCTGCCTTTTCATGCCAGCCTCGCCCCTTGGCCTCCTGTCTTCATCCTTTGTGAAGAATGGGGGCTGGCAGAGAGGGCGCAGGTGTAGACAGAGGCAGAGAATCTGGTGGATCTGGACTCTGCTACTTACAAGTTGAGGGATGTTGGGCAAGTTGACCTTAGTTTTCCTCATCTATAAAATGGGGTGAGGTGCCTATTGCATTGAAGAACATATTGATGAGAGCTATCAGTATTTTAATGATGCATGCATGACATTCCTTCTCCACTGTTTTGGGGCTTTTAGGAGCATTACCCACAGTCAAGGCTACTCTCAGATTCTCGCAGTCCAACGACCAAGCCCTTAGCAACAGCTTCACTGACGGGAAATTCAGAAAGCTATTGGCAATACTTTATTTAAATTATAATAATATCGTCTGTATAGTGAAATGCTTTTCAGTTTACTGATTGCTTGCACACCCATTATGTTATGTCACAGCCTCTTTGAACCCTGTGGGGTAGCCTGAGCCAAGGCATCAACCCATTTTACAGACGAGGAAACTGTAGCCCAGAGAGATGAAGTGATTTGCCCAAGGTCACACAGCTAACCAGGGCAAAGTCACTTACAGCATTGAATCTCGCCTTTTTTCTTTGCACATGTTCTCTCCTACCTTTTTTGTTTCCAAGTAAAGATCCTTATCTCCTTAACGATTCTTTTGACAGGCGTGTAATATTCTCACAGTCCAAAAGCCAGGACTGGCCCAGCTGGAACCAGGAGTCTGGGCACACAAACCTCATTGGTCATGAGGGCCCAGTCCAGCCCAAGCTGCTGGAGGCCAGGAGCTGGGTCAAGCACATCCAGCGCCCCCCGCCCCCCAGCTCCTAGCACATCACATGCTGGGCTCACTCCAGGGGCTCAGAGGACACGCAGTGAACTCCACAGGTGAAATCAAAGAGACTGCGTGTGAATCTTGGTTCTATCGTTTCTAGCTGGGCGGCTAGGAAGTGCCCAACTCTCTCAGACCTCAGTCTCCTCATCTTTTAAATAGAGGTAATGGCTACTCCATAGGTTGGTGACAGGGTTCAGATCAGAGAATGTGAGAACGTATCTGCAACTGTGTGTATCATTTCTCAGGTGTTCAGTGGCCATCAGGTCTGCCCCTCTCTCCCTGGGCCTCTTCTTTCCACGCTCCCTCCCTCTCTCTCGCCTTCGTGTGTCATGCCTGAAATTCCCACACTTTTGATCCATTGATCAGGACTTTTCACAAAAGCAAGTTTTTAAATACTAAGAGGAGGAGAGGATAAGGACGGGGAGGAAGGGAGAGAAAGGGGTAAGAACATAGAGAGTACACGTTTCAGCAGACAAATTTCCCCACAAATTCACAATATACATGTCCTGTTGTTGGTGTTTTCCCTCTTTTTCTCCCCCTTTCTCTTTAAAATACAGAACTACAGGCATACCTTGTTTTATTTCACTTCACTTTATTCTGCTTCAGAGGTGTTGTGCTTTTTACAAATGGAAGGCAAGACCCTCCGCCAGCAAAAAGATTACGACTTGCTGTATTGCAGTGGTCTGGAGCCGACCCTACCACATCTCCAAAGTATGCCTGTATTTCTGAAGTATAACTAAAGAGGAGAAGTATGTATAAAACGGTTTCTTGTAGAATTTTTTTAAACGATTTTTCTCAAGGAAGCATCTTTTCCACTAGGATTTGTATCAATGCCCTGAAGAAGCTTATAAGACCAGAAGGCCTCTAGGGCATCATGGCTTAGGAGCCCAGACACTGGGCCCGGAAACCTGAGTTCAAGTCTCACGTGGCCCTGGATTGCCCTAGCTCTATGACTCTGGACCAATTACTTCACTACTCTGTGCCTCAGTTTCCTCATCTTCAAAGTGGGGGAAATGATGGTTCCTAGGTCACAGGGCCATGTGAGAATTAATGAGATAATGTGTGTCAAGCTCCTAGGATGTGCCTTAAGTAAGCACTATTAATAAAATAAGAATAGAAATGCAAATATAATAAAATATGTAATATATGATTCTATGTAACATAGAAATATAATGAAATATATGCTATATAATTATATATGATGATAAAAATATAAAAGGAGATGTATACAGTTCTCCCATCCAACCCAAATGCCTCTGAATGGACCCTGAGTGGTGAGGCGGGGCCAGGCACACAGTTGTTTTCCCTTTTCAGCGGAGCATCACTTGTCCAAGGCTACCCCTCTGTACAAGTATCCTTTGTAACGAGTACCCGATACTCCATGGGGTCCCCTGCCCGCCAGCCCCTCTGGGTGCTTGTCATTTCGCTGCTGTAAATGACCCCAGTTGTGCCTGACCTTGGTGCCTGCAGGGCTTCCCTCCCGGGGTCACACGTCCCTCTCCTGACCTGCAAGTTGATGACCGAAGACTTGGGTGTGAGGAAGACTTCTCAGATGGGGAGGGGGAGTGGCAGCCTTGGGTCATCGCAAGATCCTAGAGGCCATCCAGGTTCCCAGGAGCCAGATCAGGCTAGAGGACGCTGGGATTGCGCTGGGAGAGGCAGCTACCCTGCCTGTCTTGTGTGGTGGCGTCTCGCAGCACTGGGTGGCAGGCTTGTCCTGCTTTTAAGGACACCAGTATCCCCACAGCGTCTCCAGGCAAACTTCGAGGAGGCTGCGCTGGTGGGGGCACTGCCCCTCCTCTTCTCAGCCTCTTCTCTGCTCTCCGAGTTCTCCCCATCCACCTGTGTGCTCACCTGGGATGCTCACACCCTCGGAATTCCTGAGAAAGGCTTGGAACTGTAACAGCTGTCACCATGGGACAGGCATGGGGCTCACTCAGCATTTCACGTATTTAATCTCATTTCATCCTATCACCAGCCACAGGCTCCAGGAGTGTCCCCATTTCACAGCAGAAGAGACCGAGGCACAGAGACATCAAGGCACTTGCACACTTGGGGGAGAAACCCAGGTGTGGTTCCAGAGCCTGTGCCCACATCTGCCAGAATTTCCCAACTAGGTCACTCGCTGCGTTCACTAGTCTTTGCTCCGAGTGATTGACGGTGGTCAAGGATTAAATCCACTGCCAAAGGGCAGAGGTTTGCATTTCTTGAATATATTCAAAGGGACTGGAGTTTGATGTCATCATGTGTTCACCCGAGTGCCCCTTCCCACCGGGCTGTGTGACCTGTGAGGCAGGAATCATGTCGCTTCCCCTTTGAGTCTCCAGCACCTGCACAGGGAGCACACGACCTGGTGCTGTCAGTGCGTAGCCGCTGACGCTTGAGTCCAGTTCTGCCTGTGCTTTTGGAAAGGGGGGTCTGAGAAGGGGTCACAGCAGCTGCGTGGGGGCAAGTGGGTGCTGTCCTCCCAGAGGGCAACTTGGAAGGTGTGGGTCAGGGACTGTGATGGGACTTTCATGTGTCCCAGGTGCCTAGTCACATGGTACCTTCAAGACTGGGATCGCGGTCCCATCTCACAGAGGAAACCGAGGCAGATGTGTGTGCATGTATGAGAAGAGACGGCGAGAACGGGCAGCTTCCGCCCTGGCCAGGCTGCTGGGGGTCTTGCTACTTCTGCCCACAGATTCCTGTGCTTGTATCTGGTCAAATCATACTGAGCTGTTTCATCTCAGTCTTACCTTCTCTGCCTCCCAGGGAGAGGTCCAGCTCTATGTCACCCTGGCAGACCCCCTAATTTTTGTCACCTCCGTTGGGACACCTTGGTGTCTCCTTCCAACCTCCAGCTGGATGCAGTTGTCCTGGCGTCAGTTGCCCCGTGAAGCTCCTGACCCCACGCTTGGCTTGGAGTGGAGAAATCCCAGCCATTCTCTCTTGCCTGCCTCTTGGGAGCCGTGTTGGGCCCTGAGCTGCCTTAACATTCAAGAGGCCCGTGATTTTCCTCCTTTCGCCTGTCACTTCTGAGCAGTGAGCGTCCTTCTCTCCTGAGAGTCCTGCCACGTTCTCTGCTGGCCTGGCCAGAAGCAGGGTCTGTGACCCCCAGCCCTCGCTTCTGATGACTGCCCCTCTCTTTAATGACTGACTGACTGACTGAGTGAATGAATGAAAGCTATCACAGATTGAGGAGATATGTGTACTAGGTGGATGTTTTCACATTTCTCCTCCTACCCATCCTGCAAAGTGGGAATTACTGGCCCTTTATTTAACGTGATGATGGCTCCTATGAGCCCAGCACTGGGAATACAATGGTGGGCAAAGGCCAAATCTGGTCCTTGCTTCGTGCTCCTTACACTGTTGTGAGAGAGATACAATAAACAGACACACAGCAAATATAAACTATGAGGGTAAATGGCTAGTGCTATGAAAACTATAGCAGGATGTGGGGAGAGGGATAGGAGGTGCTGTCTTAGCTGGGGGGCGTCTGCGGAGGTGACATTTGAGCGGAGACCGGAATCATGTGAGGAACCAGCCATGCAGCCTGTGGGGATAAAGGGACTGCTGTCACAGGCCCTGAGACAGGACCATTCCTGGGGTGCAGCACAGAGACTTGCATGGCTGCGGGGGAGAACGGGATGGGGCAGCAAGGCTGGCTCGACTGAGAAGGAGTTTTGTTCTCCCCCAGGTACTGTTGGGGCCCATGGGGGATGGAGAGCAGGTCGTGACATGATCTGCTTTACATTTCCCAGGGCTGTGTAGAGCACTGGGGCCAGTGACAGCTGCTCCCGGTCACTGAGATGGTGGCCTCTCCTAGCCGTGCACCTGGAAGGGCCAACGCCAGGTGGGCAGGGAAAGCGAGACAAGCTCCCAGGGCATCCTGGACCCCATAACTGTCCTGGGAGGCCTGGCCTGCCGTTGGCCCAAGAACCCGCCTGGCCCAGTCCCCCTGCCCCCCGCCTCCCCACTGCCCCTGTGGCCACACCATCCAGGTTCCCCAGAGCAAGGAGGAAAGCTATGCCCCTGGTGTACAACAGGCAGCTTTCCAACCTCTGGATTTGATCCTGGGTAACTTGGTTTCAGTGAGGAGACTGGTGAACGGGGAGGAGAGAGGAAGGAGAAGATGGAGGGGGAGGGCAGAGAAGGAGGAGGTGAAAGAGAAGTGAGGGGGAGGCAGAGGAGGAGAGTGTCAGCGCATCTGCTTTACTGGAATAAAATTTCAAATTCTGTGTTCCACTCACGCTTGGGGGAAACTATGTCAGAACCCCTCTGGACCCGTCCGTATTAGATACCTACAAGTTTTAGGAGTTGGAAACCAAGTAATTTTAGAAAAAAAAAAAAAAAAAAAAGCTGTCCTAGTTCTGTAATTGGCTCCCAAGGCTCTGCTCGACAATTATTAAAATACTGACATGAAACTTCTGAGAGAAACTGCTCCAGGCCCTATATTTATCATTTGCGTCAGTAAGACAAGCAGAGGCCTTTCCATGGAGTGTCAGCTATGGTGTGTTTCAAGGTCAGATAATGAACCATATTAAGGAAGAGTCCGATTTGCAAAGGGAATAGGGACCAACACTTCGGGTCCCTCACTGCACGGAACCTTGCTGAACACCGATGCTGGCCGCTGCCTGCCATGGGTCTGCCTGGCATCATTTCTTGGAACAGGGGTTCTTCAGTCAAGGTCCATGGGCCCTCCCCCTTCCCGACGTGCACGGAGAGGCTGCGGGAGATCCACGAACCTCCTGAGACTGGAGACGAGGTCGGTGGTTCTCGCGGTGAGACCACAGCAGCACCTTCACCTGGGAACGTGTTGGCAATGCAGGTCCTCAGGCCCCACCTCACACCTACTGAGTCACACTCCCAGGGACTCGGCCGTCATCTGTTCTAACAGGCCCTCCAGGGGATTCCGATGCGTGCTCCAGTCCGGGCTGGCGAGAGCTGTGCTGGGCAGCAGGGCAAAGCAGCCACGAGAGGGGCCTTAGGAGGCGCACTCACCTGGGTTCAAATCTCAGGGCCGCCATTTAGTCGCTGTGGGAGCTTGGGAAGGCACTTAACCTCTCTACGACCTCTCTACGCTTCAGTTCCCCCATCTATACAATGAGGTAATAAAAACCTTGGGATGTTGGGGGAACTTTTAATACAGCAATGATGACAGGTGCAGTCTTTATCGAGGAAGAGTCCTAATGATAAGTGATAATGTCTTTGAGGAGGAAAGTGGTGTGGACAGAAGTGTGGATTAGAAAGACAGCTCTGTAGGATGCCTCGGACACACAAGTGGCTACAAGTAGAGCCACCAGTGGTGAGGGTCACGGCTAGAGTGGGAGCAGTGAGAAGCAAGGGGGTGGGTGGCGAAAGGGGTCAAGGCGTCGAGTGACCTCATCAGAGGTCAAGTGAATGGGGCTTACAGTTTGACTCATTCGACAAGTATTTGTTGGGTACCTACAATGTGCCAGACCTTGTTCTGGATGCTGGGGGTGAAGATGGCCGAGTCCCAGCCTCACAGAGCTCAAGTGCTGGTGGGAGATGAAGGCAGTGAGCAACCAAAGGGATGAAGGAGGATTTCAGAGCAGAGAAATCCTCATGCTTCGTCAGTGCCGTGAAGAAGGATGAACAGGGTGACAGGGCAGAGGGACATGGAGGAGGTAGGGTGGTCAGAGCAGGTGACACTGGGTGGAGACCCGAGTGACGCGTAGGAGCCGGCCGGGAGGAGATTGTGGGGAGCGAGCATGAGGCAGAGGGCAGACCAGCGCAGAGGCCTGGGGACTGGAGGAGTGTGGGGTGTGAGGGACAGAAACAGGCCGAGTGCTGGGGAAAGGTCCTGAGGGTGTCCCGGGCTCCGTGGTTCCCGCAACTTTCAGACTGGACTCCTTCATGAAGGGCCATGTGAGGAACTGGGGATATAGTGAATGTGACCACATCTGGCAGTTGGCCCAGGAGAGTGTTCACCACAGGGAATTTCCTGAGGATTCTAGCCACATAGCTAAACCCAAATCAGCGTGAGCCCTGGAAATAAAAGTTCTGATGCCTTTAAACAAATATCAGGTGTTAAAGCAGGAGGCAGTTTCCTTCAAGCAATAGGTATTGATTGAGCATCCACCAAGGATGATGAACTTGGGGGACACAGAGAAATGTGAATGCCCCCAGTACAGTGTACCACCTCGTGGTTCGCTCCAGTCTCCCTATGAAGGGACATGAGATGGCCACCAATAGCGTAGTATTATAAAATAGTTACAGGTCAAGCCCCGAGAGCACGCAGAGCGATGGACCAGAGCTGACCTTTGATAGGAGGGAACCGTCAGTGGGTGGGGCAGCACGGTGATGGGGAATATGGGTGCCGGCCATGTGAAGCTGTAGATTCAGTGACTGGAGGGTGATTGGCAAGATTCCCTTCTTAACGTCACTGACTCTTGGTTTCCTCATCTGTAAAATGGGGGTAATCTCAGTACCTACTGGGTAGTTGTGAGGGTTACATGACATAATGCACAGTTCTGAGCACAGTGCCGGGAAATGACTAAGACTCACTAAATGGTAGCTGCTATTATCAATATCAATAGCATTAGCATTGCCATCAATAGTTACCAGCAGGGGAAGTTGTGCTTCATGACTGCCTAGAGGGACTCACTGAGCTGTGATGCATTTGTGGCCCTGAGAAGGTAGCCCTCTGTCAACCAGGTGGAGACAGAGCCAGAAGCCTCAGAGGAAAGAGTAATGAGCTTTGGCGAACTCCGGGCTGATGGTAGCAGAGGGCAGAAAGGAGCCGAATTGTGGTCACCTCCTCCTGAAAGCCTTCCCAGATTGTTTTGGGACTTACTGTTAGCAGGAGCCACAGATCTTGCTATGGTATAAAAGTCTATCACTCCATCACACTGAGAGTTCTTTGATGTTAAGGCCTGGGAATGACCCAGGGTCAAGCACAGTTACCTAGAGTGCAGTGGTTGTTTGAATGAACAAACAAATGCACAGATAAAGTGAATAATGAATGCCTAAATGAATGGGAGTATCTGGCTGGCTGGTCCAAGGGGGAGCAAATTTGGAGTGGAGGTGGTGAGGAGAGATGCCTCTTTCCCCTGGAGGGATTTTAGCTTGAGGCAGCTGCACTTGTTTCCTTGAACACAAGGGGGCGCCATCACTGCAAAGCCCGCCATAGGTAGGTGGTAGGAATCAGAACACTTCCCAGGAAAACTGACCTGGCTGTGTCCTTCTAGGGTGCAGATCAGCCTACCTCAGACCTGAGTCGTGGTTTACAAGAGTAAGAACTTGCCAACAATGGCAAGCAGCTTACAGTAGAGGTGGTAAGCTCTGCGTTGCTGCAGGTATCCAAGCAGAGGTTGACTTCAAGCTCAGGTCTCTGGAGTCAGCCCCAGGCCTTTTCCTGAGATATCCAGGCGCCTCACTAACACCTGCTGAGATGGGGAAAGGAAAGCCTTTGGCTCTTCTCAGAAAGTTCTGTCCTCTCCTCCTTGCCACAGGTGAACACCTTCATTAGATACCAAATGACAAAAGTTTTCAAAAAGCAGTCCCGTTTTGTTTTGTTTTTAATCATTTCAAATTTACAGCAAATTGCAGCAGTAGTACAAAGAGCTTTTATCCCCCTGAACCATGTGAAGGTAAGCTGCTAACATGATACCCTATCACCCCAAATACAAATACTTTGTACGTGTTTCTTACACACAAGGACATTCTCTACCCCACCACAAGCACCACATCAGGAAACTAACATCAGTGTGTTGTAAACATCTAATCCTCTGAAAGGTCCGGTCCTGGCTCACGTCTCTTTAGCCGTTAGGCTCCTCATTCCAGAACAGCTCCTCAGTCTTCCCGAGGCTTGAACGACCTGGACACTGAAAAGATTACAGGCCAGGTAAGTTGTAGGGTGTCCCTCAACTTCATTTTAGCTGCTGTTTCCTCGTCATTGGGTTCAGGTTGCCCGGTTTGGGTAGGAATAGCACAGAAGGGATGTATTCTTCTCACTGTGCTGTTAGGTGGCACGTAAGGTCTATTTGTCCCATTATTGGTCATGTGGACTTTGATCACCTGATAAGGTGCTGTATGCCGGGTTTCTCTGCAGTAGAGTTCCTTTTTTACTTTCCCTGTGTCACTAGAAAGTATTTTGTGGAAGAAGTACTTTGGAATTATATGAATATTCCATTCCCCATCAAACTTCCACCCACTGGTTTTAGCATTTATTCATGATTCTTGCCTAAATTAAGTATTACGAGGACAGTTGCCAAATGGTGATTTTCTGATTCTACCATTCCTTCTAAATTTATCAGTTGGCAATCCACCATAAGGAAGAGCTTCCTCCTTTCCCATTTATTCACTCATTTATGTATGGACTCGTGGATTCCCATTTTATTTAATGGTTTAAAATCCATTACTGTGATTGCTTATTTGTTTGATGCTCAAATTGCCCCCGATTTGGCCAGCAGGAGCTCCTTCAGGCTGGCTTCTGTCCTTTCGACATGCCCCCAGCAGGCTGGACACTTCCTTACTTTCTGGCACAAGATATTGCAGGCTCATCTTGCATTCCTGCTCGTTTTCCATGTTTGGGAGGAGCCTGAGTTTATTATCCTCCGGGGGCATTTTGCAAACTTTGTTACTCTAAAAGGGACTGGAATTTGTGATCAGACTGACCTGGGTTCAGATCCCACCACCTATTACAGTGTTTCCTTGGGCAAATCACTCAAACCCCTAATCCTTTCCTCATCTGTGAAACACGCATGTAGTCCTACTGCCTCAGGGGGAAGAAACAAGGAAGGACCTCTCCTCAAGGTGGGGGGCCATCTCCCGGAGCTCATTTTGCTACAACTGGGTTTAACACCCCCTAGAACCACCATGTGGCCAGTGGCCTGGGAAATTGACAAGGGGATTCCTGGATCTGCGCCGAGGGCAGAGAGCCCAGTGAGGGACCCTCACTCAGTTGAGCTCACCTGCGGTACAGCTTTACCTGTCTGAGTTGCCACTTCATTCCTTCCAACAGACTTGAAATTTATTCCCTGTCTTCCAACATCTTATTGGTGGGGAAAGATGGATGTTTATAAGAATGAGACACACATGCAGTTGGGGTTTTATGAGGGGGTGCCCTCACATCTTAGAGATGCACTACAAAGTGAGCGTGTGCCCTGAAAGCCTGGCTGTAGGTAAAGTGCCTGCCATGCAGTAAGTGCTCAATAATTGATAACCACTGCATGGCTTCTGCTCTGCAGCTGGTTGAATGAGTTTGGGAAGTGCTGTATTCCAGAGCACTCTTGGAGATTCATAATTCAGTGCAGGATAATATAGATCCTAGTCATGCAGACTTATATTTTCCTTCTGGAAGGCAGGAACTGAGCCTGCCTTATCTCTGAATTCTCTGTGCCAACAGCTCAGGGCTTGTCACATAATAGATGCACAGATGCACGGTAGGTGCTAAATGGATCAGCAACCTTCTCCCTACATGACTCTCCCACCAATCCTTCCTCCCTCATTTTCCCATCTTTATGCTATGGACCTGTCTTCCAGTTGCTTTGGCTCAAATTCTCCCCTCCCTCTGCTCTGTCCTCCACCTTCTGTCTTTCAGCACCCCCTCTGTGGTGTCTTAAACACATCACGCATCTCTAAGTGCCTCTGCAGAGGCCCAGGCCTCCGTCACCCCTTGCCTCACTGGTCTCTTTCTCCAGCCTGCAGCACCACCGCCCATGTATTCCACACCCGTCAGTAAATCTGTTACCTGCCCAAATCCATGCCAGCTCCTCAGCATTCAAGACCCCCGTCTTCCAGTCCTGTGGGATAGTCCCATCCCTAAGGAGAACCCAGGAATCTACGTTTTAACTCGTGTGCCCCAGGGAATCCCGCTTGCTGCAGCATATTAGCATAGCCAGATTAGTATTTGCATGGTTGGCCCTTTGCTATCCTTTCCCTTTAAACCAATTTATAGCTTTATATTCCAAGTGGGTTTATTGTAGACAGCTTATAGTTGTTCTTACTTTTTAAAAAAGTCTGACGACATTTGCCTTTTAACTGGGGTGTTTATGCCATTTAAATTTGATGCAATTATTGACATAATTGGGTTTAAATCTACCATCTTGCTATTTACTTTCTATTCGTCCTACCAATTTATTCATTTTCATTTTTATTCATTTATTCCCTTTTTCCGTTTTTTGAGGTTGTGGTTTTTTTTTTGACCACTGAAGTATTTTTTATGATTGTACTTTATCTCCTTGTTGGCTTATTATACACCCAATTTTGTAGCAGTTGCCTTGGGGTTTACATACCTTTAACTTATCAGTCTGCATTCGAGCATGTCACTTCTCACAGAATGTGAGATGCCTACAACAGAACACTTCATTTTTCCTCTCTTGGCTTTTGTCCTATTGCTGTCATGCATTTTACTTCTACTTACATTATAAACCCCACAATAAATTATTATTTTTGCTTTAAACAGTCAATTATCTTTTAAAGAGATTTTAAAACAATAATTCTTATTAACCCATCCGTTTCTCATTTCCACTACTCCTCATTCATTGTGGAGACCCATATTCTCCATCTGATTATAATTTCCCTTCTGCCTAAGAGTTCCTTTAACATTTCTGAGGGGCTTGTGATGAAGTCTTTCAGCTTTTGTGTGTCTGAAAAAGTCTTTATCTCACCTTTGTTATTTAAAAAAAAAATAATAGCTCCATGGGGATATAATTTACCTATAAAGTTCACCTTTTAAAAATCTACAATTCAGTGTACAATTCAACCATCACCACTGTCTAATTTTAGAATATTTTTATCACCCCAAATAGAAACCCCATAGTCATTTGCACTCATGATTCCCCCTTCTCTCCCACTGACCTATTTTCCATCTCTATAGATTTGCCTACTCTGAACATTTCATATACTTGCAAACATACAATATGTGCCGGCCTTTTTTTGTCTGACTTCTTTCACTTAGCATGATTTTGAGGTTTACTCATGTTGTAACATGTATCACCATTACTTCATTCCTTTTCATGACTGAATAATATTCCATTATATGAGTATTCCACATTTTGTTTATCTATTCATCAGTTAAAGATTTGGGTTGGTTTTCACTCTTGCCTATTATGAATACTGCTGCTATGGACATTTGTGTACAAGCTTTTGTGTGGAAATTTGTTTTCACTTTTCTTAGGTATGAGGTGTGATCAACAATATGGTAAATGCTTAAATTAAAAAAAAAAATTATTACAGACACATTGCCATTAATCCCCCTCACTTCAAACACACTTATTCCATCATTCTTGCCACTTTCTGAAGCAATTCTGGAAGTCCTCTTTTGTGAGTGACTTTAGTTGTGCTGTCATGGCTACCTCGATGTCCAGAATAATTTTGACTTTGGGGAAGAGCCAGAAGTCACATGGTGCCAGATCTGGTGAATAAGGTGGATGAGGACACACCGTAATGTTTTTATTTGACAGAAATTTCCATACCAGAAGCGATGTGTGACACGGAGCGTTATCATGATGGAGGATGTTTTACGGCACACTTTAAAACACACCTTCTCTCAACTATAGCTCACACCTAACTGACTGCACCAAACAAGTTGAAACTTATCACACACTGATACTAAAATTTGACGTGCTGCTTCCATGTTGAAGATCCTTGCCTTTTCATTGGATGGCACACAGCAGCCACATTCACCATATTTTTTGATCATACCTCGTACCTAGGTGTGGAATTGCTGGGTCAAATGGTAACTCTACATTTACCCTTTTGAGGGACTGCCAGACTGTTTTCCACATCAGCTACACCATATTATAATTTCACCAGCAACGTACTAGGATTCCAGTTTCTCCATATCTTCACCAACAACTTGGGTTTGTTCTCCATTTTTTTTAAATTGGGGAATATTGGGAAATAGTGTGTTTCTCCAAGGCCCATCAGCTCCAGATCATTATCCTTCAATCTAGTTGTGGAGGGCACAGCTCAGCTCCAAGTCCAGTCACCGTTTTCGATCTTTAGTTGCAGGGGGCGCAGCCCACCATCCCATGTGGGAATTGAACCAGCATCCTTGTTGTTGAGAGCCCGCGCTCTAACCAGCTGAGCCATCTGGCCAGCCCTCCAGGAGCTCAGCGGTAGCTCATTGTCTTCAATCTAGTTGTGGAGGGCGCAGCTCACTGGCCCATGTGAGAATCGAACGGGCAAACCCTATTGTTCAGATCTTGATCTCTAACCAACTGAGCCATCCAGCCACTCATCTCCTTCATTTTTGAAGACGTTTTTGCTATGTATAGAATTCTAGGTTGATTTTTTTTTCAGTCTTTTAAAAATGTTGTTCTACCGTTTCCTGGGTTTTCTGATTTCCCATGCAAAGTCTGCTGTTATTCTTTTATTTCCTTTGTTTCTCTGTATATGATGTGTGCTTTCTCTCTGGCTGCTTTTAAGATTTTCTCTTTTTCACTAGTTTTAAGAAGTTTGATTATGGTGTAGTTTTCTAATGTTTCCTCTGCTTGAGCTTCTTGGGTCTGTGGATTAATAGTTCTCAGTAAAATTTTTAAATGTTTGGCCATTATTTCTTAGCATATTTTTTCAGTTCCTTCTATAACTTCTTTTTAGCTTTTCTTTTGGGGACTTTATGAATATTAGGCCCTTTGTTTCACAGCTCACAGATGCTTTGTTCATTTCCTTCTTCATTTTTTCTCCATGTATTTCATTTTGGATAGTTTCTGTCACTATTCATAAAGTTCACTAATATTTTCTTCTGCTGGATATAATTTGCTGTTAATCCCAAGCATATCCCAAACATTCTATTTTTAATCTCTAAATGTTTGATTTGGGACTTCTTTATAGTTTTCACATCTCCCCTTCACATGCCAATGCTTTCCTTATCTTTTTGTAGATATAGTGCGATTTTTTTAAGTAGCTGCTTTAATGTCATTCTACTAATTCTATCATCTGCATCGTATTGGGACCTGTTTCAGTTGAATGAGTTTCTCCACATTATGGGTCATTATTAATTCTTCGCATACCTAGTAATTAAAAGAACATTTTATTATGGATTTAATGTTGGGTAGTGGATTTCTTCAATTATTTTTTGAATATTTCTTAACTTTGTTCTGAGGTACAGTTATATTACTAGAAAGAGCTTGATACCTTTGAGGCTTGCCTTTAAGCTTTGTTATGGGGTAACAAAAAATCATTTAGTCTAGGCCTGATTTGGACTCCACTACTAAGGAAATTGGCTTTTGAGTACTCTACTTAATGCCCTGTGTCTTCCACTCTAGCTGGTGTGAATACAAACCATTACAGACCCTGTGTGAGTTGGGGAATTGGGAATTATTCTTTCCCCTCCTTTTCAGTGGCGCCTTCCCAAGCCACTGAAAAGGTATTTTCCTCACATACATTTGCTAATCAGTACTCAGTTTAAGATTTGAGGGAACCTTCTAAAGCTCTCCAGGGTCCTCTCTGTGCAGCATTCTACCTATGCACTCTGCCCTGCAAATTCTAGCCTCCTTGAGCTCTATGAATTCTCAATTCTGCACCCTCAACTCAAGGAGACTACCAGTCTCTCTGTGGGTTCCTTTTCTCTGTTCTGTGGCCTGGAAACTCACCAGAAAGTAAGCTGTGGCACCATTGGGCTCCCCTCATCTGTCGCCCACTGTACTGCACTTTTGTTGTTCAATACCTGAAAACCATTATTTCCTATAATCTTGTCTATTTTTCTTGTTAGTTTTTTAAAGTGGTGTGTGTGTGTGTGTGTGTGTGTGTGTGTGTGTGTGTATAAATCATTCCATTGTGGACAGAAGCAGACGTCCCTATTATTTGTTATTAAATCTTTGCTAATTTGTTCAGTTAAACTAGCATCTCATTGTTTTAAATGTTGTTTCCTTACTACCAAGGTTAAAGATACGTTCAAGTATATACAAAGTCATTTTTTATCAGTTGTTTGCATCTCTGTTGTTCATGTTTCTATTGGAAGCCTGAGTGTTTTATCATTGATTTGTATTTGTTCTTTATATTTAAAACTATTATGCTTTATCCATTTGTTGCAGATTATAGTTAAAGCTATTACCCTTTGCCAAATTGTTGTTTACATTTTAAAATAAATTGTTACTCACTTTATGCAATATACATATAGAAAAGTGCACAAATCAGAAGTGCATTGCTTGATAAATTACCACAGTGAACACACAGAGAGGTATGACCACCACCAAGGTCCATAAGTAGAGCTTTACCTGCACCCCAGAAGCCTCCTCCCCTTGTGGTCCTGTTATTCATGACCCCCACCTTCTTCCCCAAAGATAACCGGTATGCTGACCTCTAATGATATCAGTTAAGTTTGCCATTTGAATTCTATATAAATAGAATCATACGAGATATGTCCTTTTGTGTTCGACTTCTTCCATTCAGCAGTATGATTGTGGAATGCATCCATGTTATTGCATGTAGTAGTAATGTATTTCTGTTCAATGTCGCATCAATATACCACAATTCATTTATTTGTCCTCCTGCTGATGGAACTTTAGGTTTTTTCTAGTTTGGGGCTATATTGAATAACAGTGCTTTGTTATATCTTTCACATTTACATCTAAAGTTCACCTGGAATTGATTTTTTCCATATGGTGTGAGATAGGGGTCGGGGCTTATTTTATTTCCCCCATATGATTAGTCAGTTGATCCAGCTCTATTTCTTGAGCCCTATGCCATTCCACTGGCCTATATGCCTGCGTGTGTCTTAATACCACATGTCAATTACTGCAAGTTTATGTCTTGGTGTCTAGTGGCATAGATGTTCTAACATTATTCTTTCCATCTGCTGCTTTTTGTAATTGCCCAGGATCACACACTTGATCAATTGAGATGAACACTGCTCAAACTGAGTCTTTGCTTCTTGTTCAGTCCGTCGTGGAGAACGGAGATCAGCTTCTTCTTCCTGCAAATGAGACACTGGTAACACAAATCAGGCCTAGAGTTCTCTGTTATGGAAGCCTCCCAGTTCCCACACCTGGAATCTCTTCACCCATCCTCTGCACATACACCTGTTTCTGAGGCTGAGACTCCGGAGTCTGACAAGCCTGAGTTCAAATCTCACCTCTGCCACTGTGAGACTTGGGGCAAGCTGCTTCTCTTTCTGTGCCTCTGTTTCCTCATCTATAAAATGGGAGTAGTGATAATACCTAACTAATAGGTAAATAGTAAAATATTTCCTATTTTACTATAATAACGTAAAATGTTTAATACATGCACTAATAGCTATCATCATCGTCGTCATCCTTATCAGGAGGTGCCAGACCCCAAGTCAAACATTTTGCTTCCCCTTCTGAGAACTGGGCTTCCACCTTCTTCTTGGGCCAAGGCCTCTCTTATCTGTGACCCCTGTCTCCCCTCCACACACCTCCAGTTGCCCAGCCCTTGGCCCCAGAGACTCAGTTCCTGTCTTCTCCCATGTGCTGTTAGTGGGCCCAGGTCTGGACAAGCTTTCACGAATGGAGGCAAAAAAGAGAATGGAGGCAAATATTACCTCCATGGAGAGGCCTTCCCTGCCCACACCCCCATTCCGTGACTATCTGTCTCTCTTCCTCCTTTATTTTTCTTTGTCAACACTTGGTTCCGGCCATTCGATCACACATTTCTTTAGTTGTTGTCTGCTTTTGCCTCTAGAATGTAACCTCAGTGGGGGCAGGGACTTTGTTTTGTCATCACAGTGTCTCCAGCACCTAGAACTGTGGCTGGCATACAGTAAGTGCTCAGTAAATACTAGTTTATTAGATAGAATCCTGTATCTGAATGCCCATTCCAAGGCTGATGCCAGCTCTGCCCTCTCTTTTGCCAACATTATTCATCCACTGATACATTAGATATTTGCTAAACACCTACTGTGTATCTGGCTTTGGCATTTGTTATGGGTTGAATTGTGTCCCCCAAAAAGAAATGTTAGAGTCTTAACCCCAGTACCTCAGAATGTGACCTGATTTGTAGATAAGGTCATTGCAGATGTAATTAGTTAAGATGAGGTCATACTGGAATAGGGTGGGACCTTAATCCAATACGACTGATGTCTTTATAAGAAGAGGGAAGAGACGCAGACACACCAGGGTACAATGCCATGTGACAATGAAGGTGGAGGTTGAAGTGCTGCAGCTGCCCTGCGAAGGATTGACGGCCACCGCCGGAAGCTAAGAAGAGGCAAGGAAAGGTTCTCCTTGCCTCTTCTTAGGTTTCAGAGAGAGCATGGCCCTACTGACACATTGATTTGGGACTTCTCTCTTCCAGAACTAAGAGAGGAGAAATTTCTGTTACTTTAAGACACCCAGTTTGTGTTACTTTGTACTTAGTTAGGATATTAATACAACATCCCTCTGCTCATTTGCCTGATAGGACACCAAATCCGTGTACCTACCTCGAGGTCCCATTTCAATCCACATTCTTGATTTTCAGTGACAGAAACCAGGAAAGGATGAAGCAGAAAAGGACATCCAGCAGTGTATGGAATCTCCTGGAAGACTGTGGAGGGAATCTTGGGGAGTGGGCTGAGATCAAGGAATAAAGACACTAGAAAGGCCCCCAATCCAACCTTAGGCCCCCTGGGTGTGTGGTAGGCAGATTCTACAATGGCTCCCCCTGGTCCTCATCTCCAGGTATTCACACCTTTGTGTCATCCCCCTTTGAGTATGTGCTGGGTTTAGTGACTTCCTTCTGATGAATAGAATACTGTAAAAAAAGTGTTGGGAGCACATACATTCTTATACTGGGTTACAAAAAGGCTCTGGTTTCCCTCTTGCTCTCATGGAAGGCAGCTGCCATGTTGAGAGCTGCCTTGTGAAGAGACCTGTGTGGCAAAGAACTGAGGGAAGCCTCTGGCCAGCAGCCAGGGAGGAACCAAGGCCCTGGGCCCAACCCTCATGAGGAATAACATCCTGCCAACAAGCAGAGGAACGATGCTGGAAGCTGATCCTTTCTTGGCTGTACCTGCAGCCCTGGCTAGCACCTTGATTGCAGCCTCGTGAGAGACCCTGAGGCAGCGGACTCCGTCAAGCCATGCCTGGGTTTATGACGCCAGAAACTGTGCGATCCTAAACGTTTGTTCTTTTAAGCCTGTCAGTGTTGGGGTAATCTCTTACACAGCAGTAGGTAACTAATAGAGGGTGCAAGCACTGAGGGAGGCCCTGCTCACTAGACTGATGATTTGTATATACCTTAAGGATGAATCACCCACTGTCCTGGCCCCTTTGGTCACGCACTCCAGATAGAAAACTTCTAGGTGGAGGCATTTGATTGGTGGGATTTAGGTCAGGTGCTGACAGAAGGGGGCTACAGGTGCTGTATGGACAAAAAGAAAAAATATATCAGTCTTGCTTAGGTTTCCTGTTTGTATGCTTATAATAGTCCTGACTTCTTAGCACTTACCTACGTTGCTAAGTCATTAAAGTCCTGTCCACTAGACTGTAGGCTTCCAGAAAGCAAAAACTATGTCTTGTTCATTACTCATTCTTCTGTAACTAACACGTGGCCTGATGCATAGTAGGTGCTCATTAAATGCTTGATGAATGAATGAATGAATGAATGAATGAATGAATGAATACTTGGCCCCACTCACTTTAGTTTATGCATGTTGTCTTTTCAATATGCAGCAATATTTCCCAAACTTTTCTTATCATAAAAACCAGTTGGGTGCTTCTTAAAAATCCAGAAGTATGGTTTTCATCACAGGTCTGGGATGAGACCCAGGAAATTCTATTTTAACAGGTGCCCCATGTTCTTTAGGTCACTTAGAACTATAACATCATTTGTCACTAAGACCTTGCCCCTCTCAGCCCAGCCCACAACTAGCTGAAACCCGTCTGGATATTTTGTAGTCTTCTTCTCTGGGACAAGTGACCCTTGTTCTTTCCTCTTTCTTTGGAGGACCTGCTAGCCTCCCCATCTAGCAGGGTCCTCTTTGCATCTTCTCCGTTTTCTCCATGACCTTCAAATATCAGCCCTATCATTAGACACTAAGGAACGCGTATGCAGGGCTGTGTATGGAGCATCTCAGCCTCTTCGGCACCCACCGGCAGCGCTGAGTTATGCAACCCACACAGTACGGTGGGGCTGGTGAGAAAAGATAGCCCCTAAAGATGGGCCAGAAAATGAACACAAAAAAGATGACAATTATAAAAGAAATCCATCTCCTAAGTGCCAGATGAGCAGCAGGGATGGTGAGTGCTATGGGAGTTCATGTAGAGAGTGAGCCCAAGTGAAGCGCTCAGGGAGGTCTGCGTGGAGGAGTGACTTGCACTGGGCTTCAGAGACAGATGATTAGATCCAGTGAAGAAGTAACAAAAGGAAAGAAGAAAAGGCTCCGCCAGGCAGGAGGAAGTGAATGGAAAAGGCTGTGGAGGTGACAATGGGCATGGCAAGTGTTCTGGCCATCTATTCCAGGCGTCCCCCCTTATTCATGGGGAATATGTTCCAAGACCCCGAGTAAATGCCTGAAACCATGGATAGTACTGAACCCTATACGTGTGTTTTTTCCTACACGTACATACATATGATAAAGTTTAATTTATAAATTAGGCACAGTAAGAGATTAATGATAACTAATAATAATATAGTATAATTATTGCAATATATTGTAATAAAAGTTACAAGTGTGTGGACGTAGTCTCTCTCAAGATATTTTATTGTACTGTATTCACCTTTTCATTTAAAGGGAGCACTTTACGGCTTATCTTTGGCATAATCCGAATAGCCAGCGTTACTACTTTTGTGCTTTGGGGCCATTATTAAATAAAATAAAGGTGACCTGAACACAAATACTGCGATACCGCAATAGCCGATCTGATAACCAAGCTGGCTACTACGTGACTAATGGTGGGGAGGGTCTGCAGCGTGGATAAGCTGGACAGAGGAGTGACTCACATCTGGGCGGGATGAGTAAGACGGCTCGAGATTTCATCACGCTGCTCAGAACAGCACACAATTTAAAATTTGTGAATTATTTATTTCTGGAATTTTCCATGTAATATTTTTGGACCAGGGTTGACTATGGTTAACTGAAACCACAAAAAGTGAAACATCAGATAAGGGGGGACTACTATACTGGGTAATAAATCACCCCAAAATCTAGTGGCTTAAAATAACAACAATTTCTTATCTCGTGGTTTCTGTGGGTCAAGAAATCAGGAAAGGCTCAGATAGATGGTTCTGGCTTGGGATACCTCATATGGTTGCAGTGAGTCGGTGGCTGAGCTGAGATGGGGGTGAGCTGGCAGGATATCTTCAATCTCTTTCTCTCTCTCCCTTTCCCTCTCCCTCTCCCTCTCCCTCCCCCCCCCATGTAGTCTCAGGGCCTCTACTGTGGTCTCTGCATGGGCTAGCTTGGGCTTCCTCACAGCATGGCAGCGTCAGTGCAGTTAGCTGGCTTCCCTAGGGGCTTAGGCCTCCAAAGGAACATCTACAGAGACCCAGGCGGAAGCCGGATCGTCTTTTATGACCTAGCCTTGAAGTTAAATAATATCGTTTCTGCTAAATTCTATTGGTCTAAACAGTCAGAAAAGCCCACCTACTTTGATGGGGAGGGACAGAAACCACACTTCTCAATGGGAGGAACGTCACAGTCCCGTTAGAAAACTATGTGGGAGGGAGATACTGTTGCAGTCCTCTTTACAAAACACCACTGACCTGCCACAGCAATTCTGAGGAATGCGCAGGAGCCCATCTTGGCTGTATGGTTAATGGCATGTGTCAGCTTGACTGGGCTAAGAATGCCCAGGGAGCTGGCGAAGCATGATTTCTGACCACCTGTGAGGGTGTTTCCAGAAGAGATTAGCATTTGAATTTGTGAACTGAGTAAAGGAGATTGCCCTCCCCAATGTGAGTGGGTAACAGCCAATCCTTTGAGAGCCCAGATAGAATAAAAAGGCAGAGGAAGGGTGAATTCTTTCTCTCAGTTTGAGCTGGGATTTACATCTTCTCCTGCCCGGAGACACGCTGTTCCTGGTTCTAAGGTGTTCGGACTTGGACTGAATTACACCACCAGCTTTCCTGAGTCTCCAGCTTGCAGACGGCAGATTGTGGGACTTCTCAGCCTCCATAAGCACGTCAGCCAATTTCTATAATAAATCTTCTCTTACATACACATACATATATATCTGATATATATATATATCCCTTGTGTGTGTGTGTATTTATAATCACCTATGTGAGTGTGTATATCATATATATAACCATCATATATGCGTGTATGTATGTGTATATATGTATTTATGTGTGTGTGGATATAGATATAGATATAGATGTCCTATAGGTCCTGGAGAACCCCGACTAATACAGGGGCCATATGGTTGTTTGAGGAATTAAGCTTATAGAGGTTGGGAGGGGTGAGTTTGTCGGCAGGGATGAACTTGGACTTGGTCTGAAGGCAGAGGGGAACAGCGAAGGTTTGTGAAACAGGGTTGAGTCTTGCATGGCTTTGGGGGAAGTAAAATTTGGTGCTACTGGGGAAAGGGAGGAAGGAGAGCCGTTTAGGAAGTGCGACACCCCCATGTTGTCGATTCAGCTTGTGAGGAGTGGCCTATGGCTGGGCGCATTGCTGCACTGTCCTTGCTTTTCCTTCTCTACCAATGTCAGTCATTGCTTTTGTATCTTCAAGAATTTTGTACAGTTTTTTTTTTTTTTTTGGGTGGGATCATGATTTATTATTGGTCAAAAGTACTCTGAGGATTATCTTCCTTTCTCCAGAATATTAGCAACTACTCCTAATGCACTATCATCTTCAGTTTTGAAGAGCACACTTTAGGTCCCTCTGTCTGGTCATGAACTGAGTCAGGTGGGTCTGATCTCAGGAGGCTTTGTCTGCTCTGACACCAGACGATGACCAGTGTCCTGCAGCGGGAGCTCCCAGCACTGTCCCTTCCTAGCCACCTGACGTGGTAAAATCATTTAACCTTCCTGAGGCTCATTTTCTTTATCTGTAAATGGAGATTTTAATGGCGCACCTACCCCATGGAGTTGTGCTGAGGATTTAGCAAGATAAGCCATGAAAAGCCCTCAACTCAGAGCCCGGCCTCTAGTGGCCTCTCAATGAGCATGAGCTGTTATTGCTAAGGTCTGGAGAGTATCGTCTGGTACAGGATCGAAAGACCCCTCTGGTGTGGTAGAAAGAGTACAGGCTCTGCAGTCAGAGATCTGGTTCCAAGTCCAGCTGGGTGATTTGTTAGGAGTGTGACTTTGGGCCCTTCCTTCCTTGCTTTCTTTCTTCCTACCTTCCTTCCTTGCTTTCTTCCTTCCTTCCTTCCTTCCTTCCTTCCTTCCTTCCTTCCTACCTTCCTTCCTACCTTCCTTCCTTGCTTTCTTCCTTCCTTGCTTCCTTCCTTCCTTCCTTCCGTCTATCCACCCATCCAAAAACTACTTCTTGAGCACTTTCTCTGCCTGCGAATGAATTCAGTGCTCACGATTTATTAGTGGATAAGACAGTCCAGCTCCTACTCATGGCGCTTACAGTCTCTCAGAGAAGACAGACATTGAAAGCTAGTAACCTGTAGGCTGTGTGCTCGTGATAGAGGAACAAGGTGCTAACCCAGCGGTTTTCAACCAGGGACAATTTTGCTTCCCCAGTGGACATTTGTTAATGTCTAGAGGTATTTTTAGTTGCACAACTTGGGGGGTGCTGCTGGCATCTAGTGGATAAAGGCCAGGGTGCTGCTAACCATTCCAGATGCACAGGCCAGCCTCCACAACTGAGAATTGTGCAGCTCAAATCTTCAAAAGTGCTGAGGCTGAGAAACACCATGAGAGTGCATGGCAGGGGGTCCTCAACTAGCCAGGAGGTCTCAGGGAAGGCTCCTCTGACATTGAAGTGACATTGAAGATCTCCAGGACAAATTAGGTGGCAATGTGTATGTATGTGGAAGGGGAGTTCTGGGGTGGAAGAGTGTTCCTGGCAGAGGGAACAACACTGCAAAGGCCTGGAGGTGAGAGAGAGCAGGACAGTTCATTGCTATAGAGAGTGGCGGGAATTGAGAGGGGCTGATGAGATCGCACCTGGGAAGCACAGGCTATAGGAAAAGTGACCACTCCTGACAGTCCGTGGGCCAGCCCTGGGCCGAACACTTCACATGTGTTAGCTCACTGAATCCTCACTGCAACTCTTTGAAATATGTGCTGTTGTCTGCCCTGCTACAGCTGGCTAGAAAAATGACAAGTTTAAGGTCACAGTGCTTTTGTTACCAGAGAATCTGACACCATACACATGTAAGTCCAAGCTCCAAAGAGGGTCTCAATTCATGTTTGTTGATTAAGGGAGTAAATGAGTGAACCAACCTAAAGCAGAGGTGAGTTAAACAGAGTGTCCTATGGGAGCTGCAGAACTGAGGCAGAGCCACATCTGTCATTTAGACAAGTGAGGAGGTGTCCGGCACCCAGGTGTGATTCACTTGCAAGGACCTGAATGTCCCAGCTTCTCTTGTTCCTTCTTCCCTCCTCAAGGGAAAACGTGCTCCGGAAGCTGCCTTCATCCTCAGCTCCCTGTCCTGTCCACTTGTCACGGAAGGATGTGAAATTGGCCTGGCATGATCTGCTTTTCAAAGGCCGCTTCCTTGCTCTGGGGTCACCTGAGGATACATCTGCTGCCCTACACTGTGCCTTTTCGCAGTGTGGCCTTTGGGATCCACAGCAAGCCAGAAGGAGTTTGTGAACGCGTGGGTTCCTGCACCCAATCCTAGACTCTGAGGGCGGGGTGCAGGGAGATTTAAGAATCTGTAGGTTGTAGATTTTCACAGTCTCCTCAGATGACTTTTAGGCAGGCTAACGTGTGAAAAACGGTCCCACAAACCAGCAGAAAAGCCAGCGTTTCGGGGTGCAGCTGGCAGCTCCCACAGTGGTCCCGCATGTCACCAGGATGCTGACATTTGCTGCGTCCTGACTACGTGCTGGGCGCCAGCACAGCTTCCTGAGGGAGCTGCGTGACATGCCAGTGATGTCCCCTCATTTTACAGACAAGGAAACTGAGGCTCAGAGCATTAAAGTGGCTTTCCTCCATTCAAGCAGCCTTATCTGTGGTTCAGAAAATATGACCTCTTTAAATACAAGTGCTGACATCTGTTTGTGGCCTGGGGGACTTAATTTGGTTAAGCTCACCTTGCTGGGTTGTAAACTAGCCCAGATTTTTCTTTTTCTTTTTTTTTTTTTTTTGCCAAGTCATTTGCTTGACTGAAAAGCCCCTATAGGTCATTGGAATGAGCTGGGGTAGACACTGTGTGAATCCAGCTCTAAGGGAAGAATGAGAAGAATCAGAGAACAAGGAGGTCCAAAAAAGCCAGCGAGGAGCTGGGACAGGGCCCTGGTGGCACTGGTGTCCCTTGGGAGGGGAATTGATTCTCTGAGACCTCCAGGAAAAGCCATCTTGGACCCAAGAAGCAGAGTGATGACACTAAGTTTGTCTGTAAACACTGGATCTTTGCTTAGCTGCAAAGAATGAGCCCATTGGATTGGGTCCAATACCAGGAAGTTGCCTCCAGAAACCCATGTCTGGAACCCATCAGATAATGTGTGGAGAAGAACACCTTGGGCTGGGAGTCCAGAGAGCTGCGTGTGACTGCAGTTTGGTCCCTTTGTTGTGTGAACTTGTGTCAATGTCCCCCCCTCTCTGAGCCTCAGTGTCTCCTGTGTGATGTTGGGTTTGAACCAACTGCTCCCTAAGGGTCTTGTAGGGATAGTCTGTAAATTCTTAACCTCAGGGCCTGACACAGAGAACATGCTCAACAGATAACGCCTTGAATAAATGAATTTGCTTTTAGGCAAGGCTTCTCCTCTTCTTTTGCTGGAGCTGAGGTTGGCATGGTGTTCAGTTCCTTCTGCTCATTCGTTCCCCACAGACATAGACAACAGCTCTAGTCAGGTGCTTTTCTCTGGCACCTGTCTGCAGCCTGTCTCACCCTCCATCCACCAGCCCACACCCCCTAGCGGAGTGCTCCAGCTTCTCCGCACCCCTCCTCCCGCCCACCCAGCCCTTGCAGTGCAGCCAGAGGAGTCTTCTCATGACACAGCTGGAACTAGCCGTCCCTGCTCCCAAAGCCCAGTTGCCCATTGTCTGCCCACTGGCGCCTCTGCCCTGGGCCCTGCATTTGGCCCCAACCCGGCTTTCCATCTGTCCCCACCACTCTCTCCAAAACCTGGCTCTGAGGGATTTCATAGCTCACGTCACTGTGGTCTCATGTCCCCACTAGCTCGCGGCTCCATAGCGTGGAGAAGGACAGATAGACAGGCCCCGAATATATATCATGTGTACTGACAGCGCCACCTGAGGTGCAGGGAACGGCAGTGTTGTAGCGAACCCACGGCTGAAGGCAGTGGGGACAGGCATGGGGGGGCCGTTGTTGGGCCCTTTAGTGGCCAATCGGAAGACAACGGGAGCACAGACCTGCAGGACAAGTAGCCAGTGGGGCGCTAACCCTCTGCTTGTTGCTGCCGCTCCCCGGACCGGCTGTGTGGCTGCGTGAGTCACGCCGCCTTACTGAACCTGGTGTCCTGATCTGCTTGTGGGGCTGGTGTGACCCCACCCCCACCCCCGTGGGCTTGCTGGGAGGATTGCACAAGATAGCGTGTGTGAAGGTGCGTTCTGTACACCGAGTGCTTTGCCTGCACCGGCTACTATTATTGGGCATTACCAGGGAGGGCTGGCCCCTGTCCAGAATCCGCGGTCTCAGAATCCTTCCACTGTCAGCTGCTCCCAATGATGGCCTGCATGGTGAGGCCGGCTGTGTTTCCGATTTTGGCTCTGAGGCAAACATCGATCTAGGATATGCTTTGCAAGGATGGATGCGTGGACACCCTGCCACTCTCCAAACTGGATCTCGGCCTTTAAATGATTAATGTATTCAGGCTGCAAATAGTACCTTATCTCCCATGCTTGCGTGATGCTTGGGAGAAAATACAGCCCCCTCAGGCCAGGTGGAGATGTGGCCCTATTTCCTAATTTTAGGGTTGGGTGCTCCTCCACGTAAACAGGATGCTGCAGTATTGGGGTCAGGACTGGTCTCTTTTCAGGTGGGTGTGAGGTTTTGTTTCCTCCTTGGTAAACTGGCACGGAGCCTGTGTTAGGAATTAAGAGAAGTGGGCTTAAGTTTTAACATGTTTTCCAACTGGCTGTGTGACTTCTCCGAGTGTTGGTTTCCCACTTGTAAAGCAAAGACATCAGTCTCACCATGGAAAAGCTCTTTGAGAACAAGAAGCAAGCACCAGGCAGGCATGAAGCTTCTGAGTTTGTAGACTCTATGCTTTGAATACAAATTTCATGGGGCCATCTATACACTTAGGCTCACTGATGGGGCAGTATGGGGTGTCATTTAGCTCCAAACTCGTCCTCGTCTCTGATCCCAGGGCAGCTAACTTTGGGCATCGGGGCCTCAAAGATGCTCCCTTCTTACTCTTCATCCCTTGGTCCCCAGGGCAGGCCTGGCACATAGTAGGCTTTCAGAAAAGTGGTCATGGGACGGATAAGGGCACTGCTACAGTGACGAAGACTGGATCATCCACCCAATCCCACAAGGAAAACGGTAACGTCCCAAATAGACTGCATCTTGCCTGTAGCTGACCCCTGCCTGGGATCCCTCTGAGGACAGGGATGGTGGGGTGGCATTACATTTTGTTAATTTCATTGAGCTGCCAACTTCGAGCCTGTCTCACCTGGACTCCGCCCACAGAAACATCCATGAGCAGGAGCGACCTGGAACGTCTTCCTATGCAAACAGTTGGCTGTGCAGACAAGCAGCAGCATGTGAGCCTTTGTCACCTCTACAGCTGCAGGCGTCACCTCAAAATCTTGGAACGACTAGGACCCCCATGTACACACTTCCCTTTAGTTTCTCCCTCTAGTCTGGCTCACTGGTTTGCATACTTTACTGAACCTAAGAGTAACCCGCATAGAGTTCTGCTCCCCAAACCATCAAAACAGACAGAATTTTCCAGGGGAAGTTTAACTCTGCCTCACTGCCCACTTTAGGTCCTGTCTCCCCCGTACACGGAATTCCACAATGTACCCCTTAATCCCTGTATCCTGGACACCTGGTGCAATGCTTGGCACATAGATGGATGGATGGATGGATGGATGCAGACATACAGACATAGACAACTAGTTGCTCAATAAATATTTGCTGCTTGATTTACTTGACATTAATGGTGAACACAAGCCTCTGAAATCTCAGTGGCTTCATATTAAAAAGGTGTCTTTCTTGCTCATGCAGTCTCTTCTCCACCTGGTGACTCAGGGACATCCTGGTTCTGTCATCTCCACTTGCAGCCCCACAAGTCTCCATGGCACAGAGAGAAGAGGAGGAGATGTATCAGCTCTTACCTGTCTTACATTTCTTACCTAGAAATGCATGCATCCCTTTGACTCACAATCCATCACCCACAGCTAGTCATGCAGTTCCAAATCAATGGCAAGGGAGGGCTTGGAAATGCAGGGGAGCACCTACATTTGGAGCACAGCACCAAGCCAAGGCTTGACTGGGAGACACTCTTGCTGGTCCCACGCAGGGCTTACTGAGCAGCTGTGTGTGCCAGGTGCTGCCTGAGGGCCTTTCCCAACTTTTCCTTCACGTTTTCCTAACAACACTACAGGGAGGTACACATACTGACTCCACTGAGCAGATGAGGAAACTGAGGCTCAGTATAGTAAGCCACTTATCCCAGTTCACATGGCCACCAAGTAGCAAAATCAGCGCTCAAACATCTAGGCTTGTTTTTCAACTCCAACCCCACTGCCTTCTCCATCATGGTCCAGATGTCCTATGGACACAAATGGGCTTCAAGACGAAGAGGTGGGACCTGAGAATATTCCGGAACATGGGAAGGGAGACAAGGATGTAAAAGGTCAGACACAGCCTGGCAGTGGCTAGAGGAATCTGTGTGCCACCATCTTTGCGTGGTATTGTTCAGGAAGGAAGCACTGAGCACTGGACTGGGAAAAACAGCTACTTTTACGGTGAGAGGTGAAGAAAGGCGATGCCTTATAAATGTAATTGAATTTATCGGAATGTAATTGACAGCCTGTCACAAAAGTCCCCTGGACACTCAAGAGGGTCATTTAGATTTTGCTTCATCTTTGAGGAATGAGGGCTGCCTCTCCATTCTCTCAGGTTCGTTTTGAAATGAATATTTCTTCCACCCCACAGAGAACTCATTACTCAGCGTTCTTTTTTTTCCCTGTCAACTTATTTTTTGGTCTATTTGAATCACAGAGGAAACAATAAATATATACAGTAGGAAGCAAAACAAAAGAAAAGAGAAAAACAGCCTCCATTTTCGACAAACTGCCTTTAACAAGTGGGTTCAGTATTGTTAACAGATCTTCATCTGCTCTTTGCAAAACTTTAAGGGGCTCTGTTCTGAATACAATGAGCACAATTTGGAGAAGTGGAGTAAGTGAGTTGGGGAAGGGATGGTCCGTTTTTACCCAAGAGAGCCCTGCAGATTGGATCACATCCTCTGATAGGGAGCTGGACCTCACGACAACCACGCGGCCCAGGGCTGTTTGCAAACCTGGCCGAGACAGCTGCACTTGGCAGCTCTGCCGAGTTGAGGAAGACTATTTGGTCACTGGGCAGCTCTGACCCTGAGAACGTCCAAGTTCCTATTGACTCCACATCTGCCCCCCTGGCCCTAACACCTACATGCTCTAGTTCTGCCCATTCGTCTTTCCAGGGACAAACTGTAGGGGTACTGGTTTTATCCAATTTCTTACTCAGGCATAGAAAGTAGGTCACTGATTTGTTTCACAGAACCTGAAGCCTTGAACGTCAAGACTTTTCAGGTTGTGTTACATCAGGTCGTAGGTGGCAGCCACTGCTGGGGAAGTGTTAAAACCTGGAGGCCAGCACTTTCACCCAGGGGCCATACATGCGGCCTGCACATTCATGAGTGTTGGTTGCAGGGAGGCACATGCAGTTGCAGAACCTCTTACAGAACTGCATCTCTGTCACTCGAATCATGTCACAGCTGCGGAAGCCCACCTATAGCTCCCGGTCACCTTCAGGATGGGATTTGACCACCCTCATGTGGCGTCTGAGGCCTGTGGTTTTCTAGCCTCTGCTGAGGTGGAATGCCCCTACGTGTCCTATTATCCAAGCTTCCCACTTCATACTCCGGAATGCTGAGTCGCTTCTAGTCGCCTCCACGTACCACACTGCTTCCCACCTCACTCCCTTTGCTCCTGCTATACCTGCTGCCAGGCGTGCCCTTCCTCCCACTCTCATTTACGCCCACACATGCACACACACATACACCCCCAGGTAACTCCTACTTGTCACCTAAGATTGAACTCTAGTTTACCTCCTCCCAGAAGCCTCTCTAGCTGTGCCTGAACTAAAGTGAGGGTATTTTGTCAGTCCTGCCTTGTTTCTCTTTCCTACGGGCCAGGGAGCTCTGTATGGCTCATTCGTGTGTGTCTCCTTCCACCCAGCGTGCAGACTGGTCCCACAGGGAGCTTGGCAAATAGGTGAATGAGCCAGTGAAAGTCTGAATGATCCCAGAGCTCTTTGTCGGTAGAAAAGACTTCCAGTGCCCTCCACGTTAGCACATGTCTCAGATTTCATCATGCAAGTCGGTAGAAACACACGGCTTGGTCATGGCCACTGTCTGTCTCATTAGGAGACTTTGCTGCGTTCCACAGTCCGAGAAGGATGGCCACGTTGGGCAGAAAGGACAAGAAGCCGCCCGAGAGGACAGCGGCCATCACAATTCATTCTCCTTTTATTTACTTTTCTGGAAAGGATGTAACAGCATTAAAGGAAGACAATTAAAACAAGATAAAACACAAAACCATTTTCATTCTCTTTTTTTTTTTTCTTCTCCTTCTCCATATTGATACATTTTATGTAGTTGTAATCAGGGTGTTAGCAAACTTTGCATTTCTCCACCTAATGAGAGTTTTTCCCCTGGGGCCCAGCCTCAGGCTCAGACCTGGGTGAACATGAGGCTGGGGGGCTGCATTCTTGTGCTTGGGCTCTGGCCCCATTCCAGGCCCCTCCCCAGCTCCTCTTGTCTGCACCCCCCACCCATCACCACCATCCTGCCTTAGGAATCCCGTGTGGGACATGCTCAGCATTGTACAGAGAAGAGCCTATTTCGTGCTCAAAAACAGCCCTTCAAGGTGGCACAATTGTCCCTTTCCTACAGATGTGGACACAGGCTCAGAAGAACGGCAGCTCGCCCACCAACCAAGCCTTCCAACTCAGGCCTGGGGTCTTGACGACTTCTGCATCAGCCAACCCCACACTCCTGCTCCAGCTACCTGCCTGGTTCTCACCAGCAAACACAGGCCCAACCGGCTGAGGCACAGCCCGGTGAGGAGCCAGTTCATTGGCTCAGGGGTAGAGACAGGCCCTATGTGTTTGACAGACATACTTCCCGAGAGCCAGGAAGGAGACGATCTTGGCTGAGAGCACGGATGGGACAGTTTTGCCGCTTACAGGCTATGATCTTAGGCAAGTTTCTCAACCACTCTATGTCTCAGTTTCCTCATCTGTGAAATGGGATCTACCTTATTGGGCTTTTGTAAGGATTAAATTAGCCAATAAAAGCAAATGACTTAAAACAGGATGGAACATAACAAATACTATACAATGCCATTATTATTACTGTTATTATCATCATGGCTTACTATGACATGTCATTTCTAGGAAGAACATGCTCCCCTTACTATGTGCCAGGCTCTGTGCTAAGTGGCATAGCAAGTGCAAAGACCCTGTGGTAGGAGGGAGTTTGGTGTGTTGGGGACAGAGAAGAGGCCATTGAGAGCCTGCTGAAACTGGGGAAATGGGAGAAGATGAGCCTGGAGAGGTGGGCAGTGGCCCGACGTTGGCAGCCTCCTCTGCCGTGTGAGGAAGCGAGGTTATATTCTAAATGTAAATGCCCTCCGTTGTTCTGAGACTGTGAGCCACAGTGCGAGCTTGGGTTTTGTTAGTGGCCCGACCCACACCTGCTCCACACCTGCTCCACCCACCTCTGGAGCTCTCCATTCATGTTAGAGCTGCAGAGGCATTCTCATTGCTTCCCTCCCCCGCACCATCCATCATCTTAGCCACATCCTCTTCTAGAAGTTTCTCAAACACATCCCTTCCTAGCCAGCCCTGGACCGGGCTGTGGGTGAGGGTCTCTCCTCCAGGTTAGAGTCCCACCTCTCTGTGTGACCGTTCTGTAGCTGTCCCCCTCCATCTGTGTCCCCAGAATCCACCCTTCACTAATGCCCTCAAACTAAAATCGGCTGTGTCATTCCCCACCCGCAAAACCTTCCCTGGGTCCCCAGGGTCTGTGCTGTGCAGTCCAGTCCAGTAGCCCCTAACCACAGGTGACTATTTCAATCTAAGTTCATTAAAGTTAAATAAAATGTAAAATGCACTTCCTCAGTCACGTGAGCCACATCGGAAAGTGCTCAGTTGCCACGTGTGGCTGCCACATCGGGCTGCACAGATATAGAATCTTCCCCTCATCACCGAAAGTTCTGTTAGACAGTGTCAGACTCTACGAGATGAAATCCAAACTTGTTGGTCTGGTATTTAAGGCCTTAAACAATCTGGCCCAAGCTGACCTGTTCCGGTTCATTTCTCACCAGCCCTTCCTGTGCTCTCAGCTCCAATCACATCACACAAGTCTACAGTTCCCAGTCATGATTGTGTTAGTGTGTTTTGTGTAGACCCTTTGAGAGTTTATGCAAACAACATGCAAATATTGTCAGCAAGGGCACTTTGCCCTGCTTGTGGTGTCTACTCCACCCTGAAGGCACTGCCATGGAAAAAACTTTTTCTGTTGACCCTAGAGGTGTTTTTGCAAGTCTGGGCCAGCTCCCGGCTATCTACTCTTTGTAAACATCAGGCCACTTTAAGGGCTGCCCAGCATTTAGCAAACATTTCTGGAGCCAGTCCTCATACCAGACTCTGTACCAGGTGCCGGGGGCACCAGGATAGCTCCTATCTGTCCTTAGAGCTTCATGGTCAGTAGGAAGCCTGCATGGGTGCAGGGGAAAAACAACAGGACGGCATTAACTATGACGGGGTGTGCATTGGGTGGTCTTTCTGGGTTCCTGATGCAGAGGGGAGCACAATGTGACATTTTCTCAAGCTAAGGCGGACTTTGAACCTGCCTCGCCCACCTCATCTTCTCATTTTACCTGTGACAACACTGACCCTCGGGGAAGGGACAACACTCCTGCTTCCTGGGAAGCCAGACACAGGGCTGAGCGTTGGGGCCCAATGCATGGTTCTCTGGCCCACGAGCCTCACTGTCTTTTCCGTCTCCCTCATTCCCATTGCCCGTTCCCGTAAACCTCCCAAACGTCTCTTAATTCCCTACATTTCCCACCACCTCCACTGCTGCCTGTGGGATTCAAACCAGTGTCATCTCTCACCTACATCATCTCAGTGCCTCCTCGTGGCTTCCCCTCTGGTCCTCAGGGAAGCCAATGGGACCTTTTCAAAATGCCATTCTGATCAGATCACTTCTTCCTTAGTAACTCTAACTCTCAATGGCTCCCTACTGCTTTTTTATATTTACTTAAACTCTTTTACTTTGAAATATTTATAGAGCTGCATGCAATTGCAAGAAATAGTAGAGAAGACCTGGGTATCTTTGGAAACCCAGTTTTCCCCAACAGCAACAGCTTGAATCACTGTTCCCTGTTGCTTTTAAGATAAAGATAGAGATTGCTATTCTAGTTTGGCACTGGACTCAGAGAGATCTGGGTTCAAATCCTGACTTTACCACTGACCAAGTGACTTTGGCAAGTTATTTTGCCTCTCTGATACTCTGGTTCTTTGAGTATAAAATGTGTAATAAAGGTACTCACCTCGAAAAGTTGCTTCAGACTTAATGACATAATACTCATAAAGTGCTTAAAACAGAGATTGACTTACTGATTTGCACTCAATGAATGACAGAATGGCCTGGAATGGTCTGGCCGCTGCCTACCTCTTCCTGCCCACAACCCCCCTTTCTCTCTCTGCTCCCGCCACACTTACCTTTCTTTCTGTTTCCCCCTCTTGTCCTGCTCCTTTCCCAGGACCTCTGCACATGCCCTTCCCTCTTTCCTGAATGTTTTCCACCTTTGCACCTTGTTAATTGTACTTTCTTCAGCTCAAGCGGTCCTTCATCAGAGACGCCTGTGGGACTGCAGAGACCTACTCACGTTCCTCCTCTCGCAGCGCTCGTGCTTCTCCTTACAAGTGCTTATTTCAGGATGTAAATATGAAACAACATTTGTTTTTATTCGTTCTTCTTCTCCTCCACCCAACTATGAGTCCATAGATGGCAAGATAAGGTTTGTGTGGCTCATCAAAGTCTCCCCGGTGCCTAGCAGGGGGTCTGGCATGAAGGGACCAATAAATATTTCACAACTGAATCAATGAGCAAATGGCAGGGGTGGCGACGATAAGGATGATGGTGAAGACTTTATTAGCACATGTTTATTGTGTGCCACACAATACGCTCAACACTGTGTGCGAAGTATCTCATTTAATGACTAACATTTAAAATAACCCCAGTCACTCTCTATCCAGCTTCACTTTTTCTCCTTGGCTTTTTATCACTGCCTGATGTTATATGTTTACTTAGTGTCTGATTTCCTCACTAATGTAAACTTCATGAGCCCAGAAGCTTAGTCTTTGTTCCCTTCTGGTCCTAGAACTGAAAACAGTGCCTGGCACACAGTAGGTGCTTAATGATCATTTGTGGAATGCATGAAGGGTCACAAGACATGTATGAGGTGGGTACAGTTATTACCTCATTTTAAACTGGAGGCAGCAGAGGCTTGGAGAAATTAAGTACCTGGTCCAGGTAGAGGCCAGAGCCAGGCTTGTACCTGAGCCCTCTGACTACAAAACCCCTGTGTTTAACTGCGATTCTCTCCTGGGTTGGGTTCCCCCCAAATGGACCCTGAGACCAGGATTCAAGCTCAAGTAGTTCCTTTAGGAGGTGATTCCAGGAAATCCTAGTAGGGGAGAGGGAAGTGAGGCGGGAAGGGAAGGAGGTCCGCAAAAGTGTGTCATCAAGCAGCTTACTAGTGTGGTAACCAGAGCTGACCCCCTCAGGGTGGTCTGGGAGCTGGTGTAGACCAGCAGGCTCGGAGTTCTCCTGCCCAAGGGGTGAGGGGGCTGCAGAATTCACACACACACCTCCGTCGTCGTTGCTTGTTGAAGGCTGTCCCCAGGGTGGTAACCTCCAGCAGGTCTGGCTTGCCCCACAAGTGGGCTGAGGCTCCCACGGTCAGAAAGAAGTTCTCAGGCGAAGAGTCTTGTGTGTTTGCCGAGGGCATGTACTGGGGCACTAGCCAGCACCTTTTTCAGATGCCATACAGAATCTCACCATCAAAAGGTTGCTGCATTTTCTCCCAAGATGACATTTAAAGACCACATATTTATAGGAGAAAAGCCCTTCCTCGTCCTTCCCCCAGGCTCTGCAGCTTTCCTCACCCACACCCTCTTTTCTCTCACTTCTTGGGGTCCTAACATCCTCCAAGGCCTGGTTTAGATCCCATTCTGGGTCCAGGCTGGAGGAAGCCCCAGAGATTACTTGGTGCACCTTCGGACTCAGTGATGGGGCTCAGCCCAGCTCTGGGGAGAGGCATCCCTGTCAGGGCTGCAGTCTGCTGTCTGGGTGGCCGGGTCTACCCTCCCTAGTCCCACAGAACACATCACAGTCCATTCCTGGGGCCAGAAAACCCTCCTCTCCTTCCAAGCATTCTTCGTCGTTCCTGACATGACAGAGTTTCCTGCCTCCTACAGCATTAGCTTTTCCAGCAGCCACAGTGGCATATATTAAACCCGTAGTCAATCTGCATCCCCAGCTTTCTCCATCAAATACTTGGCTTCCAAGTCAGACAGAGATTCCCCCATCTGAACTTGAAGGATTGTATTTGCAGAACCACAGTACAGAACAGGCTTTTGGTCTGTGTTGAATTTCATCTCAATAAACACAAGCCAAGGAGGACTCAATCACATCCCTTCTTTCCATACTGGTCTATGTTCAGCCCAAGAGGTATTGTCTTTCTTGAAGAAGTGGAGTTGAACACATTTCTCTTATTGCTATCTTTGCCCCCCTCTAAAGAAGGGGCTCTGTGCCTGCCTCCTCTTACTACAGAACCCAGCTAGAATTGCCCATTGTTGCTTTCCTGAGCATTTGGGTTTGGTGCAAACCCGAGTTTGTGTGGACCTATCCCCTACCAACCCCCTTCCCATCCCACCAGCCCCTCTTGAGGAAAAGGATTCGTACACACTCATCTTTGAATCCTGTACACCACGCAAGGGTCTGGCTCACCGTAGATACACACATGTCAAGTAAATGAATGGAGACTCCTCAGCGTGGGACCCAAGACCTTCTTTGGTCATCTTCCGTCCTGACTCTCTCCCTGTGTCTCACTTCACACACGTGTACTCCAGCCATATCAAACCCCTCACCTCATCAATTATAAGAGGAACACTGGAGAAAACACATGTGGGAGGCTAAACAACATGCCACTAAACAACAAATGGGTCAGTGAAGAAATCAAAGAGGAAATCAAAAAATGCCTAGAGACAAATGAAAATGGAAGCATTACAGAATCTATGGGACACAGTGAACGCCTTTCTAAGTGGGAAGTTTGGAGCAAAGAGGCCTATGTCAAGAAACAAGAAAAACCTCAAATCATCTAACCTTACATCTAAAGGAACCAGGAAAAGAAGAACAAACAAAGCCCAAAGTTAGTAGACGAAAGGAAACAAAAAAGACCAGAGCAGAAGTAAATGAAATTGAAGTTGGAGACCTCACTCTCCCTGATTTCAAACTATACGACAAAGCTTTAGTAATCAAAACAGTATGGTACTGGCACAAAAACACACACAGACCAATGGAACAGAATAGAGAGCCCAGAAATAAACCCTTACTTATATGGTCAATTAATCTACAACAAGGGAGGCAAGAATATACAATGGGAAATGACAGTCTCTTCAATAAATGATGTTGGGAAAACTGGACCACTACACCATATACAAAAAGTCAAAGTGGATTAAAGACTTAAATGTTAGACCTGAGACCATAAAACTAGAAGAAAATATAGGCAGTAAACTCTTTGACATCAGTCTTAGAAATATATTTTTGGATGTGCCTCCTCAGACAAGGGCAACAAAATAAAAAATAAACAAACGGGACTACCTCAGACCAAAAGTTTTTGCACGGCAAAGGAAACCATCAACAAAATGAAAAGGCCACCTACTGAATGGGGGAAGATATTTGCAAATGAAATATATCTGATAAGGAATTAATATCCAAAATATATAAAGAAAATATACAAGTACAATTCAACGTCCAAAAAAAAACCACACCAAATAATCCAATTCAAAAATGGACAGAAGACCTGAATAGACATTTCTCCAAAGAAGACGTGCAGATGGCAAACAGACACATGAAAAGGTGCTCAACTTCACTAATCATCAGGGAAATGCAGGTAAAACCAAAGTGATATCACCTCACACCTCTCAGAATGGCCATCATCAAAAAAACAAGAAACAAGAGTTGGCGAGGATGCAGAGAAAATGGAACCTTTGTGCACTGTTGGTGGGATTGTAAATTGTGCAGCCACTATGGAAAATAGTAGGGAGAGTCCTCAAAAAATTAAAAATAAAACTACCTGAATGAATGAATGAATGAATGAATGAATGAATGAATGAATGAAATGTCAAAAGAAAAATAGAACTACCGTACAATTCAGCAATTTCAGTTCTGGGTATTTATCCTATAAAAACTATTTCAAAAAGATATGTGCGCCCTTATGTTCACTGCACCATTATTTACAATAGCCGTAATATGGAAGCAACCTAGGTAACCATGGATAGACAATTGGATAAAGATGTGATACATATATGCAATCGAATATTACTCAGTCATAAAAATGAATGAAATCTTGCCGTTTGAGACAACATGGATGGACCAGGAGGGTATTATGCTAAGTGACATAAGTCAGACAAAGACAAATACTGTATCATTTCACTTACATGTGGAATCTAAACTAAACAAATGAACAAACAAATCAAACTAAACAGACTCATAGATACAGAGAACAAACTTGTAGTTGATAGGGCTGGACAGTGGGTAAAATGGACAAAAAAGTGAAGGGGATTAAGAGGTGCAAACTTATAGTGTAAATGAGTCATGGGCGTGTAACGTACAGCACAGGGAATACAGTCAATAATATCGCAATAACTTTGTACAGTGACAGATGGTTACTAGGCTTTTCATGGTGATCACTCCATAAGGTATATAAATGCCAAGTCACTATATTGTACACCTGAAATTAATATAATATTGTATGTCAGCTCTAATTAAAAAGAGTTTCACATTCAAAAAAAAAAAAAAAAAAACCCAGCTAAAATTCCACCTCTGAAATATTCCTCATTCGCTGTCTTGAGAATCAATTGTCCCCCCCCACACACACACAGGCTGCCTCAGCACTCGGTGTTTTTCCTTCTCTGTTTTAAAATTGCACAAGTAAAATACAGGAGTGTTGCTATTGTAACAGAGTCGCACAGGGCCTGAAATTTATAGGGTAGAGTGATCTCCTCTTTGCCTGCGTCCTCCCCAGAGGAAACCCCTGTGAAGTCTTCACTGGTGGCACTTTGCGCCTCAGGTGTGTTGGCCTGCCTTGTATTGGAGGAGTTGGGTTTTCCTGGCTGCGTTTCGAGTCCCTTAACGAGAGGCATCTGACTTGTTCTTTCCTTTATCCCCTGCTCAGCTCGGAGTCAGCCCACTTTCTAGATCATTGGATGGGAGTGGGTGTCAAATACACATTTCCAATCTTCCCCACTTAGAGATTCCAACTCTGGAGATATGAGTCAGCCCCAGGAATCTCTACAGATTCCGGTGACGAGGTCTCCAGGTATGTGAGGTAAAAATATAGCTTAGAGAATGTTGTTTTCAAGGTGGCATCCATCTGATGAACATCTCACTCATTGATTTACGCAGAAGTCTCCTTCTTTTGGCTTAGTAGGATGAGCAATTTGCATGTGTGCATTTAATGATTTTGACTGCAACTAAAATAGCAAGACATGGTTATTGTGGGGAATTGGAAAATAAAGTCAGCTTTAATCCCAGCCCGTCGAAACCACTTTTGAGGGACTTTCATGGGGCCTTGGGACCACACCATCGTTCCCAGTTTTGCTGTTGGCCATTTCCAGCCCCTTCCTCTCTAACAGGCCAGTGGAGACTCATGCTTCTCTCTCTTCTTATGAACTCAGAGATGACATGCTCACTAGCTCGCCAAGCACCTGTCATTTCCCATCTCTTTTTCTTTGTGTGACAGAAGGAAGAGGCCATTTCCCTTATAATTTGCTGCCAATTCCATCTTTTAAGAAGTCTTCAGGTTCCAAGAGTCCGTCAGGGCCCTAGTTTTAGTGGGACTTCTCCTGGGTGTCCAGACTGTTGAAGCTCCCTCACTACCAGATGGACTTCTGTGTTGTCAGTACAACCTCTTGTGTCCTCACTTCTCAGAAGGTCATCGCCTCACATAACCTTTGCCACATCTGAGTATTTCCTCTCTCTCCCCCCGTCTATTATCAGATGAGGAAACTGAGGCTCAGCTTGGAGCGGTGGCTTGTCTAAGTTCCTGAGTGAAGTAGTAGGCCTTTCGCTCTGGTTCCAATCCCAGTGCCTCAGCTGATCCGCCGTCCTGTCAGCTGCCGTGAGGTGCTACTTCCCCTCCATTCCCATGACCCCTTGTGCCTTGGAGGTGGACATGACCACATTCTGCCAGGGAGACGAGAAGGCGGAGTGTGTGTAAATAGAGAACATTGATCTTCTTCCTGCTAACCCAGAGGTCATAAGCTGCCAGCCTGCTGGCCAAAGACCTACCACAGCTCTATTATGTTCAGTTCTCTCCGAGTTTTAAATTGTTTTAAATTAGTTGATGACATTTAAAGATCAAGAGTATTCACATAAAATTCCAGATGTCTGGCTTCTCTTGAAAAAATAGAAAACTGGCAGTCTAGGCTCATAGCCCTTCTTGGGCACAGCCGAATAGAGCTGAGTAGTGGCTGTACCTATTAAACAAGGCAGATGTGACGGTCCCCACCACTCCCTGTGACCTCCCCAGGCAGAGCCAGTGTGAGCTGTTTTTTGTCACCTCACATGCATGGCTCCTTTTTCTTACTGGTAGATTCCAGACGAGAGAGCCATGAGTTAGAACCAGCCCACCTCACTCAGTATTGCCTGGTCCTTATAGGCATTTAAGTTTGCAATCTCTGCTGGCCTTCAAATCCCTACCAAAGCATCTTTGCAGATCCTAGAACCTTAGCGCACAGTAGGTGCTCAAGAATAGCGCTACCATTTGTTGAGTGCTTATTCTCAAGGAGGCTATGGAATTTATCACCCTTTAACAGATGAACTGGCAGGCTCAGAGAGGTTGAAGCCATGCCCAACGTCACACAGCTGATGAGTTTTATCACTAGGACTTTATGGTGTCACACTTTTGCACTGAGTTGCCTCACATTTTGTAGCTTTTCACACCCATTCTTTTTGCCTTTTCAACTTACCTGCTGGTTTCTGAAGGTTTCATAAAACAGACAGTAAGCTGAGCCTTGATACTATGACTAGGCAAAGACTGATTGGAGGGAGAAAGGCATTTCCATCCTAGGAACAGAAGAGAGACACAGACATGGTATAGTGCTAAATGTGGATCAAGGAGGGGCTTTATGAACCAAGGTGGGAAAGGCATGGAAAGGGCACTTGGGGCCAGAGCATGAAAGGCCTTGAAAGGCAGTCTGAGGCGCCACAGGGAAGCCATAAAAGGTTTTAGAGCAGGAGCAGACACGATCTAGCGGGGCAGCAGGATGGAGCAGAGAGGATGACATTGTGAGAATCCAGAAGAGAGGTTGGTGCCGGAAGGAGAGCCTGTCAAAAGAGGGCAGAGAACAGGTTCCGGGGGACTGCTGGGTCACCAACAGCCAGGCCTTGGTGGTGGGAGTGCCTGGAGCTGGCCATCTGGAGGCACTGCAGTGTCATTAGCTGGGATGGGGAAGGTGAGAGGAAATACGGTTGATGGGGCATCCATGGGAGCTGTTTGCTGGGCACTCCAGAGAGAGGACAGGGCCTCCACGGGAGCTGCAGAGCCGCCTGCCAAGCCAGGTGTGGAGCAGTGAGAACAGAGTGCCCTGAGCCAAGAAGAGCTGGAGATTCTCCCGTCACACCTGCCGGATTTCCTTCTGGCTATGACTTCCCAGGTCTCCTTCGTACTTCTGTGCCTGAGCCCCCAAGAGTGAATATCCTCTGCCCCATCCCAGGGCTGCAGAGCACTGGCCATGATGCATTTTGGCCCTATGCATGGTGGCGAGATCCCAGCCATTCCCCGGAAGCAGGTGTTCCAGACAGCCAGAGTCCAGCAGCTAGCCAGGCCCTAGCTTCTCATTCACTAAACAGGGCTTGGGAAGGGGGAGTTACCATAGTCATCCCCTCCGTGTCCCCACCCCCTTGGGGGCTCATCTTGTGCTCTCTTCCTGCCCGCAGAGCAGAGCATTTGGCTTTTTATAAAACCAATAAATAAATAAGCAAGCGGGCATGATTAATTGATGCCATAGAGCAGAGCAAGGCGCTGGGAGTCAGGTGGCCCAGCTTCCTGGGGGAGCGAGGCTTTGCAGCGACCTGGGGCCTGCGCCAAGGAGGAGAAGCCTGCTTTGGGGAGGTGCTTTCGGGTGCCTGGGGTTTTTGCCTTTCTCCTCAGGCAGGGACTCTGTCCCAGCCTCCTGCAGGCCCCAGGCCCGGCCAGGTTGGAGGCTGGGGGCCAACAGGTGCCCCTGCCCTACCGCATCCTTGCTCAAAGCTAGGTCTCCCCACATGCGGGCTCCACACCTAAATTCACCCCACACTGTGTGACCGTAGGCACAGGTTCTAGTGTTGGGGGAAGGAGGGCTTGGGGCACCCTGACCCAGGGAGAAGGGTGGGGAGGAGTGCCTTCAAGGGCAGCGCTGATGGTGGGGTGGAGTGGGGCAAGGGGCTAGTGCTGATCGTGGTACCCGGAGAAGGCGCCCAGCAGAGGCCAGAAACCCTTTCCGGACCGCCCCGCACGTGCGCGTGGAGGAGGGCGCGGGCTAGACTGCGCGCTAGGGTCCTGCGGGGCGCTCTCCGTGCTGAGTTTGGGGAGGGCCGAGGGGGAGCGCGCGGGGGAGGAGGGAGCGGAGGGAGGACGGGAGGGAGGCGGGCAGAGCGCAGTGCAGCGGTGGCAGAGGCGGCGGCGGAGGGAGGGAGGCAGGCGGGCGGCGGCGGGGCCGCGGGGCGAGAAGAGCGCGGGGCAGCGGCCACCGAGGAGCCGCAGCGCAGCGGGGCCGGGCCGGGCGCGCACCAGCGGCAGCGGCAGCGGCAGCATCTCGCCCGCGGATCCGGCGCAGGTGAGGCAGGAGAGCCGGGCCCGGGGTTCTGGGCCTCCTCCCCTCTCCCTCGGTCTCTATCTACCTCCCTGCTGGCTTCCCTTCCATAGGTGCCCGGCCGTGGGGATCCCTACCGGGCCAGAGCCCGAGCCCAACCCGGAGCGCGTCCTGGGTTCTCTCGCCCCGCACAGGCTGGCGCCTTGTCAGCGGTGACCTTGAGCGGGCACCAGGCGGCGGGCGGGGCGGGCAGAGGTGGGCGCCTGCGGACCCGGCGCCTGAGGACGCAGGAAGGGGGAGCGTAGCGCGCCTGCGGCGCTCAAACTTTCCGGGCTCCGACCAGCCCCGGAGCTGGGGGGTGTCCAAGACGCTAGAACCCCCCGATTTTCTTCTTCCCAATTGGTTTGACTTCTCCACCTGCTTTACCCCCAGTATTGAGGCCCCCGTCTCCTTTATCCAGGCCCAGATTCCTGCAGGCCGGGGACTCGATCAGAGCTGTGCACGGTGACCCTGGCCCCCAGCTTCTCCTCTCCCCGAGGGTAGTTTCCACGCTTGTAAGAGCTCAAGCGCGCCGGAGGACCCTCTGCCAGGTGCTCCCGGCGTCTCCGGCCTTGCCTTTTCCCAGAGCCCTTCACCCTGCACACAGCCTTTCTCCTAGCACGGTGGAGGGCGGGGGTCCTGCCTAGAGACATAAGAGCCCTGAAGCCCCGTACTCAATTGGGCTGTCAGATCTACAGCTTGGTTTTTCAGCCCAGCAGCAAAGACTCCTCCAGAAAGTGAGCTCAGGCAGTTGCCAGCCAGCGCCCCCCACCAAGCCCCTATGGTGGGTCAATATGGTCGGGACACCTGGACTCACCCAGGGCCTGGTTACCCTGGAGCTCTGTGGTCTCAGAAGGAAGGGATGTCCTGGCCTCCTAGAACAGTAGCCTTGGGAAAGGGAAGTGAGGCCCAGAGAGGGTGAGCCAGCTTCAAGGTCACACAGCCAGCCCCAGAGGAGCAAGAACTGGACTTGCTTATAATGGGCTGGGGAAGGATGCAGAAGACTCATGTTTGGTTCCTCCACCTGGGGTATTTCGCTCTGGGACACTGTCTCCTATTAGCTGTGGTATCTCTGGAAAGACATTTCCCCCTCTGACTCACTTTCTCCATGTGTGAAATGGGGGTAGCTACCTCATAGGGCTGTTCTGATGGCTGAGTTAATGTTCTCTAAGTTCTTACCATCATGCCTAGTGCATGGTCTGTGTCCCAAAATGTTAGACGACAACATGTGAAATTTCCTGTCTGAGCCTGGAAGGGAAAAAAAAATCTTCCCATCCTTTTCCTTCTGCTGCTGGCACCTAGATTTAGGTGGGTTCACCCCTGCTGCTCTGTGGACTGCTGGTGTGTGGGGGTGCTGTGTTTGCTGGAACCCTGAGCACCTGTGTTGTATATGGAATGTTGGGTGAAGGCAAGGGTTCCAGCACAATTAAGAGCCTGCTGGACCCACTGGTCAGGCTAATGTAGGCTGTGGCTTCCTGCTGCTTCCATGGGGAACCAATCCCCAATTTCTATTCTGAAGTCAGGGCTCTGCTGTGGCCCCAGGAAGACACTCCGTCTGTACACAGTCTCCTGGGAAAGGCACCATCCTCACCTTCTCCACCTGACCCACTCTCTCCCTACCTCTGTGAGATGGGATTCCTTCCCCCAGAGGTCCTATTGACAACAGAGGAAATGGTGGTGGGGGGGAATTCATTCATTCATTCATTCATTCATTCATTCACCCACTCACTCACTCACCAAGCCTTGATTCATGCCTTCTCTAAGACAGACACACAGAGAGATGGGCCATATCTGGCAGTTATGAAGCTTCTACCAGGTGCCGGGCATTTGCTAGGCTCTGGCGACACATTCATTCATTTGACAAATTTATATTAAGTACTAAATATGTGCTAAGCACTGTTCGATGTGCCAGGGACACTAGTAAATAAAACAGACTTCCTCCCGAACGTCTAGGGTGAGCATCTAATTTGTCATTCACACTGAGACACTTAAGGGCATTAGTAATAATAACACCAGAACCACAGGCATCAACCAGGGACGTTCAGCTAAACTGGGATGCATGGCCACCCTGTGACCTCATGTTTCTACACCAGCGTTCAGGGGGGACTGTTCATGTTTTGAGCTTGCTTTTTGCCAGGCTCGGGGCGAAGCATTTTCAGGTGATCATCTGATTGAATCCTCGCAGTGCTGGGAAGCTGGTTTCCCATCAGCGTGCAGCTGGTTACTAGGGGAGCTGGGAGCACCTTTGCTACTGAACTGTTGGGCAGCACTGCCTCACCAGAGATGGCTGAGCCCCAGGGCCTGAGGATGCTCTTTCTCTCTCTCAGGCTACTGTTAGGAGCACAAATGGTGTAGTAGATGTGCGGGGGCCGGGGCGGGGGGGAGGAGGAGGAATGGAGGCACAGATACTACCTGGAAAAATCAGAGGCAGCTTCCCGAAGGAGGGGACCATTGAGCTGGATCTTGAGACATGTTACAATTTTGACAGACTGTGCAGATTGAAGGGAGGTCATTCCAGGCCCAGGTTACTAAGACTTGGAAGTATGGGATATGTGGACTGTTTGGGAATACCACCCAAAGTAGGTCTGGATCCAGTTGGGACAGGATATGAATTAGTGCGGAAGCAGTAGGAGCCGGTGAAGACTGAGTCCTAGAGCGGTGCGCTGTGGCGTTTCCGAAGGATGCTCGAAAGATGCGACTATTCTGTAGGCCGGGAGCAGAGAGAGAATTTGTTCTACTGGATTTCACTTTGACAAGAGTTTCTATAGCCCGATCTATACTATGGATTGCCTACAAGGTCAGGGAAATAATTTTGGTATATGGAATCACTGCAGAAGAATTTTACCAGCAAAAAGGTTTCACCAGGCAGAGTGAATGACAGCAAGAGAAATACTAACCTACTTAAGGGAGAGGGGTTTTAGTAGCACAATTTGCAAATAAGGAATATGCTCATCATAAGTTAAATCTTTTCTCTTTGTTAAATCATATCCAAAAAATGCTAACTTCCTCCCTTTTTCAACTCTCCATGTCACCTCTGTCACCATATAAACCTGAGAGTAATAAAACTGTATTTCGTGAGTAATGTCATATTTCTCAGATTTTTCATTAATTCATTAATTTCCTTCCTCCTTAATGAAGTGGAACTATTAAAGCTTTATGGTATCTAAAAATTTGAATCCATTAATAGAGAAACCAAAAAAGGGGGTCAACTATTAGGGCCCTGGGATTGGAAAATCAGGCTAGAAACCTTTGAGAAGCAGACAAAAACTTAATGGAAGGTGGGGCAGGAGAGAGTGTGTAACCTGTGCAGTCACACAGGACCTGTGCTGAGAACGGCCACAAGCTTGATTTAATGCTCTGTGGTTGCCATCGTGAAATTCTTTATTAGTTTTGGACAGGGGGCCCCATATTTCATTTTGCACTGGGTCCCACAAATTATGTAGCCAATCTGGGGAGGGAGAAAAAGACGGGAATAGGAAGAGGGAGAAGATACTGGTGGGGGGAGAGAAAAGAAAGTACCATTTTAAAGCCTTGCCATATGCCAGATGCCTTGTGAGATTATTTTCCATGTGTATGTACTTTAATCTTCATCACAATGCTATGAGGTAGGTAATATTGTCCTGTTGTAAAATATAGATTTTATTATGATGCAGGTAAGGTGAGGCCAGCAAGTCAAGAGACAACTGCCATTGAGAAGACAGTTTCTTACTTTTAGTTCCCAGGAGGAAGGGGCACACCACACAATGTGGGGGGGGGGCACACGAGGAAGCACCAGCGTGGGTCAAGAGATGGGGAGCAGGGAAACTGTGAGCAAGAGCCTTTACTGTGGTTTCTGCAGGAAGGAATGGGAGAGGAGGGTACGCAGGTTTGGGATTGGCTGGCCTGAATAATTTCAGTGGCTCTGTGACTTAAGAGCTGTCCCTAGTTGACTGGTACCTGGCCCTGGGGTGATTAGGGCAGGCGAATAGTGGCCCAGAGTACAGGAGCGCCATAAAGGAAGTGAGGAAGAGTATGGGAGGGTGCTCGTGTTTTCTCTGCCCCTTCCTACCTGTCCTCACTTCAGCAGGTCATAGAACTTTAGAGCTAAGATACCCCTTGAGGAGTATCTGGGCCAATTCCTTCGTTTCACAGAAAAAGTGAAAAGTTGGGCCCAGAGAAGGAAAACTACTTCTCCAAGGTCACATAGCATTTTAAGGGGGCTGAACTAGAGAACTACAATTCGTGTCTCCTGCTATTTAAACCACTACTGATTATTATTTACTTTTTTATAGAGCAGAGTTATAACTAAGCCAGATCCACAAGACTGTGAACATGTTAGGGTCTGAGTTCCTGTCTCATCATATCCCCAGTGTGTCTGGAACATAGTAGATGCTCAATACACAATGATATCAGTTTCCTAGGGCTGCTATAACAAATTACCACAAACTGAGATGCCTGAAACAACAGAAAGTTATTCTCTCACAGTTATGGAAGCTAGTAGACCAAAATCAAGGTGTCAGCAGGGTCACACTCCCTCTGAAACCTGTAGGGAAGAACCTTTTTTACCTCTTCCTAGTTTCTGATGATTGCCAGCCATCTTTGCTTTTCCTTAGCTTGTAGCTACATGACTCCCATTTCTACCTCTGTCTTCACATGCCTATCTTCCCTCTGTGTGTGACTCCATTTCCAAATCTCTCTGTCCTTATAAGGACACCAGTCATTGTGGAATACGGCCCACCCTCATCAAGTATGACGTCATTTTGATTACATCTGCAAAGACCCTATTTCTAAATAAAGTCACATCCACAGGTACTGGGGGTTAGGACTCCCACATATCTTTTGGGAGGACACAATTCAACGCACAACAACAAGGAACCAAAGAGTAAGTGAGTGTTTATGATTTAAGACAAGAATAAGCTCCCCTTTCCCCTAAAGTTACCACCAGTTCTGAAGAATCAAAAGTCTTACAGAAGGATAAAACAACCGCAACAACTGTTCGTCCACATAAGAGAGAGAACAGTCCGAGGGGATACAGCAGCATCTCCCATGTGAACAAGCCTGCTTGGCTTACATTCCGAGCACCATCACTTCCTGATTGTGTCCACGTGATCTTGGGTAGGTGGCTTCAGCTCTCTCTGGCGGTTCCTATACATATATATATATATAAAACAAGATATTAACGGTGCCCACCTCATGGGAACTTTTGTGAGAATGACGGAAATTAAGACAAGTAGAGTTCCTAGAACAGTGCCTGGCACACTGTAGGCACTTTCTAGATGGCAGCAATCATCACAGCTCCCATCGCACCATCTTGTAACTTAGCGAGCTCTTTTCACATCTCTTTCTAGCTTTCAGTCTTCACAACAAGCCTATGATGTGGCTCCATAAACACCAGCTTCCAGCCCACTAGTGTGAAGGTGTTGCTATTGGATACTTTCTGGTTTCATGTGGTGATGGGGGAAGGTGTAAAGAGGGTCCAATAGCTAGATGGGATAAAAGAGGTGCCATGTCTTATATGATGAACCAGCATTGGAGATAGATGCCATGTTGAACTGAATCTCCCAAATGTTGCCATCAAGGGTAGATAAAAACATGAGGCCAGGGAACTTCTCTCTCAGTGAATCAGTGCAAAGGACAACCAGCTGAACTCCAAAATAACTGAATGTTTTTAACAGCACTGATTCACTATTGACTGTCCAGTAATATAATGATGGTTAGGATGCCTAGAACAAATGTTGGACAGACCTCTTACTAGCTGTATGACTTTGGGCAAGTAGCTTAACTCCTCTGTGCCTCTGATCCCTCAGCAGTAAAGAATGAAAATAAAAGTATAGGATTGCTTTAAGAATTAAGATTTGTGAAGTGTTTAGCAAAGAGCCTGGATCATAAATATCATCTCCCTCCCTTGCCCTCTTCTTCATCCTCCCTCTCATCCACTTCTCCCTCTTCTTTTTAATGTAGTGATTTGGTTAATCATTAGTGATATAGAAGTATTTCCAGTTCTCTACACTCTAGGTACATGATAAATTGAACTTCCTCACCTCTTTTCACATTAGTTGTAGCCATGTGTGTTGTTTTGGCCAGTGAACTTTGAAAAGAAGTGTCATTTCTGCATGGGAGCGCTAATAACCAGCACGCTGTTTACCCCTCTCCCCTTTTCCTGTCTTGGCAATTGAGGCAGCATGGAGATGGAGCCTCCCTCAGTCCGATTTCTCAGTGAGAATTATGCAGAGCAGAGCCCTTAGCCAATCCATGATGGACATGTAGCATTAGTGAGAAGTAAGCTTTTGCTTTAAGCCACTGGCACTTTGGGCTTATTTGTTACTGCAACATAACTTGGCCTATCCTGACTGATACGGGTAGGGAGTTAGTTGAAATAATCACAACTAATTTAGAAATATTCGTGAGTCTTTTAATTCCTTCAAGTATTATGCCAAAAATTTTAGTGTTTGAAGGTGTTATGAACACAAAATGGGTGAGAACCACTACCCTATGAGGTGACGGCCAGTCTTCCTAGCATGGCATATGTGGACCTTTCCAATCTCACCCCGGCCTCATGTGCTTTGGCCCCCACATGTGCTCTGTGCTCTGCCTGACAAGTCCACAGCCTCTTTGAAATGCACCACGGTGTTGTCCATCTCCAGGCCGTTGCTCATGCTCTGTCTAGAATGTGGCATCCTGTCACGTGAGTGGCTGGGATGGAGGGGAACAAGTGCATGGGGGTGTAGGGGCGCATTAGGCTTGTTCTGTGAGGCATGAAAGCATAATTAGGAGTGAGTGAGATTCCTGTTCCAGGTGAGTTTTCTAGCATTAGAGAGTGGCCTGGCATAGTAGTGACACATCACAATAGAAGGTGTCCAAGCAAAGGTGGGGGTCATGGAGGGGGTTCAAGGTTAGGAGAACCAGTGCAAACTCTCCAATTCTGTCCTGCGTGACTTTAGGTGAGATTGCCCAAAGAGGGTAGATCTCAGCTGCAATTTTCTATTTTTCCCTTTTCAAAATAAAAATAACTTTTACCCCCTGATTATAGACACATTACGTAATGATTATAGAAAATTCAAATGTCATTGAAAAGTATAAAGAAGAAAGAAAAATTCAAATAAAATGACATCAAATAGCTAACCTCCATTAACATTTTGTCAAATGTCCTTCCAGACATTTCTCTATGATTGATAGGTAAGTAGATCATGGGGTTTTTTTGTACCTTTCTCTTCACTCAATAATAGAGTATGGACATCTTAAATACCAATAAACATACCTCTATTCATCTTTTGTAAGTGGCTCTGCCATAATTGATTTCATGGATACCTTCCTGATGGGCACTTAGGTTGTCCAGAATTTTGGTATTATAGCTAACACTGTGATGAACATTCCTGTATGTGGACCCCTGGACATGTGTCCAGGCATCTCCTGAGGGTGAGTTCCTAGAAGTGGAGTCACGGAATCAGGCAAGACTGTCTGAGAAGAAAGAAGAGAGAGCTGTGGTATGATCGGGTAGAGAAATCATTTCTGGCTTAAGGGCAACCCGCAAAGGATCTGAAGGAAGAGAAGGATGAAAGGGAGGTTGAAACTTGGCTGGAAGGTTGGAGGAAGAGGAAGAGTGCATGGGGAGCATGTTTTAGATGCCCCCAACCCCAGGTTTTCAATGCGGCATCCCCCAGGCACGACAAAATGCGGATGGCAGTTACGATGTATGTAAAGCCAGGCAATTACAAGTACTTTGGTGTGCACACTCCCATTCGAGCCTCACCACCACCTTGTGAGGAAGTTCTCTGTTCCCATTTTACAGAGGAGCAAAGTAAGGCCTCGAGACGATGTGGTGAAAGGAGCAGTTGTCTTCATTTACAGTATGTGGGCTTCTTCACAGCTTCAGACCTTTTTTTTGCACACACGCTGGACTAGCTCATGCCTCCAGGCTTTGCAGATGCCATCTTGTCTGACAGGCCACTTCCTCTGTCTTGGAAAGGACGATTGATCATATGTGACTTCTTGGTGAAACTTCCTCACAACCTCCTACCCACCCCTGAAAGCAAGACAGAAAGGCTGTTCAGAGCTCAGAAGGATACTCCACAGGCCATCATCAGAGCTTGAACTATTGTGTATTAACTGTTGAACCAGGGAGTCTGTTTTTGGCTTCAGTGAATTGGATTCCCTGACTCAACTGACTAGCGAGAAGACACTTCCTTATTGCATATAATTAAAACTCTGCGAGTGGGTAATTCAGCCGCTCATCCACGCCATCAAAACCCCCAGTCTTTCTGTCCTTCTCTGCCATCATCAACCAGAAGTATTTTCTGTATACCAACCATCCCCTGCAGATGTCACAGTGCCCGAGAGGCAGAAGGCAGAGGGCATCTCTCTGTCTCTTTGATGAGTAAGGAATTCTTTCCCAGAACCCCCGGCCCACTTCCCCATTGGCTGGAGTTTGGTCACATGGCCATTCCTAAACCAATCACAGCCAACAGAATGGGACCAAAGGCTTGAAAGGACCAGGCCTTATCTCTGAGTCAGCTGGGGACACAGGACTGCCAGCCAGGAAGGAAGGGGAAATGGCCCCCCAGTCCAGCTAACTGTGTGCTCACTCTCCTGGCTCCCCCAGTAGCCAAGGAACTGTGAGAGGACAGGGGATTGGGGCTTATTCCTTCCCCTGTCCTTTTCAGGCTAGCACATGGTTTTGCACATGCTACATATTGAGGAATGAGTGAATGAATGAATGAATGAATGAATGAATGAATGAATGAAATGAATCACTAGTTGTTTCTCGAGACTCCATCAGACCTGCGATTTTAGGATTCTCTGTGCACCAGCAATGCCAATGCTGTCAGTTTGGTGGGTTGGCTTAGGTACTTTATAGCATATAGGAATCGCTTTGCCCTCTAAGATGTTACAATTTAGTTTGGGGAAGATTCTAGAACCTAAAAACAATGTGGAATTGGGGCCTGGACTGGCACAAACTGGACCTGCCATGAGAAGTAAATGCCTGCATAGGTGCCTAGAGAAGCAGGATGAGGCCCATTAGGGACCAGATACCATGAAGGGCAGAGGTGGGTGGTAGAGGAAAACACCTGTGTACTCAGAGAGTAGATGTAAGTGTGATGGATTTGAGGCAGTGAAGACATGACTAGGCCTGAAGACTCATTTCTGAGGGCTCAGAAAGGATGTTCTAGAGGCCATCACCCAAGCTGGGCATCATACTGGTACATACTGTGTCTCATCCTTCCTGGGTCTCTACGAAGAAGATCACTCTATCCCCATTTTGTAGACGGGGAAGCCAAAGCTCAGACGGTGAGGTTGCTTGTCCAATTTCACAGAGCCAGGAAGTGGAATTTGGCTTAGAAAGCAGATCTATTATGAAAAGCTGGCTCCCTTTTCCCTGATGACCATAGAAGACCCACCTAAGACCAGCAGGTGGTGGAATGGATGGCAAAAAGGGAGCCTGGAAACTAACAGGAGGGGCCAGCAAAGGCTAGGTGCAGTGAAAATGCAGGAGAAAAACCCAGCGAAGAGGTGTTTATACAAGGATTCAGGGTGGGCGTAAGGAGCCATGGTCCTTGGCATCACACCTAACTTTACATCCCTGATCTGCCAATTAATAGCTGTAACTGTGCAGGACACTTCCCTTTTCTATATCTACTTTCTCCATCTATAAAATGATGATGACAAATGTGTGCCCAGTGCTTGGAATACAGCAAGAATCTAATAAATGGGGCTCTTATAATTATCACTGTTGTTGCTGTTGTTTTAGAACTTGGTGGGTAACCAGATTTAGAGGTGATTCCTTTGGTTGGGGGTCCTGGGTTCCAGTTCTGTCTTGGTCACCACTTTCACATTTGACCTTGACTTCATCCCTCCCAGCCTGGCTCCCCAAGCTTCATCTGTAAACTAAGGGGGATGGACCAGTTAACTTCTAGCATCCCTTTTTGTTCTAAACCCTGCACTTGTGTGAGATGGAAGGGGGAGGCTGAGTAACAAAAGGGATCATAAGGAGTGAGGGGGATGCCTTGTTCTGGGGAAGCAAAGCAAGGGAAGGGCAGAAGGTGGAAGGAAAAGCAAGGGGGAGCTAGAGGAGGCCCAGTAGCCAGCAAGCACCAGGCAGGGGTGCAAAACCCCAGGATGGGCAATTTGGAGGTGGGCACAGAGGTGAACAGCTGAAATCAAATGAGGCAGAAGCATGTTGAGAACAACTGCGTCTGCCACCTGCACTCGTTGTGGAAGAACCAGAGGGAGAGGAATCAATCACAGCTCTTCCTGATGCTTAATACCTGGGGGGCAGGGCTTTGAAGAGTGTGTGTTCAAAGACTGAAATTGAATTTCTCCAAAGTTTGCAGGAGCACTGCAATTATGCCTGAGAACATGTCTATGAAATTCCCTTGAAATCTATTTTTGGGCACAAGGTTTTATAACCAGAGTCAGAAATTGAGTGGAAGTGTGTGGGAGGCTGACCCTGGACAGTTTCCATGTTTGAGAGGAGGGGAAAGAATATTTTTAACTGCAAACACCATGTCTCATAGGGTGAGGCTGGGGAGGAGGCAGTCTCACCACTTTGGGTTTCTCACCCACTGTCATGTTAAGACAGGAACTGTCTTCGACAGAAGTTGTTTTAAGTTCCTTACTCAGAGTGGGTGGCTGGGGGCCGGGGATTGAGTAGGGAAACTTGTCTGGGACTTTTACATATAGGAACAGAGATATCGGGAACTTAATTTGCCAGATTCCTGCAAATCCATCTTGTGCAGTAGTCACAGTGCCCAGGGAGCTTTGTCTGACTGGAGACTTTTCTCCTGTACTGCTGTATCAGTTAGCTATTGCTATGTAACAAACTGCCCCAAACTCGGTGTCTTAAAGCAATAAATTTGTATTCTTGCTGAAAAATCTATAGGACAGCTGGATGGTTCTTCTGGTCCGGGCTGGGTTCCCTCACATGTGTGTGCTCTGCTGTTGGTCAGGTTGGCAGCTCTGCTGATCTTGGTGGGTGCTCACATATTTGGAGGTTGTTTGGCTCTGGGTTGGCCTAGGATGATCTCAGTTGGAAAGGCTCATCCCCACTCCATGCAGTGTCTCATCCTGCAGTGTCTCACATGGGTTTGTTCACATGCAGTGGCAGTGGCCGGGTTATGAGGGACAGAGAGCAGAAGCACGCAAGGACTAAGCTTGAGACCTAGGCTCAGAAGTGGCATGGTATCACTTCCAGTGAATTCTATTGACCAAAGCAAATGAAGCAGTCACCCCAAATTCAAGGATGAGGAAATGTAATGGCACCTCTTGATGGCATGGTCACAGTGGAAAGGGCTTGGATTCAGGCATGTGCAGGGCTAGGTCCTGCACAACGGCTGGCATTAGTGTTGGCCTCTGGGGCTGCCACTGCCGCAGTGGATGGCCACCCTCCTTAAAGTCCTCCTAAAGCCCAGGACTCCCTTGCTGTGCAAAGAGTTTTCAACAAGAGCCTTATCTGTGGAATCAGGAAAATGTATGCCCCCAACCAGTGAGAGATCAAGTTTCATTCACAAGACTGGCAGAGATTAAAAAGTGTGATGCTGTCAAGTGTTGGTGAGAACTTGGGGGAAATAGGTACTGTATACACTGCTGGCGAGAGTTCTCACGCCACGGCCCGTCTGAGGGGGGCAATTCCGCAGCACTGATTAGAATTGAGAATGCAGGTAAGGGTTTAACACTCTGTGGTATGACCATCTCGTGGCTACTACTCAACAATAAAAGGGAATGAACTGTTGATATGCATAACCACCTGGATGAACCTCAGGGGATGAAAAAGGCCAATCCCCACAGCTTATGTATTGCATGATTCCATTTAGGGAACATCAGTGAAATGACATAATTACAGAGATGGAGAACAGGTTAGTGCTTGTCAGGGGTTAGGGATGAGGAGAGGGGCATGTCGCTACAAAGGGCGGTGGGGGGGGTGGCTGTAGGAGGCCTTGTGGTAATGGTACAGTTGAGTATTTGGGTGGTAATGAAGGTACACGTATGATAAAATTGCCTAGAGCTATGCATAAGCACGTACGTGTACACACGTGCCTTTACAACTGGTGTAGACTGAGTAAGCTCTGTGGACTGTAGCAATGTCCTTGTCTTAGTTTTGATATTATACTCTATTTACGCCTGATCCCGACTTTGGGTGAGACTGTGGGAAGAGTGCGTGGGTCTTCCCTGTATATTTCCTTGAAACTTCCTGTGAATCTATAATTATTTCCAAATAAAAAGTTAAAAATAAATACACAGGCTCTCTGGCCCGGTGAGTCCACATTACTGTTAGTGTCTGCCATGGCGATGTGATCCCATGCCCCGAGAGGTTTATGCTGAGGGTGACTGAACACTGTTTAATACTGAAGCATTGGAAACAACCCAAATGAATTCTTTCACTTAATAATCACTTATTAAGCTCCTCCTATGTGCCAGGCACTATGCCAGGTTCTGAGGGTATAGCCACGAACAAAATAGTCCAAGTTCCTGCCCATGTAGGGCTCACAATTTGGTGATTGTCTCACAACAGGTGATTAAATAAACCACAGAGTAGCTGCACCAAGGAATTCCACATGGCAGAAACACAAGAATGAGGTAGACCCCTGTCTCTGCGTGCTAATATGATTCTATCTCCAGAGCATATCACTGTGAGGAAAGAGCAAGAAGCAGAATCAGGCATTTAGTATGCCATTCATTTAAAAAAAGAGCAAAGAACTTTAATAGATATCTACAGAACATTCCATCTAAAAACAACAGAATACACATTCTTTCCAAGTGTACATGGAACATTCTCCAGGATAGATCATATGTTAGGCCACAAAACAAGTCTCAATAAACTTAAGGAGACTGGAATCATATTAAGCGTCTTTTCTGATCACAATGGTATGAAACTAGACATCAATTACAAGAAGAAAAGGGGGCGGGGGCAGAAAGGACAAAAAACTACAGTCAAATAAAGGAAGGGCCAAGCTTTGACATGCACTTTGCTGGCCTTTAAGCCAGCCCACTTCACTAGAATGTAGGGCCCAGGAGGGCAGGGAGTTGTGGCTGTTTTGTTCCTTGCAGTACACCCATTCTGGCATAGAAGGCACTCAAATATCTACTGAGGGAAAGAGATAATTGTACCCATTTTACAGGTTGGCCAATGGAAGCAGGAGTTCCTTATCAATGATATATTAGCTTTATCAGCCAAGGGAATTGTGAAGTGTTGATTGAATGCCCATGACTTTGAGAATACCACATACTTTTCTTTCAACTTTGTCATCAGGAACATGTTTTTCACCCCAACCCCAAGAAGCTGTGGTTGTCAAATCTTAGGTCTTACTTGTCCACACTGGCTGTAGGCTGTGAAATGGTGATATACACGAACCACAAGGTCTGCCTGCATTACCTGCCTGCACGCCTATCTGCATTACTGAGTCCTCCCATCCATCCTGTTTGGGGAAAATAGATGTTCATACATTTTTTATCTGATCTCAGGCCCCAGCCCATCATGTAAGTTTTTATGCACACAGAAATACTCGTAGATGGCTGGAAGCAGAAGGGTTTGTTACAAGACACAGAAGTTTCCTGAAACCTGTGTGAGTGCCTTGGGAGGCTAGGGTGCATTCCCTTTTCTCTCTACTCCCCACTCAGCCCATTAGAGAATCCACCAGTGTCCTGAGGCCTGGGGAAGGCTCCTCACTCTCAGCTGGAGGTGGGAGGGCGTCTTCTACAACCCACTGTGTCTCTTCATCTCTGTAACCCCTGTGTGTGACTTAGAACAGAACACAGAACAGACACTTGGGAACTGTTTGCTGCGTTGTTATGAGTTGAGATTTTTTTTAAAAAAGCAAGTGCTGAATTTTCAATCACAAGTAACACTTGTACAGCACTTAGCTTTTAAGGTAAGAAAAAAGAGTGTGGTCATCTCCTGTAAACCGCACGAGAGTTAACCAGCGAGGACATGAAGACTCAAGGCAGTTCCCTCATTTACTCATTCATTCATTCACTAACTATGTCTTGAGGGCCTCGTGGGAGCCCATGACGGGTCCTGGATGTGTGGCTTTGACCCAACGCCATCCTCAGGATGAGGAAGCAGGAACCTTCATCACAGGGTCCACAGCACACAAGTTGCTGTCACGCCTTGCTGTCCCCCTCAGAAGACCACAAACCATCCTGCCAAGTGCTGGCCAAGACACTGAAACGTGAAGGTGCTCTGGGGTCAACAAAGGAATCATTTTGGACCCAGGGATGCCCCAGGACATGGGCATCAAGTAGCTGTGATCATGACCTCAACGTGTCCCTTCATCCGTTTCTCTGCCAGGCCCTTGGGAATCATTTATCACCGTGCTGCAGAAAAAGACTGCGAGGCCAGACGACTTGTCTGCAGCCGGTGCGTCTCGGCGCCCACAAAGCAGAAATTAATGAATGACGGTTGGGCAGAGAGGCAAGGCATAGGACAGCAGCTATTTTCGGTTCCCTCTGCCAAAGCAGATCCTAACGCCTGCATCTGTGTGTTAACTTCGAGCAGAAACCGAAATCACACTGGCCTGAGTTTTGTTTGCTCGCCAACTCTAAGCTCCTCAAGTTTGTATGTCCTGTAAAAATATGCAGATTTTGAATTAATAAAAGAAATGGAGCAATTGCAGAGATGGATTCTCATTCTCTGTCTTGCTGACTTAATGTGATTCATCAAAACCTTCTCTGAGCCAGCCAGTACAAACGAAGGTCAGCATGACCTGCGTTCCCATCTTCACTTCTCTACATTCCGTCACTCGACCTCTCTGAGGTTTAGTTTTCTGAACTGTAAAGTGGGGATTGGGAGGTACCATTGTTGGAGTATTAGGGAGATACTGTATGGGGAAGTTCCCAGCACCTGTAACCCCTTCATTGCTGTTAGACCCCTTATCTATAAAGAAAACCATTGCCCCCCTTCTTTCCAGGAAGAGTGTGGCCTCAGAATGTCGAGGTTTAGGTAGGAGCTGCTGTGTGATCCTGGGGAATCTGACATCACTACGTTCATCCTCTTGAGACGTGGGAGGAAGAAAAATCTCCATCCTTCTGCCTCAGGGTCCAGGTGTGGGATAGAGAAATGGAAATATAACATTCATTGATTATCAGATTGTGCTGTGCACTGGCGACCGTAGTGACTTCCTGTGTCTTCTGGGGCTGGCCTTCAGTGTTGGGCCCGCACGGCACGGGAAGGGACCTGTGTTCAGTGCGGTTGTTTTCTGAAAAGCAGCAGTTCGTTTTCAGGATAAACCTGAGCATGTCCCCTCGGGGGAGTTCACTGTGTCAGGCTCTGGGTAGAGTGCGGACATGCCAGGACCAAGAGAAATACATGTGAGTCAGGTGCTAACAGCACAGGCTGTCAGGGCGAAGTCCAAGGGGCCCACACAGGTTCTGTCCTGGCAGTGGGTCCAGAGAGCCACAGCTGGAGCAGCCAGGGGCCCAGGCCCTCTCCTGGCCAATGGGGCTGCTGGGCTTGGCCTCCCATAGCTGCTGAGGCATGTGAGGCCTGGAAACCAGTAAGGGGGAGTGGCTTCACATGATAGCCGGGGGGGCTCACCTCATGGGACACATGGCCTGGAATGCTTTCCTTTATGGCATGAGCCATTGTGTGGTTATTTATGGTCACTCTATGAACAGTCCTGTGATGGAGAGGTGTCTCTATCCCCATTTTATTGACGAGACCACGAGGCTCCAAGAAGCGAAGGAACCTTCCAGAAATCACACAGCCAACAAATGAAATTTGGCCAGAATTCACCCTGCCACTCCCAAGGCCTGTGCTGTTTCCATCTTGTTTTAAAGTAAATATTCCCATTTTGACTTGAAAGAATCTGATTGTGAAGAACTGGAGACCCTGAGTGGGCCTTCAGAAAGTGCCTTCCAGTGGGTAAACAATTCAGTAAAGACTCCACACATACTTGCTGAGCAGCAGCCACGTGTCAGGCACTGTACTAGGTGTGTGGGGTTCACCAGTGAACAGAGGCGCTCAGTAAGCTGTGAGTTGAGTTTTAACAACGTGATTCCAGAGCTCTTCTAGAATGGGTTTGGGCAGCTCTTAATTCATAACCAGGTGAAAATTATCAAGCCCTGAACTTTCCTATAATTAAGTGAATGATTTTCCTCTATTTAGTCAATTTTGCTGCTATGCAGGTGGACCCTGGGCCCCATCAAAGACCCTTCTCTGTCTCTGGGGGTAGTTCTGAGAAAAGCTTTCTGCATCTACCTCACACAGCTTAATCATCGAAAGGGAAAGAGTTGAGTCATTTAACAGCTTGAGTGCGTGACTAGAGCAAGTGTCTTAAACTTCAGATGCCTCAGTTTTCTCATCTGTAAAATGGAGAGGGTAGTATTTTTTGTAAAGTGAGATTGAGCTATAGAGGTATATAGCTATGTCTGCTTATCTCCATCCATCCATCCATCCTTCTATCACTTAGTCTATACCGGCACACGTGAATGCTCTGTGATTGTCTGCTATTACGAGGACGATAGTCCAAGGTTCCACAGTAACTACAGCTCACCTGTGGATTAGATGGTGAGTCTCCTATTGATGTTTAAATGGGGCTCGTTCCTGAATCAGGGCGGTATCTTCTGTGTCAGTCGCAGATGGTAAACAACATCATAGCTGGGACTCAGCTCCCTCCCAGTCCTTTTTCTGCTTTGACCTTTGAAAATGAAGACTTGTATTCTTTTGACATGAGCATTATGGTTGCAGTTTGTCCCCAGAGCCTTCGTGTCTGCTCTGCAGCGTGAGAACAGAATCCTCTGCATACGGGGACATAGCAGGGCTGGATTGGTGTGTGTTGGCTCATAGGCCTTCAGTTCTGATCTCTGGGACTGGCCTTCCACTGTCTCTAGGAGGTTCTTCCTTCTCCCATGCGCCCTACCCTCATGAGCCCTTACTGTCGAGCACCTGGGTCCTGCCCACGCAGAGTCTGCTGCCGGGTGGCGGGCGTGCAGCAAATGCCTTAAGAGCACGGCCGAGGGCTGCACTAGTTAGGGCAGGGTACTGGCATCCACGGGCTTCCTAAGTGGTTTCCCGGCAACCACATGAGGGCCACTGCTGGTCCACGGCCGCCGCCGCCGCCGGGTCTCTGGTCCTAGGGGTGGAGGGACTGTGGGGTGGAGGGACTATGGGGGCCTTTCTGTAAAGTTAAGAGCAAAGGAGGCCCTTTTGTCCTGATTACCAGCTGCCTCTTTCTGTGTTAAAATGGCCATTTTTTCTATGATGCTGATGCCAGAAGGAAGTCTTTATTTGTTTGTAATGTTTGTGTTTGGCAACAATAGATTGATTTGCGTAATGGTTTTTGTTTATTTGGTTAGTTGGTTTTGTTTTGCTTTTTACATTTTACTGGCCCAATACATCCCTAAGTCTGGGAAACACTGAGTTATCTTATTCTGGGAGGAGTTTATCTTAGTTAATGTTACCAACAATTCTGTGAAATAGACACTATTGTTCCCATTGCATGGGTGAGAAAATGAGGTGCAAAGAGGTGGCTGTCCCTGAATTCATAACAGCAAAAGCAAGTCTCACACCCAGTTCTGACTCACACCAAAACCCTCACATGCCCCTCCCCCCCCGGGCTATTCTAAGAGGCTCAGGAGAGTAGAGGTGACGGACCTAGTAGAATATATTGAGATCTGCCCTGGGTAACTCAAGGGTTAATTCATTTTTTAGACCCACGGAGGGCCCGAGGAACCCCTTCAGCTGAATGGTGCTAACAAATGAGTAGGTGGTCTTGAATCTTCAGATCTGATGTTCACACACAGCCCTGAGTGGCTCCCGTCCATTGGTCACCGACCTGCTCTCCTTCCCAGCCCCTCACACCAGGTAATTGTAGCACCAACACTGGCGCAGGTGGTTTTCACATCAGTACGGTGAAGGGCAAGTGTCTCATGACCCCTTCCCTTTGCCTTTTGAAACTGAGGACACACTAATTAATACCTTTCAGGGCTACATCCCCTTCTCTCCTCACTCCAGTTCTATCCTCAGTCAAACCAGGGCTTCCATCTTGCCCGTCTGACGTCCACAGGAAATGAATGGCCTGCATTCTGGTGAGCAAGCACTTGGCGGGTTTTGTAAAATGACTTTGCTGGTTGGGCTGTTTCTGCCAGCCGGCCGTAGGCAAGAGATAAATCATGACGACGTGGAGGTCTGTGTGCCTTAACTTTGTCTCCCTCGGAGAGCGAATTTTCTTTCTCTGGTGGCTATCTTGGAGGACTCGGTTCATTTAGCACAAAACAACAGAGACGATCTATAACTAAAATGGACTCAGACTACGTTCTGAATAAAACGTTTCCCTTCTGATCTTGACCGGTAGAAATTTGAGGCAAAGGACAGATAGAAGAGTGTTGCAAAGTAAGACATGCCTGTTATTCTAGGTTTGTGCTCAAGAGTCAACATGCTGCTGATGACAGGTTCCTTCGGAGCAGGTGCCACACCTTAGAATCGGGGTGTTGAATAGACACATATGTATATATAAAAATCAGATCAAGTACTTGACACGTAGGAAATATTCAATAAACATTGGTACTGACCATCATTACTATTACTTCCCAGGCCACAAACTAATAACCGGCAGATGTCTCAAGCCCCAATAACCCCTTTTATTTCCACTGTTTTATCACCTAATTCTGTGTTGTTCTACTGAGACTGAAAAGTATGATTAGAGCAAATTTCTTTGAGAGTTATTCCCAGAAGATTCTAACCTGAGGAAACCAGTGTTGGCCTGAAATGCCATTAGAATGGCATCTTATATTTGATTCATTTTGGAACAGAAGCACTGAAAGGGTTCTTTAGCCCAGCAAGATAATACAAGTCGCTGAGTACTGGGTATATACCACCCAACATGCTAAGCATTTTACATGGATTAGCTCATTTCATCCTCATAACAGTACTTTGAAGAAGGTATTTGTATAGTTCCCATTTTATATATAAGGAGGCTGGGGTGCAGAGGGGTTAATTATCAACCCAGTGCCACCAGTAAGAGGCAGAACTGAGTCCCCAAACCCATGCTCTTTATTTCCGAAGGCATATGTGTATGAGGAGGTCTTCCATGGAGAAGCAGCTTCTCTACGCCACCCCTTTGGGTCATGTATAACACGTCAGCCATGGCCCTGTGGTCTCAGTACCCTATGTGCTTCCAGCCCTCCGCTGTGCCTCTAACGTTCCACGCTCCTCTTTGGGCCTCAGTCTCTCCATCTGTAAAATGAGCATGTTAGGTGGCATCAGTACCACACACCACCCCTACCCCAGTGTTCCAGAACTAGAAGCTTCCGTGAATGGAGCTTAACTGCTTTTGTTCTTAGTTTTATCTCGAGGGCATAGAAAGTACTGTTTAGGAAATGTTCTCAGTTTACATATCTGTGAAATAGGGTTGTTGTGAAGATTTACTGAGAATGCAACACATACCTAGCACCATCCCGGTGCATAATGAGTGCTTAATAACGGCTGATTTTTAAAAAAGTGGTCCTATTCTATTGAGATGCATGTCACAGATACTCACGGGGGTCCCGACAGCCTCTGTCCTCCACAAGCCCAACATCGGCTTCAGGACACCACGTAGAGAGTTTGCCTGGTCTCTTGGTGCTTTTCTATGGAGATTGGTACATGCCGGGCTGCCTTTTATCAGAGGTGCATTAACTGCTGTCAACTTAAGCAAATTAAAGTTCCCATCCTATATGGCTCAAATGGGGGCAACCACAAGGCTCTAGATCAGTGGGAGTCTAAAAAGGAAGGGGAGTAAGACACGGGACACAGAAGGAAGAGAAGATGGAATTAGTGTCTTACCAGTGGCCACGAGAGGAGAATGAACGGCCATTAACACAAAGTCCTCCAGTTCCTGGTGGGTCCCTATGATTAAAGGCTGTCCTTCGGCGTCTTTAGCTAAAAAGTCCACATGTACAGAAAGACATTTAGTTTTAGAAATGGGAAGCCTTTGAGTTGGGGTCTAACGGACAAATCCGTGAAGAATGGAACTAGTAGTTCTTGTTGCAGAAGGTTTGTCCATCATCAAGTTCGCACATAGTTCCCTGCTACGGTCACACATGTATGTGCTCATGTGTGTGTAGTGCGTGCACACACCTACCATGAGACCACAGGGCGCCTTTGTGCACACTAGGAAAACGGTGCCCCTCTGGGCAGGGACAGCCTCAGGGCACACCAGCTGGTAAGCAGACAGTGGGCTAGACATAAACCTTCCTTGCCTTCTCAGCCAGGCACATGTGGCCCTGCACAGCAGTGAGTGTGGCCACACACACACACACACACACACACACACACACTCTGTCAGGCAGGAGAGGAGACCTTTAGCTGAGGTCTGGAAATCTCACCGCTGAGTGGAGACACCTTGGCTAGAGACAACACGGGATGCACGGTAGTACTTGCTTTCCAAGAGTCATTTCTACAAAACCCATAGCTTTGCTCTGCTTGCTCAGCTGCCTGCTTGAAGATAATCTGTTTTGTTCTGTGCCTCTTCCTGGCACATCTGGGCCCAGCAAGCACACTTACTGGTTTGACTCCAGAGTACAGATTTTATTCTTTCAGCTGGGTACCTGCTTTCACTGGGAAACAAGTTTGGGGCCCTACCATTTATAGTGCACCTCATTTGATCCTTGTAGCAACCCTCAGGGCTTGATGGTTGAGACTTAATGTACCCATTTTATAGAAAAGGAAGTGGGCTCTAAGAGAGGAAACTCAGAGAGACAGAACGTTATGCTGATCTGGATTTAGAGTCTGTGATTCTACAGCTCAATTTATCTTCTGGCAAACTCCCTCAAAAGTGTGAATCTTCACGACCTCTCAGGCTTAGCTTTCCTTCTCCTGTCTCCTCTGACCGGAACCCTCATTCTGACCAACTGTCTTCCATAATGCACTCACAATGGCAGAAACTCAACCATTGTCTTGATTTTGTCAAGTAACAGCCATCCAGTTGACAATGATTGGTATTGGAGCTTGTTGTCAGACACTCAGCCTTTTGCTAGTATGATCCCTGCTGTGGTGACTGCTGTGGTCAGTCATTGCTACTAACCTGCTCCCGAGAGCTGGACCTGGACCCAGACATGTTGAACGTCTCTATTTAGAAATTCCCTTCAGAGCCTGGGTCCCATTGCCCCAAATATCCTAAAATGATAAATCTTCACTCTAATTTCCATTTAGGCAGAAAGCATATCAGTGCCAGGCTCAGAGTGAGTGCTAAGTAGATCATTGATGAATGAGGCAATTAATTGATGAATCCTTTGAGGGTGGGATTTAATAGAAGTCTTTCAGTTGCCAGTGACCAAATCCCAACACAAATTAGTTTAAGAAAAAAAAATAAAGAACATATTGGCTTACAAAACTGCAAAGCACAGGTGTGAGGGCATCAGGCACAGCTGAATCCAGAGGCTCAAATCATATTAGGAGGACTTGGCTTTTCTCTCCTTCTCTCAGATCCTCTTCCAGTGTTGGATTCGTTTTCAGGGGTTCTTTCCTCATGGTAGATCAGATGAGTACCAGTAGTTCTGGCCTGACCTGGTTCTTACAGCCAGTTCACAAACTTAGACAAAGAACAGTCTTTTCCCTTCCCTGTCCACAAAGCAAATCTCATGGATGGACTGGGGTTGGCTCAGCTTAGATCATGTGCCTTCCTCTTAGACCAATCACTGTGGGCAGAGGGATGGACTGTGGTGATTGGCCAGGGTACGCACAGTGATTGACAGCTTCACCCAAGCCCCTGGGGATGTGGAAGAGACCATTCTCTAATGGAAATCGGGGCTCCGCAGACAGTAGATACTTACTGCAAAGGCAGATGAAGTTTCTGAAAAGGGCAAAATGTCAGTGGCACATTCTAGTAAAAACGTATAAGTCGAGTGATAAGGCTTTGGGTCAAAATGAGAAATAAAGTAAAGAAACATTTTCATGGATGATTCACCACCAACCTTGAAAAAGGTTTTGGTGGTGATGTTCTCAGCGGTAGCTTCCAGAAAGAACAAGTCTGATGCTTCTCCTGGAGACTGCTTTGACAGGCAGAGAATCTTGAGGTTGGAGTTCGTATCAGTCAATCACCAGTTCCCCCCACCCTTATTCCACATGCAGGAAAGGCAGCAAAACTCATCTTTAACCAACACTGATGCTCGTTTCCGTCTTCCCAGCCCGTGAGGAAGTTTTCCACTACCGTAATTTAGTAATGTTATCTTCCCTCACCGTCCCCACCTGCATCCCTTTCTCTGATTCATCCTAGGGATTACAGAACGTGTTTAAGAGCACAGGCCCTGCAGCCACCTGAACCGCGGTTCTAGTCCCAAGACTGTGGTTCGGGACCTATTTGACAGGGGCCTTGTGAAGGTCAGTGAGATCACGGGGGAGCAGTGCACACAGCAGAGGCTCAGTGGGCACACACATGTAGGTCATCATTCATAACCACAGTCCTTTAGCATGTCAGATCCCACAGAGAGCGCTACGGTATGCACAGGAACAGGTTGGTGTCCCCTTCCGATCCTCATGCCATTTACAAAGCTGCTTCCTGCCAGGTACCTTGTCGTTGTCCAGCCAGTGGGGTCATGAACTGACCCGTGTTGTGTGGCCTCCCATCCTCAGTCCTTCTTTAACCAGGCGCAGATTAGGTATGGAGGTGTGGGGACAGAGCCAGGAGTGCAGTTTCCAGACTCTCGGCCTCACGTGGAAAGGTGCTGGCTCAGGTAGTAAATGGCCATCAACTGTGACTGGATGGCCATCAGCGGTGGCTAGTTGGCCGTCAGCTGTAACCAGTGAGCCATTGGCTACTAATGTAACTGCCGTGGCTACGCTAGCAGCAAATGGAGGCTAGCAAGAAGACGGTGGCTGAGCTAGCAAGGGCGGGTTGCAGTTAGCACGACAGATTGCAGCTAGCAAGTGAGGTGGGTTGGCAGAGAGAAGTGGACGGCAGGTTGCAGATAGTGTGGCTCCTGCTTCCTGTGTCTCCAACCCAGCCGCCAGGGAGAATATAGTGGCGTGACTCCCCTATCTATGGCTCCGTGGGTGTTCCTTTTTGGCCTCACCATGTCCTGTGTTCTTATGTGGGGAGTGGGAGCTGAGACCCCGCAGGCCACCCTTCATGACAGGAGGATTCTGGAATTTCTTGTGTTTCTCTTGGATTTATTCACCTAAACTCCCACCTCACCCTGCTCTGCCCTAGTTGGAAATCCTCATACTCAGAGTCCACAGGGACCCCTTGCCTGGGTCGGCCCTCTTCATGGACCTTCATGCAGCTGCTCTGTCTTCCCAGAAAGCTTCCAGATTTGCAGTATTAAATTAATGAATTTAATTTCACTTAAAAGATAGGCTATGCTTACTAAACATTTCCCATGTCACTTTATAAATGCTTTACTTCTACTGACTTATTTAATCACTACAACAGCCCTAAAGGTAGGTACTGTTGTTATCTTCTTTTTACAGATGAAGAAACTACAACACAGAGGAGTTAAGTAACGTACCCAACGTCACACAGTGAGTTAATGGGGAAATTAGGATTTGAATCCAATTCTCTCTGCTCCAAAGCCCATATTCTTGGCCAGTATTTGATTCTATACCTCTCTGATTCATGCTGCCAATCTTAGGTTTTAATCTTGGCGTTCTCCCTACCTTCCAAGGTAACACATGCATTTAAATGGGACTCAGTGCTCCAAACTTGCTGTCTGATGCAGGGCAAAGAGGATTTCAGACCTGGTGGTGGAAATAGGTGGAAAGGCCCTAATGGCAGACCTCAGGAAGGCGTGGGTGGGAGCCCCTTTCCCACAGTCTCTGATTATTAGGGAACCAGTGTGGCTTGTTGAAAGAAGGGATGGATGTGGAGTCCTGGTGAGCTCCTACCCATCCCTCATGACCCAGCTGCAACACTGCCTCCTCAGGGAAGCCTCCCCGCTAAGTGCCTCAAACATCTGTGATCCCCTGCAATGCTAACCATCCACTCACCTACCAAGTACTTTCTGAGCACCTGCTGTGTGCCTGGAGATCATAGTTCTCTGTACTAAACTGGAAACTCTCAAAGGTAGGGACCACATTAGCAGAATTGTTACTTTTCAGGTTTTGAAGCTAGACTATGTGTTTGAATCCTGGTTCCTCCATTTACCAGCATGGTGACTTTGGGCAAATTCCTTAACCGTGGTGTCTTAGTTTCCCCCTCTGTTAAATGAGCCTAAAAATAGTATCTGCTTCTCAGAATGTGGTTGTAAAAATTCAATTAGTTGAATTACTATGTCTGAATATGATAGGTACCTAATCATTCTTGCCAGGTAGCAGGTGCTTTACAAATGTTACCAGTTGTTATTGAGGCTGTTTTCATATTTGCTTCCTGAGGACCAAACACAGCACCTTCACCCAGTAGGTACCCCATGAATGTTTGTGTGCACAGGAGAGGGCAGGTGCGAGAGAGGGAGTTGGACCCTTCACCCTTCTGCACGTGAGTCTGCCTCCCAGCTTGTTGTGAGGATTAGTGGGGGTGCACGGGACGTGACAGCACCTTGGAAACGGGGAAGTGCCCTGTACCCAGTGGAGAGATTGTGATCATGTTGGCGATAGAGATAAATGACGTGGAGCTGGGCCTCTGGGACCCCAGCACGGAACTCAGCCTGGGAGTGTGTGTTCACTCAGGGCGGGCCGGGGAACTGGAGGAATCTGCTGACTGGGGCGTCCCACCTGCAGGGGCCAGCCTCTGCTGAGTCCTGGGAGCACTCTGCTCCTGCCCCAGGAAACTTGAGCATACGAAGGAGCTCTGTTGAGGAAAAATATGTGAAACTCAACGAGAGAGGATTAGCATACTCACCGGAGTTCTTGCATTTGAGGGACAGAGAGTGAGACCTAAAAGGACCGCTCACACCGGTCATAGCCTCTGACTGGCAGGTTGAGGGTGGAATACAATCCGCACTTTCTGGATGAGAACACTAAGGCATCAAGAAGTGGACAGTCTGTCCAAAGTCACATGCTAGCAAAGGCCAGAGCTGAGGCTCATGGCCATGCATCCCGGCAAAGTCTGACCCGAGCCCTGCAATGAATGACGGTGACTTTAGGCTCCATAAAATGGGAAATCCCACAGGGACAGATAGTTGCACTGGTCTGTGATGCCCCCATAACCTGACTCACCTGGGACTCCGGATTCCTCAGAGACCACAGACTCCTGCTGCAGGAGGAAATGGAGGCCTGTCCATGCAGTGTTCCATTTTACAGATGGCAAAGTGGAGGCCCCAAGAAGGATAGTGATCTCCCCCAGGGCCACAGAGCAAGTTGGTAGCTGATCATGGGCTGTCTGGTGCCAGGGGATCTTCAAAGTTACATTTCAGAATCTAACAGAGGATAATGTAACCAACACCATTTATTCATTCAACTCATGCTCATTGCACACCTAATATGTTTCAAGCACTTTTCTAGGTGCTGGGGCTCCAGCAATGAACAAACCAAAGATCCCTCATAGAGCTGACATATTACTAACGTTCTTGTATCATGTACTCACCACTAGCTTAAGAATAAAACATTATTAATATAATTCAACTCTCCTGCTCACTTATTCCGCACGTGCCCTGCCACCCTGGAAGTACCACCATTTCGATCTTGAGGTTTATCATCCCCAGGCATCTTTTTGTACTCCCAGCACATGTGCGTGTTTTTAAACTTCACGTAAATGATATCATAGTGCACATATCTTTCTGCAGCTCGCTGTTGTTTGAGAATGTAATCACATCAGTACCTCAAGTTCATTTCTCCTGTTGTATGATATTCCACTGTATGGAAATCTGACAATGTATTTGTTCTGCTAACATTTCACAGTGACGAAGCTGCAGTGGATATTCCTGTGCGCATCTCCTTACGCACATGGGCAAGAGCTTCTCTCCCCTTCACACTCCAGCCTTGCCCCCTCCTGACTATTCCCCACATGGGACAGGAGTCGGAAGCCAAAAAGGATAGCAGCTCCCTTTATTTATTCAAGTAAATTGTTGGTTACCAAGCATCCACCATGCAAGGCCTAGGTTAGCTGTGACAAGGGGTGGTGACGTGACGATGGTGGCCTTCTCCGGGAAGGGTACCCTGCAAGCTCCTTCAAGCCTATCCAGGGGTCCCCAGCAGGGGTGCTGAGTTTAAGGGGAGACCAGTGCTGAAGAGACCTCCCTAGAGATGCCCTGGTCCCTGTCATTTAAAAAAAAAAAGGGTAAGGAAGTCAAATAGCTGAGCATAGACTCTGTGTGTGGGGGGTTGGGGGGGTGTGGAGAGAGACAGAGAGACAGAGAGACAGAGAGAGAGAGAGAGAGAGAGAGAGAGACAGCATGTGCATTATCTCATAAACATTCCTGTGACATAGTGTATTGGTTTTCTTCATAACGAATTATCACAAACTTAATGGCTTAAAACAACACACATTTATCTCACAATTTCCATGGGGCAGGAGTCCAGACAAGGCTTAGCAGGTCCTCTGCTCAGGGTCTCACCAAGCTGCAATCCAGGCTGGGGTGGGGTCTCCTGTGTGGCTCAGGGTCCTCCATGAAGCTCAGTGGTTGTTGACAGAACTCATTTCCTTGCAGCTGTAGAACTCATTGGTCTCCAAGGCCCGCAGATGAGAGAGCCCAAACCCTCATTTAAAGGATCATCTGATTAGATCAGGCCCACCCAGGATACTCTCCATTTGGCTTAACTTAAAGTCAGCTGATGAGGGACCGTTTTCACACCTGCAAAATCCCTTCACCTTTGCTATATAACCTAACATGACCACATGACCCATCATATCTACAGGCCGTGCCCACTCGAGGGGAGGGAATTATTCAGGGTGTGTCCACCAGGGGGTATGTCTACCAGGGGGTGAAAATCTTGGGAGCCACTTAAAATTCTGCCTACCCCAGTTTGATGCTATTGTTTCAACGTTTCAACTCAGTAAAGTGAATTGCTTAGCTCAGGTCACACAGTAAGCAGGTGGGTGGAGCTGGGATTCAAATCCTAGCCGACCTTGGGAGCACACTTCTCTCAGTGCTTTTCTGAGAGGGGAGAAGGGACCCCTCCTGCCAAGCCACACAGACATGTGCTTTCTTGGGCGCTGCTCCTTCCCAGGTCCCCTCTAAGAGAAAGACCATCCTCCTCAGTTAGACCTGGATTCCCAGAAGCCAGGGCCAGCCCCTTCGCCACCAACGTAGCCCCAACACACAGTAGGTGCCCAGCACATATTTGTTTGCTGTGGAAAGCATGTACCTCCTTCCCTTTTCTTCCTCTAAGCTGGCCACTTCTGGGGACTGCTGAGTGCATCGCTCATTCTCCAGGGAACACAGGATTTATGCTACAGAATTTTATCTCACAGACAGTTTGGCGAGGACACAGCACTCCAGTTAAATTAAGGGTGCCCATCCAGACTTTATTAAACATTTTATGGTTTCTATTATTATTATAAAAGCAATGCATATTCATTTTAGCACAGAAAATACCAATGAGCAAAGTAATAATAAAAAATGTTTTAAGTGTTTGGAATCCTAGCCTGTTGCAAGACCACTGTTAGCACTTTCTTTCAGCAGGCAGCGCAGCCTAACAGTTAGGAGCCCAGATGCGGGGGCCTCTAGGCCTAGTTTTAAATCTGGCTTCCCCATTACCAGCCATGTGACCTCTGGGACAAGCTACTTAACCTCTCTGTGCCTCAGTTTTCTCATCTGTAAAATGGGCATGTCACTAGTACCTGCCTAACAGGGCTGTGGGAGGAGTACATAGAATCATGTATGGAAAGTACTTAAGACAGGACCTGACACACAGTACATTTTATGTTATTGTTAGTCATTAATATTGTTTTGATAAAAAATAGGATCCTATTTAATATACTCTCTTATAACCTTTCTTCACATCACGTATCTTTCCTTGCCAATACATATTCACCCATGACATAATTTAAAATGGATGAATCACCTTCTGCCTCATGTATTTAAGCAATCCTTTATTTTGGACCTAGATATATTTGCATTCTTTAACTATTATAAATAACACTGTAGGGAACTGCCTTGCAGCTAGGGCTTTGTGTAATCCTTACTTTTCTCCCCTGTAGAACGGCTTTCTCAAAGTGGGATCCATGGGCCAAAGGCCGTTCAGTTCCTTGGAGAAATCCCCATGGTCTCCTACGGAGTGCCAGGCACACAGAGTCAAATTGACCTCTGGAGACACTTTGTCACCGGTTTACTCCTCACTGGGAGTCTGTGCAGGGTTCCGTCCCCCCTCCCCCCGCCCCCAGCTCCCAACCCCCACCCCTGACACACAGGTCAGTGTTCAAACTGACTTCCGGAAAGTGAGTGAGGGGCTGCTCCTGGGGGTGATGTCTCCTCATCAGCCGCCTGCCACAGTCTCACTCACGGAGGGTCTGAGGCGAGACCACTGTGGGTGGCCAGGGGCTCCCCAGTACTATGTGGTACCCCCTCCCTGGCAGCAGAAGTAGCTGGGACCCACAAGGGGGAGCCAGCTGAGGTCCAGGGTAAAACCAAGGTCCAGACACCAGGGCCTGCTTTCCTTCTTCTCTCCCTCCTTCCTTCCCGCCCTCCTTCTTTACCTCTCTCCTTCCTTTCTTCCTTCTTCATTGAACTTAGAAATTTCCAGATTTGGTGCTAAGTGTCCAGGGGACCATAAAAACAAAACACACGCAATCTATGCCCTCATGGAATCAGTGGACGAGATGGATAGAAAATGGATAATTTCACAAATGCGGCGTTGGCAAATTGGGGTCAGGGTTCTGAAGGGGAAGTCTGAACTGCCATGGGAGAGAATAGCCAGGAACTGACAGTCACCTGGCCTTCGGGGATGACCTCTCCGAAGAAGTGGCATATGTGCCAAGGCCTGAAAGATGACTATGATCCCAAGGAAAAGAGTGGGGGAAAGGTATTCCTGTCGGAGAGCTCAGCATGTGCAAAGGCCGAGGTGGGAACGGAAAGAAGGCGAGCGTGGCTGCGTGCCTCTGGTGAAGTTACAGTGAATGGAGAGGGACACCAGGGCCTTCCGTTCCGAACAGCAAATCCAGAGGCTCATGGGATGGGTGACCCAGCTTGGGGTCAAGGCCAAGATCTGAGGTGGGTAAAGCTGGCATAAGACTAGACCAGGACCAGCTCCTCAGGCATCCTGGGCCGTGCCGGGACCCCTGGCTGTATTTGCTGCCCAACTTACGAGCAAGGAGGTGCCCTGTGACTGGCAGACCAGGCTGGCTTGGAGGGCCAGGACAGCAACCTGCTCTTCTGATTGAAAACATATGGGGCCTGATTCCCTCTCTATTCCTATAAAAACAATACATCAATATACATAAACGCTGTGAACCACAGACAGATGAAGTGACACACGTGAATCTTACAAAGACAATGTTGAGTGAAAAACGGCAAACCCCAGAGAGAAGCTGCTGATTGATCCCATTCAGATGAAGGTCAAAAACAGGCAGAATTAATCTATGATGACAGAACTCACAGGGGCAGTGGGAGGGGCATGCAGGGGGCTTCTGGAAGGCTGGTTCATGGCTGTGGTTTGACCTGGGGGCTGGACATGTAAGTGTGTTCAGTTTGGGGAAATGCAGTACTTGGTCATTTTTCCGTACGTTTGTGAGACTTCATAAATAGTTATCGTAATTAAATCCTATTGCCTTTAACATCACCTATGGAGTATTCCTGTCTAGGAAATTTAACATGAATCTGACGGTGAGAAACAGTCAAATGAATCCAAGTGAGGGACTACCCCCAAATATCGACATTGCAAGAAAGACAGAGTCTGGAGAACTGCTCTAAATTAAAGGAGTCTAAAGTGACATGACAATGAAACATAATGCATGATCCTGGATAGTAAAAGTCGTTGTAAAGCGATGGGATAACTGGGGAAACTTGAACAGGACAGTGGATTAGATGATACACTGTGTCACTGGTGAACTTCCTGGGATGGAAACGGGACGGTGCGGCTATGGTCGTGTGATCTTAGGAGATTCGTGCTCAGTACTTAGAGTTGAAAGGGACTGATGTCTCAATACAGGGGAGAAGGAGGGAAGTAGGGAAGGAAACAGAGCACAAGGGAGGTTAAACGTTAACAGTTGGTGAATGAAGTGAAGAGCAGGTGAACAGGCATTAAAATATTCTGACAAATCTTCTGCAGGATTTAAAATTTTCAAAATAAAAATTGGGAAAATGAAGAAAAACATATTTCCTATTTTTTTAAAAAAAGAAAAGTCTACCACTCATCAAGTTACAGCACAGTGTCCCTTGCCTGTTAGACAGTTAATATGCATTATACACAGTCTCGGTAGTCCTTTAGTTCTTTATAAGTAGTAAAAATACAACCAAATAACTGAAATGGATACTTGTTGGTCCATATAGCTGAATAATCCAGGCCACTGGCTTCAGGTCAGGTTTGATCCAGGACCTAAAAGATGTAACCCATTTTTTTCTCTGTTTCTCTGCTCTGCTTCTACTAGTCTGGCCTCATTTTCAGACATAATTCTCTTCTCCTGAGCATTCGCTGGCTGCCAGAACCAACTGGGTAGAGGGTAAATTCCCCAACGGGAGGAGAAAGAGGATGCTAGAAAATGGCTTCCACACTTGCATGTAATCCATGAGGCAGATGGTCTTACCCCCTTGTGTATATCAGGAACCCATGACACACAGAAGTTATGCAGTCTGTCCAAGGTCTCACCACAAGGAAAGGAAACCTGGGATTTGAACCTGGCTCTCCCTGTCCCCAAAGCCTATGCTCCCTTCTTTTTTGTACAACCACCTCTTATTATAAAAAGTCTGGGAAAATGGCAGGGAAAAGAGCACCTGAACACAACACCACCCCGACACCGTCCCTTTTGTGTGTTCTCTTCCAGTCTTTCTCCGTCTCCAAAGGTTTTCTTTCTTCCCTTCTTTTTTATTTAAAAAAAGCACTTTGAAATTAGATGTTGATGTGAGAATACCTGGAGACCCCCAGCTACCTGGACACCTTCCATTTGAAAGCATCTGGGGTCAGGAGTTCCAGTCTGAATTTGAGGTTAACCCTTTCCAGTGCAGGGTTCCAGAGCTGCCTTTACCGTTTGGTAAACCAAGTCTAGTCAGGCAACGGGCACATACTTGGGAAATAAAAGCAACGGTGCCAGAATGAGTGGGAAGCCCTGCGTGTTCACCCTGCTTCACATGGGCAATCACAGCACATCTTAACCCTCACAACATTCCTGAGCGTGCACATTGCGAGCCCTGGTTTTCAGAGGAGGAGCGAGGACTGGCCCAGGTCACCGTCCAGCATGTGGCAGAGGCAGGAGCCAAGCCACGCCCTGTGACAGCTCTGTGACTCACAGCCTTGAACTTCCACCAGGGCTGCTTTGAATAATCCTGGGTGCATGCCCCCCCACCCCACCCCACCCCCCACCCATGGGTTATAAGAACTTGAATCAAAGGCCCCTCTGTTGTTGGAGAAGCCCTTAGGCTTTGCTTCAGCCCCGGCACTTTCTGTCAAGGAGTAGGATCTGTGCTAATAAAAACAAGTGTCATTTTACAGTGTTTTCTATAAATCTGTTAGTGACCTTTAATAAAAATTTATGACCCTGATAATCCTGTTCTGCACAGGCTGGTCAGATCGTTGCTCACTGGCCAGAAATCTGCAAGGCTTTAAAATGCAGTGACGGGGCCTGGGCCCCCGCCAGGGGTCTTGTTCCAAGTGATGGGAAGGGCATGAATAATGAATCCAAACTTCCTGGTGCCGAATGCAAAGCTGTTTTCTTGACGCAGGCCATGGGGCTGGGAATCCTAGAAAGAGCAGGAACTAGAAGACACCTGGGCTTCCCAGAGCCCATGAAACCAGCACTTAACCAAACTTAACCCCACCTGCCTGCCCCCTCCCCCACTCCCACCCTGTGCCTTTCTCTACCTCCATGTTATCAGAGCAAGGAGCCAAAAATAAAGTGCACCCCACACTACTCAGCTGTTGTGGACAAAATCCAAGGGCCTCCCCTGAACCCACGAGTGTGTCTACTTTGCTTGCAGTGTTGGAAACCGGAGCACCACAGGGAGGCTGGGAAAGCAGGGTTGACCTGGGTTTTCAGCATCTCATTTGTTCATGGTTCTCTCCGCAGATACCTGAGCTGATTTAACCAGTGGGGCTTATAATCCCAAAGAATTGCCAAAAGGTTGAAGGCCCCAAACACCTTATCGAATGTTGGCTTGACTGTTGCATTGCGTAAAATCATACCACTTTGGCTCTGAAGCTCTGTAACAGCCATTACAGACATTTGCACAAATAGTGTAGTGTCACTGTGGGGCCCCCTTTCTTCATTACTGGGGATTCGGGGAATGATGCGCCATGGGGACTTCAGTGGCATGTATGTTCCTGTAGGTACGGGGCTTCTCTGAGGCCACCAGTGTCCGTGGGTCTCCCATGAGCTACGTGGGAGTGTGTTCCCCACCTCACCCTACGCTGGGTGGCTTCTGAGCTTTACCACCAATTTCCTTGGGAAGAAGGAGCATTTGTAAGTCGTGTGGGCCGTCCCCCCACACACACTTCCTTTCTTTGTGGAGCATGGAGCAGGGATTCTGGAATCCCAGCCTCCAAACGAAAGGGACTGGAGACTGCTAGATCCTGGCTTCTTGAAGCGTGCCCCCTCCACTACCAGCGGCAGCAGGAGAGTCACCTGGGAATATTCCATAAATGCAGATGCTCAGACAGGGCTTCCAGGGACTCAGGGATCCAGGGCTCCAACAGGTTTGGTACCAGACCTACGGAGTCAGAATCTGCCTTTCAGAGCCCCAGGGGACCCGCCTGCCAGGGGAAGTTTGAGACATGCTGACCTAGGCCACACTTCCCTGTTGCATTTTTGGAAACTGAGGCCACAGAGGGCCCCGATTCACACAGCAAGTCAGTAGCTGAACTGAAGCCAGTTCTCAGGATTCTCAGCTTTCTGCTGCTCTCTCTTGCCCACAGCGTCTCCTTTACCCCAAGCCTGCCTTCCCACTGTGCTTTCTGCCATGCTTGCGCTCTCTGGGAGACAGCAGCAATCCTGACTTCTTGGGGTACCTCTAGGGCAGCATACTGGCCTGCTGGTCACACCTGCTGCCCAGAAAGTAAATCTGTTCAGATGAGAAATGACCACATTCAAACCTAAAACATTCTGGGATCTCAGAATCAAAGGGAGCTTAGAGATACACCTTCTCACCCAGTGGAGAAAACCCTTTTAGAGCCTCCTGGCGTCAAGGCCAGCCAGCTCTGTTTGGATGCCTGTGGTGACAGGGAAGTCACTACCTCAGAGGCCACCAGGTCCTTTGTTGGAAAACACTAATCATTTTTATATTCGTTTCCAATATTAGATTTAATTCTTCCTTGCTAAGCTTCTACTCCAATCGTACTTCCACTCAGGAGTAGCTTAAAAAGGCCCAGGCCCTCTTCCACACAAGACTGCTTTAGATGTTTAAACACTGGTATCAGGACTTACCTTCCCCAGGATAATCTTCCCTGTTTTACTTTGTTCTTTGAGTAAATGATTTTTAGATGCCTCCCCCTCCCTGCAACCCCAAACCACCATCTCATTCATTATCTTCAGAGTAATAGCTGCCTGTCAATAGCCCTCTTAAAGGAGTCGAATATCACATTCCAGCTCAGGTTGGCCTACTCCAAAAAGAGGGGCATCGTCACCTCCCTTGATTAGATAATCTACTTCTTTTAATGCAACCTAATTTTGGCTTGGCTTTTTTATTTTAAGCAACCACATCACACTGTTAACTCCTATTAATCCTGTCAAATAGTCCTTTCAAATCTTTTTTCACACGAACTACTACCATGCAAATTCTCGCACTGATTTGTACTCAATTGTCTGAGTCCACATGCCTGACTTTCATCTATCCTTGAATGTCATTCTCTCTCCGTCTGGCCCAGGGTTTCTGCCTGTTGGGACAAATTTGACTCCTGAATCTTTTACACTGTGAGTTAGTCATCCCTCCCAGCTGGGCTGACCTCAGCCAACCCTGAAGAATTTATTGAGCACCTATTGAGCGTTCAGGGTCAGAGTTAGAGGATGAACATGGGACACATGTTCCTGTCTCTTCTTGGGCTTACACACTGGTGGAGAAATGTGCACCTCCAGGGCACAGAGGCAAGTGCAAACCAAGGCCAAGGGTGGGGGGCACAGTCTGGGGGAGCTCTTGTTCAGGGAGGTCTGTGGATCACCCGCAGTACAATTGCCCAGGAGCCTGTCAAAAATACAAGCACCTGGACCCACTCAGCTCAGGGACCCAGAGTCTGGCGGAGGGGCCCAGGCCCTAATTTGTAGTTCCTGACTGTGAAACAAGCTAAAGTTAGAATATACAGTTGAAAGGGCTGAATGAGGTGAGCCGGGCATGGACACAGGGATCAGGGAGGAGCTGGGGGGGGGGGGGTGTAGCACAGAGGAGGGGGGGCACTGCCCTCTAGATGCGGACTAAGGATGGGGCCTGAGCACAGGGAGACAGGGCTCTGGACACTGTACTGGGTGGGGCCCAGCAGGCCGGCCTGCAGGCGTGCCCTACTCCTGCCCTGCTCAGGAAAATCCCGCAGCATCTGCATGCTGTAACCCCAAGGATGTGGCCCTGCATTCAAAATACCATCAGTAGCCTTGCCGGGGGTCCCAAACTGAGTCCTCTTTTGGACAAGAAGAGAAAAGCATGTGGCAAATAACACCACACCCTGGAGGACTTTGGGTTCTCCACCCCCACATTCCAAAGGGGTCCCTACCCCACTCCATTATATTCTTAGTATTTCTATTGTTGGGTGTTTGTTGCCTGGAGTTGAATTTAGCTTGTACCAGCGGTATCACTTGGTCAGGTTATCTAATGTCTCCCATTGTAAAAGGAGGATAAAACAGTACGTCTCTCCTCAGGTTGCTGTGAGCAGTCATGATTAAACATGATCCACTGAGCGCCTCCTGTGTATGCTGCCTCCTGTGTGCTGTGCTCCGTGCTCAGGGCTGGGGATACTGCAAGAAGCAAGCAGAGGTGGGGCCTGCCCTGAGCGAGGGTAAATTCTTTGAAGACAAACCGCAAACAAAATACACTGAGTGTTTCAGACGGTGAGAAGAGCCACTGATAAAAAAATAAAACAGGACAGAGGAATCAGGAATTTGGGGTGGAGAAGGATGCAATTTTAAATAGGGGATCAAGAGCGTGACGTGTGAGCAAAGATTTGAAGGAGGTGAGGGGGGGAGCCATGCGGATAACTGGGAAAGAGCCTTCCAGAAATGGGAACAGCCAGTGCAAAGGCCCTGAGGCAGAGGCATGCCTGGGGGCGCGAGGATTAGTTTAAGGTGATTTGGCACATAGTATGTGATTTCATTGCTCATTATTATCATTCATACCATTATTAGTATTAATAATCTTGGAAGAGCCATATATTTCCCTCCTGAAGCGGCTGGCAGTTCGGGCATGAATCAGGAGTTAGATCAGACTGGGGTTAAACCCCACCTACAATTCTCAAACAGTGTGAGGATCCTGGCTGTCACTTACCCCTCTGAACTTCCACCAATGGTGATAACAATAAGACCTGTTGTTCAAGTTTGTCATGGAGATAAAATGCACAGAACCATGCCATTGACCCTAAAGTGTAGGGCCCTGGTAAGCTATGAGCCCCAAAGCGTCACTTTCCCACCTTACAGGTGGGAAGCCATGCCCCAGTGCTGCCACACAAAGTCACATGGCCCCAAGAGAGCCTGCAAGTTCCCCCACCCCCACACTTTCTATCCTAATTCAACTATGAAATACAGCCCTTGATTTTGAAAATCGACCACTCAGAGTTCTCCTCCCTCTCATTAGGTTGTGCCAGTTGTTTATGTGCATAGTGAGGAAGGGAGCTTGGAATTTACCCAGAGGGCTGGAGAGAGACCTAAGGTGACAGAGTTTTTTGGCCACCAGTTAAGTCTGCCTGTCTCTCCATCTCGTCCTTTCTGAATGTAGCTCCTGTGCAGAGCACACTGGACCTGGGGTGGAAAGCTTTGGGTGTGAATTGGGGCAACTGTTAACATAGCAAGGGCCTCGCTCTCTGGACCTCATTCCTACACCTAGAGAATGAAGTCCCCAGTGAGGTGCCCTGCTGAACTCAGCGGCTCTTTGTGAAGATCAAAGGAAAGGAGCTGTGCGAAGGTCCCCATGAGGGGTGACCTGGCTGAGCATTCCGGTGGCATGGCACCTTGGTGGGACTTCTGATGTGGAATACTGCCCAGGTTGACATGCTAACAGCAGGGAACCCCAAAAGGCCATGCTCTAAGCCACCTGTTCCTGCAGCCTTGTTTCGGGGGGTTTATACTAAGAAAGGTCGGCCTCAGGAACCCATCCAGGCCCCTCAACCCCCACAGACGTCTCAGAACCACCCAAGGACATCCTATTGTGGTATCTGAGAGCACGGACAGCTCTGAATTAGAGGCCCAGACTGAATCGCCCTCACTGCTGACCAGCTGGGTGACCTTGAGCCAGTGACTACCTCTGTCTCAGTTTCCTCATCTATAAAGTGGGGAGAGTATTTAGCTCCTGTGGCCATGGCACGGCCTTCTGGACAGTGCTCAGCAAACAGTAGGGATCACCTCTGAGATGGTCCTGCCCAGACTCTTCATTTTCCAAATGGGGAAACTGAGGCCCAGGAGGGGAAAGGGTCTGCTCAATGACACACAGCCAGACAGAGGCCACGCTGGGCCTCCTGGGACTCCAGGCTCTGTCTTGCTGGAGCCTCAGTGAGGGTGGAAACCCTGCCTGGATCCTCACAGAAGTCTAAGGGGAGGAGAAGAAATAGTCCCTGTTGCCTGGTAACCCCAGTAAAGTGGGAAGCCTGGAAAACATCAGGTGGTGGAATTGTAAAGCTCGGAGAGTAATTTGGGCAGAACTCCATGTTCCTGGAGGGGTGAGAGACCCTTCCCTCCGTGCTAACCATACCCACCGAGCTCTGAGCTCTGGAGAAAAGCGGGTGTGGGGGTAGGGGCCTGTGTCCCTAGGCCACATGCAGGCCCCCCCTCCCCCCGCTGTGAGCCAGGAGGGCAGTGGGAGAAAGATGGCCGCGGGCTTGCCGGGGTCTGCGCCTCAGCCAGACACCCATTCGCTGCTCCTTTGGGCTTCTACCAGGGCATCTGGTAACTGGACAGAGGGGACTGTGGGATCTGCCCAGAGTTCCTTCTTCTGGGGGGGAGGGGAAAGGAGGTCCACATGGAAATTCCTAGTGAGCAAGAGGCCACAGAGATTGTGAGCCAATGAGAGCCAGGCACCACCAGCGGTGGCCTGGGGGGCTGCCTGCAAGAGGTGGGCGTTGGCGAGGACAGGGAAGGGCCCTGGTTACTGACTGGCAGCTCTGTGCAAATCAGCACCAGGGCTCCAGGAAGGAAGCGGACAGCATAGCAGAGAAGGCTGTAGAGGGGCTCTGGACACATAGGAGAAGGTGTTTGTCTAGCCTCAGGCACGAGGTCACAGTGTTTGTTTTCACCCCCAATTGGAAGAGCTGCTTCCACCGACCCGCTGGTGTCTCTCAGCTGCTGCCAAGTCTCTGCTTTTAGAAGCAGCATAGGGCGGGGACGTCCCTGACTAGCCAAACCCCTCAGGCATTTCTAAGTAAGGTCTTTGGAGGCTCAGGCAAAGCAGCCATGAACTGGATTTGATCCCTGCTCTGCCACAGGCTTCTGAAAACCAAAAGCAAGTCCTTAACCGTATCTGACTTTAGCTTGCTTTCTCTATGAAACGGATAGTGGGCGCCATTCAAGAGGCTCTTGGAAGTTCCTTCCATCTGGAAGAATCTCTCACTGGGTGTACCTGACAGTGAGGCCGGAGCAGAGCCCTTCCCAGGGCTGGCTCAAGTGGCAGCCCTCGGTCTGTTTCTCCTTCCGTGATTGATTTCTCTCTGCTGCCAGCTCTGACACTTGCCTGTCCCGTGCTAGGTGGGTGGGTGGGACCCTCAAAGCAAGAGATGATACCATGCCTGTCATTCCTTCAGGAGCTTAAGATGTCAGGGGAGGATGTGGAACCTAAATTTTAGGAAGAAATTCATTTTGGGCATGGCCTCTGTGCAAGCACCAAAGTGATATCAGCTATAAGTTCCCACATATTTTTCTTTCATTCGCTCACCTGGGCAATATTTATTGAGGGCCTACTATGTACCAGGCACTGTGGATGTGTTGGGGATACAGTGATGAGCAACACCCTTCCCTGTCCCACTGGGAGACAGGTGTTAATGAAGGAATCCTACGCCTATGTGTAACGTTGTATTAATGTCTGTGGTGAGAGATGCACACGTGCCATGCACGGAGCTGTGGGATCTCAGTTGTGCAGTGCAGGCAGCACGGTCAGGAAGGCTTCCCTGAAGAAGTGACGTTGAGCCAAGGCTTACGGGGTGGGGAGGAGTTCGCCAGGCTGAGGAGAGAATGAAGACACAGAGCTCCGCCTGTGCAATGGGCCTGTGGCCTGAACTCTGAGAACGAGAACGGAGTCCTGCAGGCTGAGATGAGTGGGGCTGGACCTGAGCCTGGCCACCCCCGTGTGAGACTTGTTCTTCACCCCAATGCAAAGGGGAGTCTCACGGGTGTTTGAAGTGGGGAGCAGGGCACGAGGTGATCCAGACCAGTTTGCGTTCCCACAAGCTCAGGTGATAAGCAGCTGGGGTGCGTGGGGCAGCCTGGGGAGCAGCTTCTGCAGTTGTCTGGACGGGACGCTGTCTTGGGGCGAGGCCCAGAGGAGGGCAGTGGCAGCGACAGGAATGGAGACCAGCAGCTCGGTCTGCAAATGACTGGGGTGTGAGTGACAGGACTGGCGATAGAGTGCGTGGGGGAGAGGGTGTCCGGGTGAGTCCCGGGTTGGGTTCAGGCCCCTGGGCAATTGCTCATGCCCTTCTCTGAGAGGGGAGAGACTGGACAACAACTAGCATTTGTGGGAAAAGATGAACTTTTTCTTCTTCCCTAAATTAGGCAAAGGTGGCCTTCTCTATTTCCTTTCCTTTTCAAGGCACCCAGGAGATCAAATACCTTTGCTCTTGTGTTTCCAACGATCTTTTATCATCTCTCTTACTTCTGAGAAAAAGCAAATTAAAAATATGCCCCACAGACCCAGGTCCCGGACTCACAAAAGGGTTTTGGTGAAATAGGATTAGTCCCTAAGTCCCAGCAAAGCTGTGGGGTCACGCTGGGCTGGGCGGAAGGGGAGGTCTAACCTGCAGAGAAGCTGAATCTCATGACCAGGGAACCTTTCAGAGGTGCCCTTGGTGACGCCCGCTTGTCGCCAGACACAAATCTTTCAGTAAAGGAGCTCCGGTCTTCCGTCTTCGTGAGTAAGTAGCTCGATTGCCCTGGCGTGGGGGACCAGGCGAGAGGGGCTTTGCTTTGGTGGGAAGGGGGCATAGGGGGTGTGGATGTCATTGGAGACCCTAGAAGCCACTCTGTTGTTAAGAGCAAATCAAGTCCTCACAGCCATGGGCCCCAGGGGGCCTCTGAGAACGGGAGGTGACGTCTTCCCCCAAGAAACCTGCCAGGGAGGTAATAGGTGCACAGGATGGAAGAAGGCAGGGTCCTGGCTGTGGAGTGAAACTCTCAGGGATCAAATCCCCCTGACCCACTCCCTGGCGAAGGGTCCTCCAGCTCTACCTCCCGGGGCCTCAGTTCCCATCTGTAACATGGAGGCGATGCCGTTTCTGACTTTGGGGGTAGATGTGAGCAGCCAACAGGACCCCGGTAACATGCTCCCTCTTTTGCCCGGCACACAGGCTTCGGGGTGAGTTGGTCTCGTTGGAAAACAATATTGTTGACCTCACAATACTTTGTCATTCAACAATGTCCTTTAATGGACAGACGGAGGGGACCCCGCCCTGCCCTCAGAGAGCCCCAAGTCTCCTGAATAAGATAATCCTGTCTTAGCCTCCACTTCCCAGGGCCAGGGGTGACCCATACCATGCCCAGATTCAGTGAGTGGTGTAGTGGGCACAGCACAACCCTAATATGTCCCCTCACCCCCCTCCCCCGACAGGAGTTAGCATCTGCCTCAAATGCCTGCAACTGTGACTCTTCCTCAGCAGCCTCCCCTCCCGTTCCTGGAGCCTCCTTCCCGGCACCTGCAGAAAATCAAAACTGCCAGGGTGGGGGCCCCTAGGCAGTATCCCTTCCCCTTCCAGGTGCCTCTTACCCCTGGTGAGCTCTGCCTGCCGCCATCACACCCTTGCTTGCTCCCTTCCGGTTCCTGGCCTGCTTCCCCCTCTCCCTTCCTGGTCTCCCTGGGAGCGCTTTCTTTATACATCACGGGAATGGGAAACCTTGTCTTAGCATCTACAGTAAGTGCCACTGTTTTCCCATTCTCCAGGTGAGGGAACTGAGGTGCAGGAGGTTTCAGCTGCTTCCTCAGGTGTCCCACGGCCAGGGGTGGCTGAGTCGGGCCTTGGGCCAACTGTGGTCTGACTCCAGGTTTTTTCCAAGCTGCACATGTGATAAGGGCTAAAGCAGAGAGAGATCCATTTTCACATGAGGCCAGAGGAGGGGGCAGCACGTTGTCCTGTTTGGGCTTGAGGGTCGATGGCGTGTGGCCAACGCTGAGCAGTCTGTGGAAGCACAGGTGGGGCTTTTCAGGTGGAGATGGTGGGAAAGGCGTTATAGGAAGAGGGAACAGCACGTGCAAAGGCACAGGGTTGGGAAAGACGCTGCTTGTTGGAGAAGCCATATGTACCCCCCTCTTCCAGCCTCATCCTTTCTCACTTCCTGCCTCCCTGCTTCCACCCCAAACCCCTCCAATCTATTGTCCAAACAGAAGCAGCCAGCAAGGAGGCTTTTAAAAATATAAAATATTAAAATGTCTTCAAAAAGTGTAAATCTGATCATGCCTTATTAAGCCTCCTCAAAAAAATCCTTCAGTGATTTCCTCTCCCACTTGGAAAAAAAAGTCTAAACATCTTTCCATGTCCAGCTAGCCCTGGGGATCTGCCCGAATTGCCTGTCCCACTCCCTTCACTCACTCCCGCCACCCTGGCCAGCTCTGTTCTCTGAACACTGTGAGCTTGTTCCTGCCCCAGGGCCTTTGCTCTGTTCTCTTCTAGAGGAAGAAACTTTCTTCTTCCAGATCTTCACAGGGCTGGCTTCTTCTCACCCTGCAGGTCTAAATTATGTCAGACCTTAGAGAAGTCACAGCTCAGCATATTGCCCTGTTGGATTCATTCGTAACACTTATAACTTGTTTCATTGTTTCCATGTCCATCTTACATCTCTCCACGGGAATGTGCGTTGTCTGAGGGCAGGGACCTTGTGTCTCTCACCTCTTTATCCCAAGCGCCTCTAGCAATGCCTGGCACTTAGTAGGTGCTCAGGAATAATTACTGCGTTTGACTGGTGCGTGTGGAAGGATGAGAAGCTGCGGAGAGTCCAGGGTTGGGCGATGAAAGCCCTTGAATGCCAAGTCAAGGCGTTTGGACATTATCCTTTGAGTAATACGGAGTTACTAGTTAAGGCTGCAAATTCACCCACAGCCAATGAAAGCTGAGCATTTTTAAGTCTTGAAAATGATGTTCCCATGATTGGCTGATGGATAGCAGCAGTGAGATAAACATCACTGCATAGCCTCTGGCTTTCCACCCTAACTGTTTTGGGGCACACCCGTTGAACAGAAGTCGGTGAGGACCTGTCACAGCCCCGATACAGGAACTGTGCCAGCCTGCTGCTATGAGTGCCTGCCTTAGAGGACATTGTACCCCCCACTTTTTTTTGCTCTGATGTTTTTGTACTGCGGTAAAATACACAAAACATAAAATTTACCATTTTAACCATTTTTAGGTGTACAGATCGATAGCATTAAGTACATTCACACTGTAGCATCACCATCGCAACCATCTACCGCCATAACTTTTTCATCTTCCCAAACTGAAAATCTGTGCTCAGTAAACATTAATTCCCCATTTCCGCTCCCCCCAGCCCCTGGCAACCACCATCCTACTTTCTGTCTCTATGAGTCTGACTGCTCTCGGGACACCTCATATAAGTGGAATTATACAGTATTTGTCCTTTTGTTGCTGTATTATTTCAGTAAGCGTAGTATCCTCGGTGTTCATCCATGTTATAGCACATGTCAGAACGCCCTTCCTTTTTAAGGCTGAATAATATTCCACTGTATACACACACCACATTGTGTTTATCCACTTATCTGTCAATGGACACTTTGGGTTGTTTCCACCTTTCGGCTTTTGTGAATGTTGCTGCTGCGAACATGGGTGTACAAATAGCTCTTCCAGTCTTTGCTTTCAATCCTTTTGTGTGTCTACTCAGGAGTGGGATTGCTGGAACACATGGTATTCTACTGTAAAATTTTTGAGAAACCCCCACACTGTGTTCCACAGCGGCTGCACCAAGGGCAGGCACTGCCTTTTGCTGTATTCCTCGAAGTACTTACGCAGCTAAGACGTCCTTGGATTCAGGTCACTCTGTAACATCAGTGTGTGGTGTTAGAACAACTCTTAAGTGACTAAGTTAAAGCTAATGTCTAGTTTGCTGAAGTGCACATAACCAGAAATGGGATAAGTCTGCTTTGTACGTATAGAAGATCTTATCTTATAGCTTTACCTCGTGTCTGACTCCTGGGGGCGGGGGGGGGGGGGGAGGCTGCTCTTCCTTTATTTTCCTTGATGTAATTATGGATGAGTGATGGATTTCAGCTGAAAATGATGGAAGCTTTCTGCTTGAGGATGTCCTAGAGCAGGGGTGTCCAAACTTTTTTCAACATTTTTCACCAAGGGCCATATGCGGTAAAATACACAAACAGCCGGGCCACTCACTCGAGATGAAGTACGTATTGCCTCACCTGGTTTATTTAAGTAAACTAAATATATTTTTGGAATTTGCTGCGGGCCAATTAACCATGGATCATGGGCCGCAGTTGGCCCGTGGGCGGCAGTTTGGACACCCCTGTGCTAGAGCAACTGCCCTTAAAGTAGTATGTGGGGTCGTCAGCTTTCAGAGGCAATTCGCACCAGCCAGGCCACATATGGGGCTGGGGTGAACACAAAAAGACCCACTTATTCATTTATGATGAAAAACAGTCCCATTATCTGGACCAGAATATTCTCTCCTCAAAGCCCCAGGCTCCACGGGAAACCAGGTCAGAATAGAAGGCCATTATATGGATTTATCATAGAACCATCATTACCCTGGAGCTGGCATGACCAATGCATTCTCTCCTGGTGTACAAGGTTACGTGGGCATCAGAAGATAGCCCCAAATTGAAGCAAGGGAGTACAAAGGAAGGTGTGGGATGGCATGAAGCTAAAGGACTCTATCACTCAATGGGCAAGGACTGGCCAGAAGATTACAATCTTTGACTCTAGCCAATCTATTACTACCTATATCCACCCATTCACCCACCCACCAATCAATCCATCCAGCCATCCATCAGTCCATCCATTCACTCATCCATCCATCCATCCATCCATCCATGCACCCATCCATCCATCCCTGAGCTGAGGTTGAATAAGATAGAGACGAGTGCCCCAAGCTGAGAGAACAGCATGTGCAAAGGGCCTGTGGTGGGAGGGAATTTGTTGGCCAGTAGAGCTGGATCAGAGAGAGTAGTAGGAAGGTGGCCCAAGATGAGGCTGGAGGGGTGATCAGGGGCCAGACCATTGAGGCCTGTGGGAGACCACAGGTAGTTCTGACTATACCAGTGGTATCAATAGAACTTTTCTTTGATGATGGAAATGTTCTCTATCTGTGGGTCCAATATAATAGCCACTAGTCACTTGATTTGTAGCTAGTATGGCTGAGGAATTGAACTTTTCATTTCATTTTAATTAATTTGAATAGCCCCATGTGGCTCATGGCTGCCATGTCAGACTGTGCAGGTCTACACCCTGAAAACAGTGGGAAGCCATGGGAAGGACTTTAGCAAGGGGTGTATCAGCATGAGCACTGTTGTGTCTGGCTGCTTATGAAGAATGAATTGGGAAGAGGAAGGGAAGATGTGGGGACGCCCAGTGAGGAGGCTTCTGCAGTCGTCCAGAGAACAAGAGTGGCCTCCTAGGCTAGGGATAGGGTGAGATGGAGGTAGAGAGAAGTGAGGAGACTTGGGAAAGACCAGGGATGGGAAATCAGCAGGACTTGGTGACCAGGGAGACGGTGATTTGGAAGTGGAGGCATCAGGGTAATCCCCTTGACTCTGCGATGGAGAAGAGTGATTTCTCTGAGACAGGGAACCATGGAGGAGGACCAGATTGGGGGCGTGTGGGGGCTCTGAGTTCTGCTTGGGTCACATTGAACACGAGTGGTTTTGAGTTGTCTAAAAGGAAATGTCCGTTGGGAGCTGGAGTATAGGTTGGAGATAGAAAGATGCGAGTCATTTGTGAATGGGTAGAAATTGAGAACATGGGCGTGAATGGTGAGGAGAGAGCACAGGGCCAAGCCTTGAGGGCCTCCAACCCCGATGCTGGGGGAGGAAGGTGCGCCTGCAGAGGTGATGGAGAGGACATGGCCAGAGATGTTGGAGGAAACCCAGGACTTGTCAGTCATGGAAGCCTAAGGGGAGCCATCGTTTCCAAATGGAAGGATGGGGCATGGGGTGGAGAGCTGGTGAGAGGTCAAGCAGGTGGGAACAGCCGTGTCCATCCCATGTGTGGGTGTGGAAGTCAGTGGTGACCTAGCTCCATGACAGTCCGCTGGGGACAGCCAGCCTCTGCCTCTGTGCCCTCCAACTTCTGTGTGCCCATGTCTGCACAACACTTGATTTCTTTAGCTGCTGATAACTTCCACCGAGTTACAGTCAAGCCTTGCAGACTTGGGGACTGGTTTACGGTGACTTGGTTTTGATTTTTACAGGAAGGCTCTCAGCCAGAATCTGGTTCCCTTTTTTCCATATTCTTGGGGGCATCATACAACAGTCCTCAAGTTCCAGAAACAGTATTGACAGCTACTGTCACAAAGAAGGGAGGTCCCCCAAGTCTGGTTAGTTATAAATGCAGCTGGTTCTGCTCCACTGTCTCCTTAGTTTAGCTTGATCTGCATTTTCGCCATCCTCATTCCCATCTAGAGCCTGAATGACCACGGACTTCCTCCTGAGCGCCACAGCTTCTGCTCCCGCACAGGTGTTCACCTCACTTTTCCCAATCATTTTTATATATGTTAGGACATTTTTATTGGTGGAGATAGAATCCAATTTTGGTTGCCATATGCCAAAATGGGGGAATTGGCATGCTGCAAGGAACGCATTCATTTATTCACTCACTCATTCATTCATTTTTTTTAGTGTTATAGCTATGTGCCAGGCACCGTTCTGTACACAAGGGTAACAGTGAATAAACAAACAAGTAAAGCATATTGTATGTCACATGGTGATAAGTACAGAGGCAGATAAATCTGGGAAGGATTTGGGGAGTGATAAGGGAGAAGGTTGCCGTTTTCAATTAGGGAGAGCCTCACTGAGAAGGTGACATTGGAACAAAGCCTGGAAAGGAGTGAAGGAGAGAGCCATGAGGCAGGAGTGGGCCTGGGTGTCTGGAGACCAGTGTGGCTGGAGCGGACAGAGAGGTGAGGGGAGGACTACAGTGGGTGAGAACAGAATGGCAATGGGGTGCAAGACCATGCAAGGTTATTGCAAGGACTTTGCTTTCATTCTGAAGGCAATGGGGAGCCATTGGAGTGTCTTGAGACAAGTCGTCACATAATGTGACTTGGGTTGAACAGGACCAGTCCTGTTAGGAGGAGACCTAGGACAGAAACAGGGAGACCAGTGATGCCATAATCCAGGACACAGACGATGGTGGTGGAAAGAGACAGTAGGTGGCAGTGGAGATGGTCAGATTCTGGATTACTTCCTAAAGATGGACTGGCTGTGGGACAGGACTCAAGGACGATACCATGGTTTTGAGCTTGAGAACTGGAAGAATGGAGTTGTCATTAACAGAGATGGAAAAGATGATCGTAAAAAGCAAGAGTGGGGAGGAATATCAGGAATTTGCCTTTTGAATATATTGAACTTGAGATGCCTGTTAGAAATCTAAGAAGAAATGTCCACCAGGCAGGGGATACAATGGTCCCGGCTAGAGATATAAATTAGGGAGTCATTAGCATAGAGAAAGCCTTAAGATGCGATGAGATCATCTAAGTAGTAAATGTAGATAGAGAAGAGGACCAAGAACTCTGGAATGTTCTTTGACGGGCTCTGCCTGTTCTGGTCTTCTCTCTGTCAGTCTTTCATCTTTTGTTCTTACCATCAACTACCCTCTATTGATTCTCGCTCCACCCAGCCATCAACAGCTCCTGAGTTTACCAGTCCTCAGTTTTGGCCACAAGAAGAGAGAAACTAACTTCTCTTTCTCAATTCAAGTTCTAAAATTTCAGGGAAGAAATCTGATTGGCCTAGTTAGGTCAGGTGCCTACCCCTGAACCAATCAACTTTGTGAGTGTGTGGGGTTATGCTATATATGGCAGCTTCCTCAGTAACCATATGGGTAGAGTGAAGGGAGACACAGTTCCCTGAAAGGGCTGGGCATACTGGGCAGACACAAATCTGGTATGGTTTTCAAATATGGATTAAAGAGCACCCAGGTAACTCTTTCCTGAGGGAAGACTGGCCAGCAAGACATGGACCATGAAATGGCTGTGTGAGGAGTACCTCCTGTCTGTAGACCATCACCATCCCTTGGCTAGAGCTGAGTCGTGACTGACTATAACTACAACTTGTACTGCCATCCTCTCCGCACCTCCCGTCGCCGCAGTCAGCCCAGCGGTCATGTTGAGTTCCCTGTGGATTTGCTCAGAAGGTTGCCTTCAACCTTCTCCTCCCAACTCAGATGCTCAGGTGCTCCCATCTCTGCAACCACACGCTCCATGCTCTGCTGCCGGTCTTCCACTTACGCGTGGTAGGCCATCTTTCTGGAAATGCGTCACGGAGGAAAGCAGAGAGCAGCCTGGAAGGGCGCGATGAGGACCATGGTGTGAACGTCACCATCGTCCCTTTGCACCTTGTCCACCCTCCCTTCCCTCTGTGAGGTGGGAAGGGCAGCTCCATTCGTGCACTTCCCTGGACTTGACCCCTGGGTTTTATTTCCCCACCTGCCTGCTCCTGGATTGATCACAAGCGACTATTGTTCCCTCTGTTCTCAGACAAGCTCAGGCTTCCTCCACCAAGGAAAAATCTTTCTTCCTTTGCTACTTTCACTGTCCATGGATCATCTTTGAACCTCTCCTGTCTTCTCTAGCCTGAGTTTCCAAAAGGGAGCTGTACATCTGCTGCCCAGCTCCCTACCCTCCAGCCTCTGACAACCTAGCAGGGCTCCCATCCTGTCGTGGATAAACCCAGGGACCTTTCCCCCGTGTCCATGCTCCCTGCTTCCCTGCAGCAGCTGTGGTAACGTGGTGGGGACAGACCCACCCGTCCTCTTCTTCATAAAACTCTGTTCCTCAGCTTCTGTGATGGCAAGTTTTGAACCTAGATGATTGGGGGAGGGAGAAAAGAAAAACAGAATGAAGCAAAGCAGGGAGGTGAAGACTGTTCAGATTTCACATTCAGACAGGAGAACATTTTCCCATCCACCGCAGCCTGCCAGACTCCCCCAACCCACCTTTCTCGCTCCCAGATTACCTACCGGGGGCCCCTGAGCACACCTCTCCCTCCTTTTCACTCTGATAGGCCCATTCTCCCTGTCGGTAATTCCTTCTGCTTGTCTTCCCTGGGAAACCACCCCCAGAGGCTGACACAACTCAAATTCCTTTCTCCGCAATCCTGCCCCTTCCCAAACCCTCGCCCTGCAGAAGGGGCTGCCCACTCACCCGCCCTCACTCCCATGCCCCCCACCATGCACCACAGCCCCACCGCTTTGCTGAATCACAGCATCATAGAAGGTTCCTTTGTAGTCTGTCATTCACCTGGCAATTAATCACATCCCACTGTGCCCATCTCTGATGCTGTTGACTTGCAGGGCCCTTCATGTCTTGTATGATTATGTAACTCCCCACGTGTTCTCTCTTCTACCTGAATTACGTTCCAGTTGCGGGGTGGGGAGTAGGCCGAGTGTCTTATCTGCCTTTGAATCCTCCAAGGCTCTTAGCAGAGAGGCTCACACAGGAGATGCTCAATAAATGCGTGATGATTGATGGGCTGCTTGTTGATTTTTCTCCAGCCCATCCATTCTGCTGCTGTCAGAAAAATCTTTCTCAAGGATTGTTCTCATTACGTAACGCATCTGGCTCCTTCAATTCAGTCTGCAAGCCTTATTGAGTGTTTGCTGGGTGGGTGGTACTAAGTAGAGACTTCGAGGGTAAAGAAGGGGCGAATGAAGAAACAGCTGATAGAGGCCCCATGGGCCTGACATGCTCAGAAAGTGTTCACAAGTGAAGGCATATATGGAATTAAGCGATAAAATGGGTGAATTGGGAAGTCAGAGCAGTGGGGGGGGGGGGTGTTCTAATGAGCTCCCATCATCGAAGCCGAATTCGGGAGGTGGAAGGGCTTGAGTTGGGTCTCTTGGATGGGGAGGTTTGGGACAGGAAAGTATCAAGAAATTCCTGGCAAGGAGAATTTGAGGAACAAAGTGATGCACCTGCCAGGACAATCAGTGCAGCACTTTTGTCCTTTCAGGCGTCCCAGGACAATGTGAGGTCAGAAACCAGTGATTTGCAGAAACCTGGGAGTCTCGACAGATTTTAGAAGGGTCATTGATGTCTCTGAATAGGCAGTGTCACCCAGCTCATCCCTGCAAACTCACAAACCGTGATGCAGCCAGAATCTTCTCTACAGCCCACTTGTTGTCCCATCTTCTGTCAGTTCAGCTCCCCTCCTGTCATGGGACAGCCTCAGCCCTGCTCAGCCACGGCATCTGAATCCAGAGAGGCAGAGGAGGGGCTTTCGGTGCTTGTCTCTGGGGAGGATGGCCCGCCAGTCCCTTGGTTATGTACGATAGACAGGGGGGTACCAAGCAGCCCTGAGCAAGGCACTAGCGTCAGTGTTTGTGCAAACGGGACCCTGCTGCAGTCAGGCGGGTCCTCCAGGTTCAGTGGAGCCACATCAAAGACGCTGTGAGCACGTCAGGAGGCCTGTGTCACCAGCAGGAGGGTGGAGCCGCCTAGCCCTCCCTTTGACTCTATTCTAGTCACATAAGGAGATTGAAATGTTCTAGGATGAAAGGAGACCCAGACTATCACCCCAATAGGAACTAGCCTCAGATGAAGGAGAAATGGGGACTGTGGGGGGAATGTGTGGACCAAGCTTCCTGGCTTCATCCAGGGTGTGTTAGGAGAGAAACACCAACCCAGTGTGCAGACCTGTTTCTCACACCTGTCTCCACGGTGGCCTCTTGGTGGCCTCTTTTTTTTTCTTTTTTTCTTTTTTTGTAATTTTTTTTTCGGGGGGGTTGTAATTTCACATTGCAAAAATAATAAAAAGAATTATCATCTACTTTTATTCACAAGCACCTGCTATTTACATCTTCCTCTTTTGCTCTGTGTGTGTGCTCACGTGTGTGTGCATCTGAGCAACTTGCAGACCTACACACTCTTTCCTCTAAATCCTTCAGTGCGTATTTCCTAAGAACAGACAGCCAGCAGCGCAGTCATCAAACCTGGACATTTAACATGAACCCAGTGCTATTGCTCAGTCACGCTCCATAGTCACATCGTCAACTGCCCCAGTAATGCTCTTTAAGGCTTTTTCCCGGACTCATTCTGAGCACACACCTTCCCTTTTTTATTTTTAACTTTTTATTTGGAAATAATTTTGAGATCACAGAAGAGTCGCAAGACTACAGAGAACGTCCATAGATTGTACCTAGATTCACCTATTATTGACATTTTACACCATTTGCTTTACCATTTTACACAGATTCTTTTTTCTATCTATCTACCTGTCTCTCTAGCTACATACGTAACATTTTTTCCTAAGCCATTTGGGAGTGACTTGCATTCAATATATAAGTACTTCAGTGTGTATTTCCTAAGAAGAAGGACACTGTCTTATTTAACCACAGTACAGTTACACACTCCATAAAATTAACACAGATGTAATACTTTTTTATGAAGTTCACATAACATAAAATCAACCATTTTAAAGTGAACCATCCAGCGACATTTAGTACCTCACAATGTCATGCCACCACCACCTCTATCTCTCTATCTAGTTCCAAAACATTTTCATCACTCCAAAAGTAGACCTTGTACCCATGAAGCAGTTTCTCCCCATTGCATATCGCCCTCCAGCTCCTGGTAACCATCAGTCTTGTTCTGTCTCTATAGGTTTATCTATTCTGGATATTTCATATCAATGAAATTATACAATATGTGACCTTTTGTGTCTGGCTTCTTTCACTTAGTGTACTGTTTCCGGGTTCATCCACATTGTAGCGTATATCAGAACTTCATTCCTTTGTATGGCTAAATACTATTCCATTGTATGGCTATATCACAATTTGTTTATCTCTTCATCCATTGATGGACATTTGGGTGGTTTTCACCTTTTGGCTACTGTGAATAGTGTTGCTATGAACATGTGTATATATATTTGTTTGAATACCTGTTTTCAATTCTTTTGAGCATATGCCTAGCAGTAGAATTGCTGGGTCAGATGGAAATTCTATGTTTAACTTTTGGGGGAACAGCCAAACTCCGCAACAGCTGGACCATTTCACTGTTCTGCCTACAATGTACACGGGTTCTAATTTCTCCCCATCCTTGTCAACATTTGTTATTCTCCGCTTTTTGTTTATTAGAGCCACTCTAGTAAGTATGAAGTGTGGTTTTGATTTGCATTTCCCTGATGGTGAATGATGTTGAGCATCTTTTCACAATGGTGCTTGTGGACCATTTGTACATCTTTTTTATTTTATTTTATTTTATTTTGAGAAATGTCTATTCAAGTCTTTTGCCCACTTTTGAGCTGGGTTGTTTCTCTTTTGTTGTTAGCCATAGCAGTTCTTTATATATTCTGGATACTCGACTCTCATTATATATACTCCCATCCCATAGGTTGTCTTTTTCTTGATCATGTCCTTTGATGCACAAAAGTTTTATTTTAACAAAGTCCAGTTTATCTATTTTTCTTTTATTTCTTATGCTTTTGGTGTGTGATAAAATTCTTTTATCTAATTTGCTGCCTCTGTTTCAATTTTGTCAATTGACCCATCTTTTCCCCTGTAGTACAAGATCCAGTCTAAGGTCAGATATTGCGTTTGGATGTCATGTCTCCTTCGCCTCCTTTAATTTGGAACATTTATCCAGTCTTTTATGACACTGAAATATTTCAAAGAATACAGTACCTCCTCTTTTTTATAGAATGTTTCTTATTTGGGGTTTGTCTCATATTTCCCCATAATTAGCTTCCAATTATGGTTTTGCAGCCAGAATGCTGCCTCGGCGACACCGTCCTTCCCAAGACATCAAGCCTAGGGCACATGATTCCCATGTGCCCCACACTAGAGCCGTTAGTTTAGATTACCTGGCAAGGTGTTGTTTAATTTCTCCAATGCATCCTCACTCTTTTATCTCCAACCTGTGGGGAGATACGCAAAGACCATGTGAATGTCTTGTTTCTCCACAGTTTTCCCTCGACTTCGCGTCCATTGATACTCCTCGCCTGATTCATTCCTTACCGTGATGGTTGCCAAATGCTGATTCTGCAATTCCAGCGCTCTCTCTACATCTATCAGGCGAATCGCGGCCTCTAAGCAACAGCTCTTTCTTGTTCCCATTGACTTATAGATTTATTTTTTTCTATGTGAATTCTTGAATTCCTGTCCCCCCCTTGCCCCCCCCCCAATGGCTTATACTTCATTACTGTATTTAATTATTTTGGTACTCAGATAAGCTCAGATTTGGCCAATGAGAGTTTGTGTTTGTGTCCTTGTTACATGCTTCCATTTTTGTTTTGTTTTTGTTTTGTGTGTGTGTGTGTAAATACCGCCTTAATTTTCTGGCATCGCAGGATGTTCCTCCTGGCTCCTTTTAAGCTTATCCTGCCCTAGTCCTGCAATCAGCCATGGTCTCCAAGGATCTATGGTTCCTGTTAGAGGAAAATGGCATTAGAGAGCAAGCTCTGGGCACCAGGTGAGCACACACCTTTGCCAGGCCCACTCCACACATCGTGGTGCATTGTGGTGCGGGGTGGGGGTGGGGAGGCAGAGCTGCCTCCCTACGGGAAGCTGGTGCCACAGGGATCATCTGTAGTCACTCGTGTGAACCACCCAGCCCCACGGCAAGTACTCAAAACAGATGGGCCCCAGGCGTTATTTCATGCTGCATGTCTTGTTAGCCAAATCTCTGTGCATACCTGTGATAAATTCCAGAGGAGGGCCTACTGGGTCATGAAAAGACACGAGTTCTTTAAACATAGCAGTGGACTATTTTGACAATGTGTAAGCACAGGGCTCTGCAGGTTTCACACAGGCTGCCTGACGCTGTCCGCGTGTGCTCGCTGCGGCTCCCACCCAGCCCTCCTCACTCATCGTCTACTTGAGCCCTGGAGGCCCAGGTCTCCACACTGCCTTCCTAGTCAACCAGTCCAAGGGGAGAGCCACTTTCTTGGCTGCAGCGTTCCACCGCTGACTCTGTTGAGCCAACTGTTTTCTATAAAAAACGTTGTCCCATCTTCCAAGCGCAGCCCTGTTGTAGAAGATGCTGCTCCGTCTGTGTGTTTCCTTCTCTTCAATTGTGGTCCCAAGGTTGTTAGTTGCCCTGAGTTCAGTGGACACTCTGAGATTGCTTCTCACCCTCGCGGTGCCCCAGTCCTTCCTGCCTTGGGTCACACTCCCCACCCCCACTTGGTCAGGAAGCCAGGTCACTGACGAACATGTTGAAGGGGCAGGACAGAGCCATGTGCTATCAAAGATGCCCCTCTGGTTGCCACTTCCAAATTCCTTTGCTCGTCCAGACACTGAATCCCTCTGTCGCATCAGGAGACACCAAGCCACTGCACTGCAGTTGCTTCCCTGCCCAGAGCCCTGGGAGAGACAGCAGGAGGCGGGAGTGTTCCAGGTGGGTGGTGGGGGGCTGAGGACGTCCAGGCCGTACGCCCCTCTTTCTTGGTTACAAGGTGCCCTCCTCCATCGCTGAACCTGCCAGGAACCCCCACGAAGGTCACTGCTGTCTCTCTGAAGCCTCTGGCCTCTCCTGCCTTCTAGCCCCCCCATAGTCCCTTAGATCCCGGACAGCCACTGAAGATCATGTCACAGGACCCTCACGTCCCCAGAATGCCCCCTAGAGAAGCCACGTGTTCCCAGGCCAGCGCCACATTCTTGCGGACTCTGTGTTTGCAGCCTGAGGATGGTTCTCCCTGACCGAGAAGACAGAAGCCAATTTACAGAGGAGGTGCTGCACTGTCTTCTCTCCCTGGGCCACCTGAGTCTCTGTCCCAAGCTCTGGCATCATGCCCGAGTCATTCCCCACCTTCAGAGCAAGTTCTGCAGGGTCAAAGAGCACCTTGGATAGAGGTGATCTCAAATCCTGCTGCCTTGCTATGTGCACAAATGACTCAGCCCCTCAGCCCAGTCTCTGCATCTGTACAAGGCGGGTGAGAACATTGCTTGTGTGCTGGCTCCTGTCCATGTGCCACTCCACCAAAGTGACCCGCCGTCCTGGTTTCTCTGAGACGAAAGGGTTCCCTGGGATGCAAGACTCGGTGCATGACAAGACAGTCCCTGGGAAGATTAGGACGGTTGGTCTCTCTCTGGCCCTACCTAGATCCACTCCCCAGCCTGCTCTGTGACCTGGGGGGCTGTGACCAGGGACTGTATCCCTGAGCTCCTCTGCCCGCCAGGTTTTGTTTGGGTTCTGCCAAGGGCAGGCACCAGCAGGAAATGGGAGGGTAGGAGAAGAGAAGGGGGTATTTCTTCCTTGCTCCCTCTCTGCTTCTGGGCCTCCACCATGACTCCAGCCCTCACTGGGCTCCAGGGACACTTTCCCCTCCTTATCACTTCAGGCCTCGGCAAGGGAACAAACCCTCACCCAACTGCTAGCCTCTGAGTGCCTCAACATCTTTCCCGGGATGGAAATATCCCCTGCATTTAAGTCTCTCATTTGAGCCATCTGGGGTGAGTTCTCCTGGGTGCGTGATAAGGATTAAATTATATTCTGTGTCTGAAGGAGCCCGCTCAGTGGCTGGCCTGAGGTGAGTGCTCACTAATCTTTTTATTGTTTATTCTCATCATCACGCTCATTTCTAGTTGTCACCTTGTTTATCTGGATGTGTTAGAATGTGTACTGGACTTGTGGGTGCTGAATGTATCACCTTGAACAAATCTCTTCATCTCCCTGAGCTTTAGTTTTCTCATCTGTGAAATGGGGTTATTAACAGTAACCCCAGCTCTGGCTGTTGACTGGTGTCCAAAGAGGTGATTGGTGGTGTGAGACCGTCCCTGTGGCCCTCACTGCCCTATGAACACGATGAGGACCCCTCTTGGCCCTCAAAGATGTACATCTGGATGAGGAAATGTGGCTTCTCTGTCCTCGTTTGTTCCCAGCTGAGCATTGGTGACAAATACAACAGAGGTTGTTTTCCAAAGTTTCTATCTTGGCCTCTGGCCCCACAGCAGCCCCTTCACTCATCCTTTCCGTCTGGAAGGTCGAGAGTGGGCTGTACAGTGTGGGCTTCTGCCAGCAATCCATCAGCACAGCTCCTCATCTGTGAAGCAGGAATGGCACGGCACCTCCCAGGCATGCGCTTTGTGTGAGTTGAAGCCGAATCTGAGAAGCCACCTTTCAGCACCGCCGTGTGTGTCCCAGAGACGTAGGGAAAGAAGGGGTCCAGGACTTAACATTGGTTTAGAGAACCCTCTTATCGAGGCGAATGGCCTGGTGTGGCGGGCAGGTGTGATGAGTAGCATAGGACACACTTAGAACCCTAAGATCTCTTCCAGCCCTGAGACTCTAAGGTTCTTGTGTCCCCTATCACAATGCTCGGTGACATGCCACATTTGTTTCTGTTAGTAGTACCCTGGCTCGTGTCATTATTTGATCATTTTGGTTGTAAGTTGTACAAATTCAGTTCCGACTGTTGTAAATTTTTAAAAAAGGAATATAAGGTTCTCATAACTAAAACTGCACGGCTTCAGGCAAGGCTGGATCCAGGGATTTCAACTCTGTTGCAACTGATTGGTCTGCCTTCACCTGTCAGTTTTTATCTCTTTTACATTTCCCTGTGACATTTAAAGATGGCTCCCAGGAACTCCAAACTTATGTCTCACCAGCTCAGACACCCCAGAAGAAAGCAAGTGCCCTTTGCTCAATACCTCTAGCAAAAGTCCTGAAATTCGGTTTTGTTGAGCTCGATCAATGAAATGTGGGTCATGTGACCACTCCTAACCAATCACTGTGGCCCAGGGAATGTGTTGATCTGATTGATTAGCTGGGCCTGGTGCCCAACCTGGCATGACAGGGGGACAGGTCCCCCTAGAACTCCGGGGCATATTGAAAAGTTGGACTTGACTCCAAAACCACTCTGAAGTCTAATGTTTGAAGCCTTTGCAATTCTAACTTGTTTGCTTCACAGGCAGCATACAATTATTGTTAAGAGTGACATCACTTGATTCAAGTGTTGGCTGCACCAGTTTCTGGCTGTATGAACTTGAACAAGTAAATCAGCCTTCCTGAGCTGCAGTTTTCTCATCCAGAAAATGGAAACAATAATTGTTTCTACCTGGGAGGCATGCTGTAAATTTGATATAGGTTAATCTTTCCTGCGTGCTTAGAATAGGGTCTGGCATATAGTAGATTCTCTGTGTGTGTGGGGCTTGGTGCTGGGGATTCCAAGATAATCTGACCAATTGCTACCTGCCCTTATGGTGTACATAGTCTGGGGGTGGGCTGGGGTTCTTTTAATCAATACATACTGATTGAAAACCTATTATAAGAGATCAATTGACTGGGTAATTATAATATAGATTGATAAGTGTGAGAGCCCAGGGGAGTTACCTAATGGGTGCTTACAGAAATGAAAGATTAACAGGAGTTATCTCGGTGAATTTGGAAGTGGGTAGGGCGTACCTAGCAGAGGGAACAGCAAATACAAAAGCCTGGAGACAAGACTGCATATGCTGCCTTGGGGAAGGAGAAGCTGAGCATGGCTAGAGGCTGGCATTGGAGGTGGGGTAGAGAGGTGGGGTAAGCTGGGGTAGGAGTGGCACAGGGAGCAGCCATGGTGAGGCTGGAGAGGGCAGATAAGTGACAAATTGCCCTCCCAGGGTCTTGTAGGAATCTGGGCTTCAGCTTAAGGGCTCTGCAGACCTCCTGAAGAAACGTTTATTTTTTTTAAGTTCGTCCTGTGTGTACACCAATGAAACCATCACCAATATCAGTAATGAACAAATCCGTCTCTTTGTAGCCCCCTCCATCCTGCCACTCCCAGGTCTCCTATCCCCAGTGAACTATTAATCTGCTTTCTCTCACTATGAATTCATTTGCATTTTCTAGACTTGTATTTTATATAAATAGAATCACACAATTTGTACTCTTCTTTTGGGGCCTGGCTTTATTCACTCAACGTAATTATTTTTAATATTCCTCTATGTTGCAGCACATTTGAATACCTCATTTCTTTTTATTCCAATGGACTAGTATTCCATTTAGGAATATACCACAGTATATCTGTTCACTAATAAATGGGCAATTGGTTTTTTTTTCTATCTTGAGAGTATTACAAATAATCCTGCTGTAAACATTTGTATCCAAATCTCTGTGGACATATATTTTTATTTCTTCTGGGTTAATGCTTAAGAGTGGAATGGTTAGATCATATCATAGGTGTAGAATACATTTTTAAGAACTGCTAAACTGTTTTCCAGAGTGGTGGGACCATTGTGCAGTCCCACTCACAGTTTGTGAGAGTTCCATTTGCATCACATCCAACACTTGGTGTTGTCAGTCTTTTTCCACTTTAGTTACTCTAATACTTGAGTAGTGGTATGCCATTGTGGCTTTAATTTGCATTTCCGTCATGACTAATGATGTTGAGCATCTCTCCAAATATTTATTTGCCACCTGTATGTCTTCTCTGGTGAAGTGTCCGTTCACACCTTTCCCCCATTTTGTATTGGGTTGTTTCCTTATTACTTAGTTTTGAGTTGTTTATGTCTCCTGGATACTTGTCCTTGATCAGTTGTATGGTTTACAAATATTTTCTCTGAGTTTGTGACTTGACTTTTCATTTTTGTAGCAGTATCTTTCAAAGAGCAGAAGTTTTCATTTTATTAAGGTTTTTATTAAAATATAGCTAACATACAATATTACATTAGTTTCAGGTGTACACCATAGTTATTCAACATTTATATGTTAGATTTATATGTGCGGGGGGCTTACCTCACTGAGTGGGATTTTCCCCAATGCACTTTTGTGCCTGTTGAGACCGCAACTTTGTGTGTGCCATTTGTGGGGCTAATTGGGCGGTGCTCTGCGGTGATTTGAGTCAGCCTCCAAGTATGTTGTTCTGGGCCTCTTGTGAGAGGCTCCAGTGCAGGCCCTGGTCACCCACTGCCTGTGACTGGCTAGGGCCTACATGGTAGGAGCTACTAAGCAATATACAGTTGTTTGCTGCGTATGCTAACTCTGGAGGCAAGTGGGAGAGGCCATGCTGTGAACCAAGGATGTCTGCCACCAGTACTGGGCCTGGGGTAGCTCTGCAAAAAGCCAGGATACCCTGAGGCCTGCATCCACCTGCCAGCTCCCTTAAGGTTTAGCCCTTGATAAAGCCTCATCTGGTACACAAATTGGGGGAGACACAGGTCTCAGGGAGTCACGAGAGTGGGAAAAGTGTGGTCAACAGGTTACTGTAAACTGACTTGGTGCCAGTGCTGAGGCTGGAGATACTCAGCAAAAGTCTCAGAGCTCACCGAGGCCAGTTGCCTCCTGCCTAGGACCTGTGAACTCCAATAGTTTTCTAAGAAAGAGTGTAATTCTAGCGGGGCTGGCTGTTCTCGGAGAAAGTGCCTCTGGTGTTGGGTGAGTTGCATGGGGCGGGGTCCCGGGGTCCCGGTGAGTCAACAGGTTGGAGGGAGTGGAGCTTACCAGCCAATCAGATTCAGATTTGTCCATGTGGGGGCGGGCTCAACACAGGAAAGATGGCGCCTGCTTGCTGGCTGCACAGGAGAGCTTCACACAGGGAAAATGGCGACTATCCTCCAGCCCTCACTTTGAAGCCACACTCCTCAGTCTGCTGCCTTCCCCCCACCACCCCAAATGTCTCTAACACCCTCCGAGTCCCTATCCCATCCGCCGGAACCAAATGTAAGTGCCTGCGAGTGAGAGAGCCTGTACTTGGGCCATTTAAGTAGATGTCTGGGTTTCCTGCAGCCTTTCATCCCACCCTGTTTGTTGGAATTTCCACTGTTTTTCACAACCAGATGTTGTGGGGGCTCCTCTTCCCAGCACCAGTACTATGGGCTGGGGAGGCTGGTTTGCAACTGAGGTCTTTTCCCTCCTCTGGGGGAACCTCCATGGCCGAGATATCCCTCCTGGTTCTCAACCATCACGCAGAGGTTTGGGGCCCGTTTCGTGTCTCCGCCCCTCCTGCCGGTCTCGACAGGGCTTCTTCTTTATATCCTTAGTTATAAAACTTCTGCTTAGCTACACTTCAGATGGTTCTCCAGGTTGATTGCTCTATAATTTAGTTTTAATTTTAACATGCTAAGGGAAGGAAGCAAGCACGGTGTTTTTCTAATCCGCCATTTTGGATCGCCTCAGAAGTTTTAAGTTTCGATGAGGTCAAATTTATCCATTTATTCTTTTATGGATAGTGCTTTTGGTGGTGTATGTAAGAAATACTTGCCTAGATCTTTGTCTAAGCTTGCAAAATTTTTTCTCCTCCGGTTTCTGTCCCTTGTTCTATCAACTATTAAGAGAGGGATATTGAAATTTTTTTCCCCTTTCTTCCGCCTCCCCTCCTCCCCCCCTATTCTGGTTCAAGCCGCTGTTTCTCAGTCTAGTTGTGTAGAACACAGCTCCCTGGCCCATGCTGGTGTTATGAGCCTTGTGCTCACCCTCCCGCCCCCCGCTGAGGCCGGCGGTCGCCAGTTGTCGGTCGGCCACTCACAGCGGCTCACGGCAGCTCTCGCCGGCTGCCGGCCGCTCCCACTGGCCACCAGCAGCTTATGGCGGCACACGGTAGCCCATGGCAGCGCACAGCAGCCCAATTATTGTGAACTTGTCTATGTCTCCTTGCATTTTCATCAGTTTTTGCCTTGTATATGTTAAGCTTTCTTATTAGAAACTTAAACATTCAGCACTGGTTTGTCCTCTTGATGAAATGACACCTTTGTCATTGTGAAATGACCTACTCTTTCTCTGCTAATATTCCTTGCTCTGAAATTCACTTTGTCTGATATTAATATAACCACCCCAACTTTTGACTAGTGTTAGCATGGTGTACCTTTTTCCATCTTTTTGCTTTTAATGTATTTGTCTTTATGTTGCAATTCATTTTTTGTAGGCAGCACAGAGTTGTGTCTTGTTTTTGAATCCAGTCTGACAATCTCTGCTTTTTCACTGGGGCAACTTAGACTACTCACATTTATTTAGATCGTAGACACCATTAGCTCTAAGTCTCATCTCTTGCTATTTGTCCCAGGTTCTTTGTTTCCTTTTTTCTCTTCTCTGCTGTCTTTTGAATTGATTGAATATTTTTATGATTCTATTTTATTTCCTTTGTTAGTTTATTAGCACTATTTATTTGTTTTGTTCCTTTAGTGGCTTCTTTAGAGTTTATAGAATAAATCTTTAACTTATCTCAGTATCTTCAAGTGATATCACGTTACATGTAGTATGACTTATAATAGTATACTTCCATTTTCCCCCCACTGGAACTTTGTACTACTATTGTCATATATTCACTTGTGTGTATGTTATAAACACCACACTACTTTTTAAAATTATTTTTGTCTAAACGGTCAATATATTTTTTTAAGTTTTGAATAATTTTTTAAAATCTTATATATTTGCCTATGTAATTATCATTTCCAATGCTTTCCATTCGTTGTGAGGATCTGTATTCCCATTTGATATCATTTTCCTTTTTTCTGAAATACTTCCTTTAACATTTCTTATAGTACTACTCTGCTGCTGATGAATTCTTTCAGATTTTGTATGTATGAAAATGTCTTTATTTTTCCTTTGTTTTTGAAAGATCTGTTTGCTGATAAGTTAACACCTCTTTTCTTTCTGTGTTTTAAAGATGTTGTCTTACTGCCTTCTCACTTATATTGATTCTGGTGAGAAATCTGTCATCATTATCTTTGTTTCTCTGTAATGTAGCTTTTTTCTGGCTGCTTTTAATATTTTCTAATTGTCACCTGTTTTGAGACATTTGATTTTTGATGAACCTTGGTATAGTTTTCTTTGTGTTTCTTGTGCTTGGGGTTCTTTTGGCTTCCTCGGTGTGTGTGTTTATACTTTTGATCAAATGTTGGAAATTTTTTAGCCATTTTTTTCTTCAAATATTTTTTTCTGCACTCCCTCCCCTTTCTCCTCTCCTGTGAGAACTGCAATTGAACATGTGTTAGGCCACTTAACATTGTCCCAGAGCTCACTGATGCTCTTTTCAATTTCTTATTCTCTCTTCTCCTTGTGTTTCACTTTCACATCTTTCCTTCCACACTATTTAATCTGACGTTGATCTCATCCAATGTATTTATTTCATTTTAAACGTTGTAGTTTTCATCTCTAGAAGTTCGATCTGTGTCTTTTTTTATATCTTCCTTATCTCTACTTAACTTTTGGAACATATGGAATCCAGTTATAATAACTGTTAGTGTTTTCTTATCTACTCATTCTAACTTCTGGGTCAGTTTTGATTGATTGAGCTTCTCATTATGATTATAACTTTCTTCTTCTTTGCATGCCTGATAATTTTTCACTGGATTCCAGGCACTGCATTTTACCTTGTTGGGTGCTAGATACTTTTGTATCCCTATCAATATTCTTGAGCTTTGTCTGAGATGCAGTTAAGCTACTTAGAAGCAGTTTGATCCTTCTGGGTCTGGCTTTGAATATTTGTTAGATGCAACCAGAGCAGAGCTCAGTGTAGGGCTCATATTCCCCCCTGCTTTGGCAAGACCCCTGTGAGTACTTGACTCAATCTCCCATGAATCCTGAGGTTTGCCAGTCTGGCTGGTGGCAACAGGCAGTACTCCCAGCCCTGCCTGAGTGCCAGGCTCTGTTCCCTCTAATCCTTTCAGATGGTTTTTTCCTTGGCCTTAAGTAGTTTTCGCACACATAGGCCAGATCGGTCTCAGCTAAATACTGGGGGAGGACCCCCACCCATCTCCAGAGACGACTCTCTGCATTGCTCTCATCTCTCCAGTTCTCTGTCCTGGGCTCCCAGCACCAGCTCCTCAATTCAAGGAGGACACTAGGTTCCACCTGGGTTTCCCTTCCTGAGCAGTGGCCTGGAAACCCCTCAAGGCAGTAAACTGAGGCAGTTACTGGGCTCACCGCTTGTTTCCCGTTTCTCAGTTATTACTTACACTATCATTGTCTGATGTCCAGTTGTAAACAAATTATTGTTGTGTATGTTTTGCCCATTTTTAGTTATTTGCAGGAATGAGGGTAAATTGGCCAGAAGTAGAAGTCCCCTGAGCAGTTTAAATCAGAGAAGCAATGAGGCAGCTTTGTTTTTGAACAATCCCTGTTTCCAGAAGTTCTTCCTAATCTCCATGGGGTCTTCGGCATCTGGGCCCCTCTGCCTGAGTGAGCTCGTTTTCCCAGCCTCCTCCTGCCCAGAAAGGTGGTGTGGGCATGAAGCCAGCCCTTCAAGACCAGCCTTTTGCATTTCCTGGGAAGTGGCCCAGCCTCCCCTGCTGTCACCTCACATTCTTGTCTGCAGGTCCCTGGCACTCAGAGGCAGGGAGCATTAGGGTGAGCGAAGCAACTTGTCATTGTGTTGGCAAGAGTGAGGGAGTCGATGCCAGGAAGATCCTCCTGGACCAGGGAAAGAGGAAGTAGGCTTTACATTGGAACAGCACTTCCGCATCAGGCATGGCCACATCCGGACCCCCAGGGGGTCAGCTGGCAGAGGACTTTTATCCTCTCATTAGAAGGCTGGAGTTGTGGGAGGTCACCCAGCTGCTAAGTGGCACAGTTCGTGTCTCTGAGCACTTGTGCAGGTTTGGGGAAGTAAGGCAGTGATTTGGGTGGTTCTGAGGGATCCTTCACCTCTGCCCATGTCCCCAGAAGGCCAGCAGGAATAGCTGGGAGGGACTGAGAGCCACCGCCATGGCCTCCCTCGCCGGCAGGAATGTCTCCGAGCTGAGGCTGGGAGCACTGAGTGAGACCCCCTCCGGGCACTGTTTGCAGAGGCTGGCCTGGCCTGGTTGGGGCAAAGCTGGCAGGGATTGATGAGGATGGCTGAGAGGGTGCCGTCCTTGTCAGGAAAGAGCAGAGCTTTAATGGAAGGAGGCCTGTGGATGCTGTGTCGTCACTACATGCAAAATGCTCCCTCAGACGAGCCAGCGGAATTTTCCACCAAGGCCCAACCAGGCAGACTGCATCAGACAGCAGCCTCCAATTCTGGTCTGTCCCTGCAATGCCAAGAGCTCAGAACTCTGGAGAGGGTAGGGGGAAGGCAGAAGTGGGCTTCAGAGTCTCAGGACACAGGAAAAATGGCACAGGGGTGAGATGGAGAAGCTTTACCACTGTGCACACACCTAAGAGCCAGGGAGTCGTGTTGCTTGGTGTCCTCAGATGTCATTGGTGGTGGAGGGAAAGGAACCGCATGTGGCTTCCAGAGCTGCTTCCTGATGACTTGACCTGAAACACTCCTAACCACTGAAACTCTAAATCAGAGCCTCCAAACTGGGAGTCTGCAGACTAATCCTGAGGCTGCGCGTTGACTTTTGTGTGTACTGCGTTATCCCACCTGCTGTTTTCAACGGGAATTAATCACCCAAATCCCCTCGTTGGGAGATGTCATGGGAAAACCTGGATTTCTAACCTCTCTTAAAAATTTAGAAGCTCAGGCAACAGAGCTGAGCGGTGGCCACTGTCCAGGCCCCCAGAGTCCCCATCACTCCCTGTCGCCTCCCACACACCAGGGCCAGTGAGCACTCATGGCGTCCTATGGCCATTCCCCTCGTGATCTTGTAAGTGTGGGGAGGCCTTGCCCTCTGTCATGTAGAGCCTGTCCCCATCCAATGTCCACGCAAGAGGTCCCTGATACTGCATAGAAGGGTCATCTCCCTTTCCTTTATGACAGCCTCACGCTGAGTAACACACCGCCATGTCTCCCTGACACACCCAACTCAGACCTCCCGGCCTTCTGGCAAAAAGCCCTGGCTCCACATATAATGGGGCTTCCCCACCAAACCTGCCCCTTGAGAAAGGGATCTGAAGCTCATTCCTAGGAAATTGGAGCAGTTTGTTTGGGCAGAGGGCAAGGCCTTACACCACAGGCAGGACTTAGTCATGTGGGGTTCAGGGTGCTGGGAGGCTTACGGGGAGGTATCTGGGGGGCAAGGTCCTTCTCAGTGACCTGGCTGGCCTGACATGGGGCCAGGGTACAGAAGGCAGTCATGGCCTCTTCTCCCGCGGAGAGGACAGACCATCCCTCTGGAGGCGGGGGAGGAGCCAAATGCCTGTGCTGAGCTCTCAGCCCTCAACGCCTATAATGGGAGGCTCCCAAAGGGATGGCCTTTGGACTTTCTTTATGTCACAGTGACCTCAAAAGATGTTTCTTCAGGGCCACAGAGTCCGGGGCCTCTTAATATCACTGGGGAAGTTGTTTGGTTTGTCGAGGTTGGGCACTGGCCTGGAGCTTCCATGAGAGGCCACAGAAGGTGCACTTCTTGAGGGAGAAGTGGCTTGGGCCGCCCCTGGGGACGTCCGCCTTGCTGAGTCGGACAGGGCCTCAGTGGGTACCTTAGGATGCAGTGCTATGGCAGGTGTTGAAACCATGGAAACCAGGGTCTCTCCATGCAGTCACCACCGCCAGCTAATAGTGAGTTGGCGATAAGCAAGTCACATGGCCTCAGTAACTTTGTGCATCAGGAAGGAGCAGTTTTTGCTGGCAGGTAACAGAATATGTAACTAAAAGTACTAAAGTAATAGTAGAAGGTCCCAGCTTGATTCAGTAGGGATCCAGGTGTGATCTCAGTGTGTCAGCCTCAGGCTCACCTCCTCACAGGGAAGCAACCAAAGGAAGAAACCAAAGGAAGAAAGTGGGTGAGGAAGAAGGGTTCTCCTTGTGTCTCTCTCTTCCTACTGGGGAGGGAAATCTTTGTGGGATCCCTCTAGCAGAAGTATTAAAGAATGGATCAGAGGGCACCCTTAGGTGGGAAGGAATCTAGGAAAGTGTCAGATTTTTCCTGCTTCTGCTATGTCCTGGCAGCGTGGAGCGGGGGAGGAAAATGGCTATTGTGTAGACAACAGCCAAGGCTGACCTGCCTCAGCTACAGAAAGGAGGCTGGACTGAGGTTGTCCTGGGAGTCCTGTCAGATGCCCAAGAATACACGTTTATCTAAGCTTTGTTGCTCAGGGTTATTATTTCAGAAAGTACTAGAATATTAAAGGTTAAGTTAGTCTACCTTGCCTGGCAGGTTCCAGTTTTTCTCACCCACCTGGTGGCCCCTGTAAAGGGCCAGTACTTCAATATTGTGCCTTCTCTTCATTAAAATCCCCAACCTCATATCTTACTGTCAGGGAAGAAGGCATTTGATTTGAACAGATTCGTGCTAAAGTGTTAGTGGCTGAAAGGCTCCAGTGTTGGTCCCCGTCCACTAACAAAGGAGGCTTGTTTACCTCAAAGAGCAAATCGTCAGTGTTAGGTTTACAGAAGGTGGGCTTTGGGAAAGAAAAATCAATTGTTTCTTGGGAGGGGCGGCAAATCTGGGATGGAGAGAAGGACGTCCTCTGTTACTCCATCATGGGACAGCAAAACCTTTCGGAAGCCCGAGTACAGTGGGAAAAATAGCACTTACGAAGCACAGATGTGTGTTAACTCATTTGAGTCTCACAATGACACTGTAAGATAGTGATTAGGATTCCCACTTTATAGATGAGGAAACAGAAGCTCAGAGAAGTTAAGTCACTTGTCCAAAGTCACACAGCTAGGAAGTAGCAGCGAGGATTCCAACCCCAGGCCCATATTGCCTAGGGCCACTGGTCCCATACAGCTCCTGCATACCTTACCTTTTATCATTTCATTCACTCCCTCAGCTGAAGTCTGTGAGGGCGCAGTCAGAAGTCCTACAACTGCAGCTCCCAGTGAAGCCAGGCCTTATGGCAGTTCTGTGCACTCTAGCCAGCCCGCATGGGGCGGGGGGGTGAGCAGGAGAGCTGGTCAGGGGTGCAGAGGTCAGCAGCAGATCTGCTGGGCCTCACTTTGCCAGGGCTGTCACCACAGCACAGGGCCAAGGGGATCTAGCCAGGACCTCAGTGTCCTAGCTTTCGCAGGGCCTAATCACCCAAGCCACCAGCAGGGCGCCTGGCAAGCTGGCCCATCCTCTTTAGATGTTGTGGGCGGGTGGAAGAGTGGGGCAGAGGCCCAGGAGAGGGGAAGGGACACATCTATGCCTGTCCCTATTGGGCAGGGCCGGAGTTCAAAGCCAGGGCCTCCTGACTGATTCCAGTTTCCCACAATCAACTTTGTCTCAGAGAATTTCATTAGAGATTTCTGAACCACCTGCCAAGTGGCAGGCCCTGGGCTAACCAGGGTGAGAGCAATGCAAGGTCCTTGTTCCACTGGGCTCGGCACAATGACAGCTACCGTGGACGGACGCTCCTGAAACCAGTAAACATTGGTGCTTAAAGGAGCCACAGAGGATATTGACCCAGCTCAGGGGTGGCAAACTCAAATGTCCCCAGTGCCAGGCTGATGCCATGCTGTGTGGAGGTGGGGTGGGCAGTGGGGACTGGTGGGGCATGTGGCCCCTCTAAGGGAGCAGTCACCCTCAGTACCATCCAGTAGTTCGCCTTGTGAGAGTGTGGCATCCAGGAGTCAGGTATTCCCATTTTTAAGAAAATCCAGAAATCTTTACTTTTATCTATAATTTTCCTAATTTTTAAAACTCTCCAGGACAACACCAAAAAGTCATCTGCAGGCCAGACTCAGCCCATGGCCACCGTCCATTGTTCATGAGGCACAGAAACGAAGAGGGTTTTCCTGAGGTCGTACAGCAACTCGCGGCCAATCCCGTCTCCTGGTCCGAGCAGGGGATCTCATGGCCCTGCCTCACACTCACTTCTAAGTCCATTCTCTCTTCTGGATATTTTAGCTTTGGGCGCAAACCACTTGGGGTGAGAATTACAGCCCCTAAAAACTTCTTCTATAAGACACAAATTTGGAAATTGACAGCAAGTCGTGTTAAATCTTCTGGCACCTTCTGAAGAGTGGCCTGCAGTTTTAACGCTAAAGCTGTTTGACATGGAGCCATTTCTAGTTCTTCTTTCTCAGCATGCAGGGGACCCTATGCCGCCCCTTTAGGGGAGCGTCTCATTCATGATGTAGGGAGCACCCAGTTCTCTTCTGAGCTGCCAGGCCCTGTGTGGTGCCAGCCTGCGGGTGGGAGTCGGGTCCACTCTGCATGGTCTGTCCCATTGTGTCCACAGCAGACGGTCGGCAAAGACAGACCTCCCAACGCCTGGACCGAAAGTTCCTATAGGTGGGAAAGCGGGATGTGTCACTTGGCTATTAACAGTAATTTTAATTACAACAAATCAACATGTAGTTCACTGAATTAAGAATGGAAAATTTGGGGTAACAACCAATTTGGCAAATGCTTTCCCCTTCTGATTTATGCCTCGGTTAATTTTTTTTTTAATTTTAACAAATATTTATGTAGCGTTTACTAAGTGGCAAACTCTGTGCTAAGCACTTTACAAATATTGACTCATTTAATCCTTGCACCCACGCTCTGAGGCAGATAATATTTTACAAATTTACGGATGGGGAAACTGAGACACAGAGAGAGTGATTAACTTGCTCCAGGATATGCAGCTGACAAGTGGCCGAGCTGGGCTGCAAAACCCAATCTATGTGGCTTAGGGGTTGTGCACATAACCGTTACTTGCTCCTCCGCTGCTTTGTTACTCTGAGACACATTTTCCAATTTGGAATTGATCGGCTCAGAGGAAGATGCCATTCTTTTTCAACCTGAGGAAGTAGTTAAAGGACTGTGCCATTGGGAGACAAAAGACCTGGGCTCAAATCCCCGCGCTGTCTCCTGCCTGGCTGTGTGACACAGGGCAAGGAATTCCCCCTCCCCTGAGCCTCGCTTTTCTCATCTCTAAACTGGGCTAGTAGCATCACCTGCTTCTCAGTTGGAGGGAAGTGGAGTCATCCATGGATGTGAAAGTGCTCTATAAAGTCTTAAATGCAGTCTTTGGGGCTTGGAGGAGTTAAACTGTCGGGGTCATAAAGCTGGTTTTCACTAGAAAGTGTCCCGCACTTAGAGGTCAGCCCCCATTGTCTGTGAGGATCCGAGACTCACAATGCAAGCAGCCCCTGCCCTGCCACGGCTGGTGGTTGTTCTGTCCCAGGGCTGCGGGCTGCTTCCCCGGCTTGTCCTATTGGCCCTGTGTGGACTCTGCTCCAGGACTTGAGGTGCTTGCAGTCAGTCAGCCACTAACAGGCTCAGCGCTCCCTCATAGCACAGCATTACACCCATGTGGGTCGGAAGAGGATTTCTACCCTGTGCTGCTCAGCAATATTTTGTTTAAATGAATTTATGCCATGGATTAATATAGTTTGTGAGCTGAACTGCTTACTTGGCAAGAAGGGGGAAGTGAACAGGATTTTGAGAAATCTGGTGTGAAGTCAGTTTTTAGAATGAGGGTGTGCGCGTGAAGCCTGGGGATATGGAACCGGGCTCGGTAGGAAGTGTGTCTGCTTTTCATCCCTGCTGGACTGTTTCCCAACTGTGGGACTCTCCACCTGCAGCCGAAGGACTCTATCTCCTGTGGAAAATAACAGCTCCTACCCCAGGCTGGTGGGGCAAGATGGTGCCCGTGGCAAGGCTGCGTGGCGCCTGGTATGTAGCATGCACTCCACACAGGAAGGGTCAGCCCGATGAGAGCAGGCTCTGCGCCCCCAGCACCCAAAGGGCACGTGGAGCATGCAAGGCCCTCAATGCAAATGTGTCCAGTCAACAAATGAATGGTAAATACAGTCGATTCTCGTTCTTCACAGATTCCATGTTACTTACTAAATTCACCTATTTGCTCATATTTGTTTGTGACCCCAAGATCCATAGGTAGGGTGCTTTCGCAGTCATTTGCAGAGATGCGCAGAGTAGTGAAAATTCTGAGTTACCCAAAGCACGTGTTCCCAGCGGAAGGTGGACAAGGGGTTGCTCTGCCTTCTCGTCTCAGCTTTCATATATACACAGGTGTGCTGTCTTTTGCATCTCTTGGTGCCAAGTTTTTCTCATTTTTGCCGTTTGTTTGTTTATTTGTTTGTTTGGTGATTTTGTTGTTTTCAGTGATCCCTAAGCACAGTGCTGCCTGGTGTTCCTCAGTCAGGAAGGCCGTGACGTGTCTTACGGAGAAAATAAGTGCGTTCAATGAACTCTGTTCAGATGGGCGTTACGGTGCTGTTGGCCATGAGTTCAATGGTAAGGAGTCAGCAGTAGATATTAAACAAGGTGTCTTTATACAGAAACACACATGAAACAAAGGGATGTATTGATCCATTGACGGAGGCGTTGTGCACAGAGGTGCACAGGAACCTAACCCCGGACGTCCCCTAGGAGCCGTGGTTCAGCATTCGCTACTTCAGTGATGGTGGAGATTTTGTAAAACAGAAGTACTGCTAATATTGAAAATCAATTGTATGGCCATACTTACGATTGTTATGGTTTTTATTCTTCAAAAGGGAATCAGGAAAGAGGTTGGCGTTTGGAGTTCTTCCATTTTGACAGTGGTTGTGAGGATCAAATATGATAAAAGCTGTGAAAGGTGGTTGTGAACTGTAAAGTCTGTGGGTAGGCATTGTAAATGGCCTCACTTTAAGTATTGCATGGACACCCCACTCTAGGGCAGTGGTCCTGCACTGAGGCCGCTGAGAAAGTCCTGCCTTGGTCCCTGGGGCTGAGACTGAGCTTTCAGACCATCAGAGACCACATTGAAAGGGGACACTTTGCTGCATATGAAGTCTTTGCCAGGCTTCGATGAGGGCTGTTCCTGTCTCCTGTCTGCTCCATGGCCACCATCCAGTCTGGGCCACCATTGTCTCAGGAGTGGACAGTCGCATGGCTGCCTCACTGCTCTCAGCCTCCCCACTGGGTTCTCTACATGCATCGCCACATCGCAGGGACTGGACCCCTCTCCTTTCCACTTTAATGGCTTCCCATTTTTCCCAGGAAAAACCCAAATCTCCGCCTGTGACCCATGAGTGCCTAGGAGGCTAGGCCCCCGCCTACATCTCCAGCTTCACTGCCACCACGCTGCCCCTCGCTCTCTGCTGCAGCCACACTGGCTTTTCTCAGGGCCTTGAATGCACTGCGCCCCTCCTGCCACAGGGCCTTTGCACTTGCTAACCCTCCCTGCCTGTCCTTCTGACCCACTCCCCCACCTCCGGCACCTTCACCTGCTCACAGCCTGCATGTCCTTCAGGACTCAGCTCAAGTCGCTGCCCTGATGACCCTGCCCAGGACACGGTAGGCCCATGACGCAGCCCCCACTCCACCACACTCCCCTTTACAGAACCTGACACTTCACATGTGTTTGAGTGACCATTTGGTGAATGACCATCTTCCCACCCACTCCCCAAGACTTTAAATTCCATGAGGTCAGACACTGGGGCTGCCTTAGCTCCCCACCGAGTCCTCAGAGGAGAGGAGAGGGCCTGGCACATTGTAGGTGCTCAGTGAACACTTAGTAGATGAGCAAACATCCACCCCATGCTGCCCGCTGGGGAAAACCGTCCTGGACAAGATCCAGCCTCCCCCTTGCAGTTCACACACTGGAAGGACAGTGAGCTACCATCTGCAGAGCCCAACCACATGCGACGATCTTCTCCTTCGATTCCCTCAACCATCCAATGAAGTGAAGAGTTAATATGTCCCCTGTATTGGGAGACAGTGAGGAGGAGGCTCAGAGAGACAAGGAGAGCTGGCCCAAGGTCCGAAAGCTCAGAAGGGGCAAGAGTAAGATGTGCACCCAGGCCTGCGTGGCCCAGGAGCCTGTGCTCCGAGCCTCTCCCTCTGGCGCTGCGCTGACCTTGCCACCTTTGGTTTGCCCACACCCTGCACATGACAGTTTTGTATGTGAAGGGACTGGGGACCCGACCTCACGTCTCCAGCCATTCTGATGTTTTCTCCTGTTTACGCTGGTTCCAAAAGGAGAACCAGACAGAGCCCAGGCTGATTCTGTTCTTGGGGGCAACTTGACTGTCTGCCTTCAGCACAGCACATTGCAGAAGCCAAGCTCAACGGGCAGATTCAGTGGTTGCTGTCAGCATTGAGGAGGCTTGAGAAGGCTTTGGCCCCTGGACGGCCTTGGGGGAGCCTTGGGATACTGAGACGGTGGGATTCATTTGACTTACTGCCTTATTATACACGTGGGGATACTGAGGCCAGGGAAGGGGGAGAATTTACCCAAGGTCAGAGAGTGAGTTAAAAAGCAAAATGAGAAGCTGAGGCTCTGGTCTCCCTGGGCAGTATCGCTCGCGTTTGCCTCGAGGTCTCACTGGCAAAATGGGAACAGGCAAAAGTTCTTTGTCTCTACCAGTCTATTGTGCTTTCTGAAATTTCACCATTAGTTTTTATGTCTTAGAGTAACTTCTGCTAGTTCTCTAACAGAATGATAATACGAGGTGTGATCAAAACATACGGTGAATGTTTAAAAAAAAATTATTACAGTAAAAGACACACTGCCATTAATCCCCCTCAAAATCCTCCCCCTCGCTTGAACACACTTATCCCATTGTTCTTGCCACTTTCTGAAGCAGTTCTGGAAGTCCTCTTTCATGAGTGTCTTTAGTTGCACTGTCGTGGCTGCGTCCATGTCCTGAATCATTTTGACTTTGGGGAAGAGCCAGAAGCTGCACGGTACCAGATCCAGTGAATAAGGTGGATGAGGACACACCCTAATGTTTTTATTTGGCAAAAATTGCCATACACCGGAAGCGACGTGTGACAGAGAGCGTTGTCATGATGAAGGATGATTTACAGCACACTTTAAAACACACCTTCTCTCAACCGTAGCTCACACCCGACTGACTGCACCAAGCAAGTTGCAACTTGTTACACACTGTTCCTCAGGTTCAACCTGCTGCCTCACGTGAAGATCCTGCCTTTCCATTGGATGGCACTCGGCAGCATTCACTGTATTTTTCAATCACACCTCATACCCTTAGATGGGTGAAGTTGGGAGAGAGACCCTAAGTCATCCACCAAACAAAATATTCATTCGTGTCTCTTCTCTCTCCACCTATATCTCCATCTATCCACTTATCTATCTCTCCAACCATCTCTCTACCCATCTATCCATCCATCCTTTTACCAGATTCTCACTGAACACCAATTCTTCGACTGGTTCCGTGGGATAAAAAGATGAATAAGGCCCAGTTCTGACCTCTGCAGAGCCCCTAATACTCTGGAGGCAGTAAATGTGCGAGGCCACATTTCTGCTGCTCTGTGAGGAGCACACTAAGGGAGACATTCACAGCTGGGCTTCTCAAGCAGAAAGAGTTTAGAGACACCGACCCTGAGTTCTGCATCCCAGCTCTTCCTATTAATTGGCCGTGTGTATACCTCCGGACTCAGTGTACCCATCTGTGATGTGGGCAGGTCAGACTAGATGAGTTTTTCTCAGACCCCAGTGATTCATACACCTCTCTCCACACCTATAGATGAGATCACCTGCTCTAAAAAGTACTTCATGTCTTTATTCAAATGAGCTCACTTTTTTTAGCAAACTAAATTTTAGAATGAAACGTTATTGCTACCATAAGTGGGAAAATATGTTAACAGTTGTCATAAATAGAAAGTAACTGTAAAAATAAATTTTAAAAAAAAGAAGGCAAACTGCAGGTTTTAAATTCTAGGTACACACTGCTTCCCACCAGGGGAGGCCTGCTCTCCTTGGTTAGGAGAGAACTTAGCAGATGCTGGAGAGGTGGCAAAGGTAACCTACGACTCTCCCCTTGGAGTGCTTTCCCTGCAGTGTGCCTCAATGTCAGGGGGTGACTGTTGGGGTGGGGTCACCCCTAAAGGGTCCCCGAGTATGGATGCCACTCCTGCTCCAGAAGTGGAAACATTGCCCTGGAGGAAGCTTCAGGTCAGATGCTGTCCTGGCCACCAGCTCTGAACCCTCTGGATGTGCCCGGGGCCTGGCCCCTCTGGAGAGCTCACACCTCCCCCGCCAGCCTCCCAGAAGGGTCAGGAAGCCATGAGCCGGATTCTGTAACTCAACCCCGGTGGTATCTGCTACAAATCCTTACTGAGGGAAACCAATATGGAAATCTGAAGCCAGACCATCCAGGAGGTTAGCAGGTGCAGCCCATCACTCAGAGAGGGCACTGACCCTTTCTAATCTTACCTTCATCCACAAAACTCCTCTATCCTGTCTGCATCACCCATCATTCTTGACTTGAGGTCCCCAAAACCCATGACAGTATAGGGTCCCCATGGTGTAGCCTTTCTGAATTTCCCTGTGGCGTATCAGGCATGATTGGAAAAAGAATGTTTCTTAGCTATGCCAATGCCCGAAGTGCCTCACGAGCTCTTCACACCCCTGGAAGGCAGGTGGTCTGGTGGATGGAGCCAAGAGACCCAGGTTTGGGTTACTCTGTGCTCTGTCAGCTCCCTGGACTCTGGTTTTCTGGGGGCTGCTCAGCCTGCTGCAGAAACACTGACATCAAGGGTATTATTTACTTGAAAAAATGTTCCATTTTGGATTCAGATTTCAGAAGGATATTTGAAATACTAAAGCTGCTGCCAGCTCTGTGAGGACACAGAAAAGCCCACTTTCTCATTTGGCCTTGGCTCCAGCCAGAGCCCAGGGGGGGAAGGGTTGTCTTTGCAGCCCCCAACCCCCACTCCTAGATCTGAACAGCCAAGCCAGAAAAGCCCAGAGGGGGACAAGGTTAAAAACACAGCGCTGAGCTTTGCCTTAGAAAGTGGGTTTCCTCTGTAGGTAATAGTTACACTCTCTCATGCAGTTCTTGCAATCCATTCACTCACTCACTCACTCACTCACTCACCCACCCCAGCATGCTGACGTTTGACTGACAAGCATGGTCACGAGAGCCCTGTAGGTTATTTATAGCTGGTGTCCCTCTTGGTACATGCCAAGGCCACACTACTTGTCAAATATTGTAAATCTCACTCTTATATTCAAAAATATTTATTGAAAAATAATATTTGAGAATAAAATTTAAGAAGCAAAAAAAATATTTATTGAGCACACACTGTGTGTTTCAGGCACTGAGCTTGTCAAGCCCTGGGACACACCAATGTCCAGACACGGTCCCTCCATCCAATGCTTATGGTCCACTGCAGACCGAGACACACCCACAACTGCAGTGCAGGGATGGTTGTGATGGAGATCCAGATAGGGAGGCTACCGTGGGAGCTAGAGGCCAGAAATGAAGCAGGGACATTTTTGAAAAGTTACCCAGAAGGTGAAATTCCACACCCTAGACTTTTATTACATCCCCTTATTGACAGAGTAGGAAGGTACCTGAGACTAGCTTTCCCAAAGTGGGTTCTGAGGAATGCCAGTCTTGTGGTGTGTTAATAGACATTGCTCCAGAAAAGGTTCCAAGGTCAAGGTAGTTTGGGAAATGCTGGGTCAAGCAAAACTCAGTCAGAGTCTATGTTGCAGGACTTATCAGAGCCTTGATGTATTCATTGCTTTGTGAAACCTGCAAGGGTGGTGGGGGCTCCAGCATGAATCATGGTGCCACGTTTTAAGGAGTCTCTCAAAAGATTAGTGCTCACTCCCGGAGACTTTAATCTAGTCCAACTCTTTTGTTCACAGATAAGGAAATGGAGGCCCAGAGAGGGGTTGGCACTTGCCCAATATCTTACAGGGAGCAGGGAGCCAAGCTCGGGCTAAAATTCAGGGCTTCTTTCCTGCAAGCAGGTTTGTTAGGGTGTGTGGTTTGGGCTTTGCGTGCTAGTGGCACATGAGAAGAGGGGGACCCATGTGGGCTGAAGCAATCCTCGGAAGATTCCTGGAGGCAGTAGGATGTGAGCTAGAAAGTCTGGGCCCCTGGGGAGCCAATGACTCATGGCTTTATTGACTAAACAGCAGTTATCACTGAAAATCAGATACACACTCATTGATGCCCAATTTGCCTGGAGAGGACTTCAGGCTCAGGAAATCTTCCCACCAGGGGAGATTAGTCTGAACTCACAGGAGATGCAAGCAGCAGGAGGTGTATTTTCCAGGTCCTCTCTTCCAGGAAGGCTTCCCTGACTGCTGTCCCCAAGTCAAAATAATCCTTCCCTCGAATTCTAACCCCAGGTGTTTTGTAATGTCATTTTACGCTTCTCCATTCTTCCTTCTGAGTTTTGTTTTAGCCAGCATGAGAGCCCCACTCATTTATAAATGATCTGAGAGCAGAGCTGGTGGTTTATTCTTCCTTGTTATGGTTAATGTTTCTCAGGAACTCACTGTGTGCCAGGCACAGCACTCAGTTTTCCCTGGATCCTCTCATTTTACCTTCACCACTGCCCTCCACAGTAGCTGTTTCTGTCCCCATTTTATGGAGGAGAAAACTGAGGCTTGGGAGGTTGAAGTGACTTGCTTGAGAACATGGGCCAGTAAATGGTGCAGAGGCTCGAGCCTTCATTTCTCTTTAAATGGCTGGCTTGTGAAATTGAACAAAACTGAGTGGTGGGTAATCCCTCTGGTATCCTGCTTTCCTGGAGTGGCGACCTGAAGCCTGGTCTCTCCTGTCTCTCCAAGGCTGGGGCTGGGACCCCTGCCCAGAGCCCATGTTCCAAGCTCAGCCCTGTCTCAGCTTGTTGACTGTAAGAGGATCCAGGGTGTGAGGTGTGGCCACCTGCAATTTAGAAGGGCAAGAATGAAGAGTACAGCTGGCATGGCCCCCGGGTCCCCAGACCCACTGCCCCTGTGCCCGGACTTGCCCCAGTCCTTTACTCACCCTCATTTCACTCCAGAACTTTCCATGCTGGGGGTCTGGCAGTCTTCCCACCAATTACTGCCCATCCTAGCCCTTCACTTTTATTTATGGGCAGAAAAACTGGGACCCAGACTTCACAGCTGTTGTCAGTGTGAATGAAATTTTAACAGTGGTGACACCCAAGCAGCACCGGGCCTACAGTTCTTGGTTCGGGCCAGGGGCCGGGGTCTCCTTTCTTCCGTAATTAAAAATGCACCAGGGAAGACAGATTGCTCATCAATCTTTCATCCCGACAGTCCCTGCTGGGGAAGGAAAGGACACTGGCCTGGCTGCCCACAGCCTAGGACCTTGCTACCATGTGCATGAGTTCAGGGCCTTGGGAGGGGAGCAGGCCGCTTGAATGTCACAGGGTGTCACTCTGCGTGTGACAGGTGACCAGCTCTGAGCTTTCTGCCTCATGTGACCTGAGACGTCAGGGAGAGGCCCACAGAGGGTCTGTGTGGAGCAGAACAGTCAGGAGGCCTCTGAATAACCACATGGCCAGTCTTATCCAATTAAAACTAGGAGAGAGACAGATTTAAAGTGGCTAAGAGACTAGATCTTAAAGGTTCTCACCATAAAAAGAAATGGTAATTATGTGCCGTGGTAGAGGTGTTGGCTAACACTAGGTTGGTAAAAGTTTTGCAACACATAAGTGTATCAGAGGAAGATGTTGTACACCTTAACCTCATACAATGTTATATGGCAGTTATAGCTCAATAAAAGTGGAAAAAATATGTATATCCTCCATGTTTTAGCCAAGTGGAAAAAGTTAATAGAAACTCTTCAGTAGGGTAATATGTTTGAGGACCTCGGCACAGGGCCAGCCTGGAGAAAGCACCCCCGTGGGCGATGCTAGTTGTTATTATTGCCGTCGATGTTGTTGCCTCTGCTGCAGAGCTCACCCACTGCACTGGTCTAAGGCGTATGAGGTATCTTCTCGGAGACTGACCTTGCTCATCAGTAACACGGGAAGCATACCAGTACCAGCCTCGCAGAGGTGGGGTGAGCAGTGAATGAACTGGGATCCTTTGATGGCGTAAAATTGAGCTGGGCCCTCACATGTCCTGAGCTAGGAGGAAGGGACAGCCTGGCAGATGAACGAGACACTGGCTCAGCCACTTCCTGGCTCTGTGGCCTGGGAAAGCCCCACTCGTCTCCTGGCCTCAGTTTCCCTGTACAAAGCAGATGCCAGAGCAGGTGATCGCCTGGGTCACTTCCAACTCTGGGTTCCATGAAATGCTGCACGTTGCCTCTTGTCAGGCTAGTGTTTTTCCCAGAAGAGATTTGGGGAAGGGAGTGCTCAGCTGGCCACTTCGTGTGTCCCGTGACTGCTGTGTCAGGCTCGTGCCTATGGGCTCTCTGCAGCTCTGCCCCTGGATCTCTGGGAACTCGGGGCTGGGCCATCTTTCCAGGAAGGGGACGGCCCACCTCCATAGTGGGAGGAATGTGAAGAGTGTCCAGTGGAAGAGAATAAATAGGTGGAGGCGGGGAGGGGAGCTCAGGGGCGGGAGTGGGCCCTGGAGGAAGGTGCAGAGAACGCAGGTTCAGCCAGGTAGGAAGCAGGACAGAGGCTCAGGAAGGGTCCGTGCCAACTAATAGTCGCTGGGCTGGAGCTGAACTCCTGACACTTGGGAGGACCTGGTTGGCACCGCCGTGGGGCCTGAGGGCCTGTGGCCTGTGTGTGTGTGTGGGGGGGGGGGGTCAGGACTACGGTGCTAGGCATCTGTCATTTGTCTCTTGAGACCCTGTGGGGGCAGAGCCCCAGAAAGTAGTTTCCAGGCTCTCAGCCTCACATAGAAAGGTGTTGGCTCAGGTAGTAAATGGCCAACTGTGATTGCATGGCCATCAGCTGTGGCTAGTTGGCCGTCAGCTGTAACCAGTGAGCCATTGGCCACTAATATAACTGCTGTGGCTACGCTAGCAAAAAAATGGGGGCTAGCAAGGAGATGGTGGCTGAGCTAGCAAATGTGGATGGCGGTTTGCGGACAGTGTGGATCCAGCCTCCAGTGAGAGTATAGTGCCGCCAGAGAGAATATAGTGGCATGACTCCCCTACCTATGGCTCCGTGGGTGTTCCTTTTTGGCCTCACCATATCCTGCGTTCTTATGTGGGGAGCGGGAGCAGAGACCTCGCAGGCCACCCTGCATGACACCCCGCACGACAAATGGCGCAGCGAGCAGGGTATGGTGCCGGCCAAAGCTCTCCGAAGGACGGTGGAGCAGTTTGTGTGTATGAACACTCAGTCTGAGGAAGACCAGGAGCAGCAGCTGCTGGAGAGCTGGACCCCCATGGAGGGGTGGGAGGACGTGGACGGTTCTCCCACCAGCACAGGAAAAGCCATGCAGCTGCTGGAGAGATGGAGCCCCGTGGAGAGGTGGAAAGATGTGGACGGTTCCCCAACCAGCACAGGCCAGAGAAAGCAAAGGTCGTTGTGGCCCTGTGGACTGGGAAGTTCCTGCTCAGGCAGCCCGGATGCGGGACTTGTCCCAGGAGGAAAGGCTTGCTGAGTCCTCTGTGGGAGATAAGGGTGAGGTCAAGGTCGTCCTTCACCCCAGGACAGCCCTGGAGAAATGACTATGTACTATGGGGAATTGCCTTCCATCCCTAATTTAATGGACAGCTTGACTGTTTGGGAACTTACCACCATGTAGTGGAACTGGGGGATATTTGCTTTTGTGTCTTGACTGGCCGCCATTGAGAATATTTAAGCACCTTGATTGTGAGTCGCTGTTGTTCCAGCAGGGTACCCCGAGAGGCCCAGAGAGAGCGGGAGAGTGGCAGTGCCCTGAGAGCCCTGGCTGTGTCCAGGAAGTGTGGCTGTGCCCACAGAGAGTGGCAGTGCCCTGAGAGCCCTGGCTGAGTCCAGGAAGTGTGGCTGTGCCCACAGAGAGTGGCAGTGCCCTGAGAGCCCTGGCTGAGTCCAGGAAGTCTGGCTGTGCCCTGAAGATACCCTGGCTGTGCCCAGGAAGTCGGGCTGTTCCCAGAGAGAGTGGCAGTGCCCTGAGAGCCCTGGCTGAGTCCAGGAAGTCTGGCTGTGCCCTGAAGATACCCTGGCTGTGCCCAGGAAGTCGGGCTGTTCCCAGAGAGTGTGGCAGTGCCCTGAGAAATCCTAGCTGTGCCCGGGGAAACTAGTGGTACCCTAAGAAGTCCAGGAAGTCTGGCTGTGCCTAGAAGTACTGGTGGTGCCCTGAGAAACCCTGGCTGTGCCCGGGAAAACTAGTGGTACCCTAAGAAGTCCAGGAAGTCTGGCTGTGCCCAGAAGTACTGGTGGTGCCCTGAGAAACCCTGGCTGTGCCCGGGAAAACTAGTGGTACCCTAAGAAGTCCAGGAAGTCTGGCTGTGCCTAGAAGTACTGGTGGTGCCCTGAGAAACCCTGACTGTGCCCAGAGAGCCTGGCTGTGTCCAGGATATTGCATTCACCCCCAGGCTCCTCGCACAGGTCCCCTCGCGGAAGACGCTTGTCGCGTAGATTGTGAAGCGAGAGCCTGTAGGGGTGGAGTGTGGGGACAGAGCCCCAGAGAGTAGTTTCCAGGCTCTCGGCCTCACATAGAAAGGTGTTGGCTCAGGTAGTAAATGGCCAACTGTGATTGCATGGCCATCAGCTGTGGCTAGTTGGCCGTCAGCTGTAACCAGTGAGCCATTGGCCACTAATATAACTGCTGTGGCTTCGCTAGCAGAGGAGAAGGAGGAAGAGAGGAGAATGGGGGCTAGCAAGAAGATGGCGGCTGGGCTGGCAAGTGTGGATGGCGGTTTGCGGACAGTGTGGATCCAGCCTCCAGTGAGAGTATAGTGCCGCCAGAGAGAATATAGTGGTATGACTCCCCTACCTATGGCTCCGTGGGTGTTCCTTTTTGGCCTCACCATATCCTGCGTTCTTGTATGGGGAGCGGGACCAGAGACCCTGCATGACACCCTGCATGACAGACCCACTCTCTGCCCTCTTCACCCTGACCTGTGCCCTGGGATGGTGACCTGTACACACCAATGCCCGCTTCCCCCTCTGGCTTCAGCCTCTGGGGAGCTCTGGCAGGATACAAGATGGGCTGGGGGTGGAGAGGTTAGGGTATTCAGTCTCCCAGCTCTCGCTCTCCCTCAGGCATGCCTTCACCACAGGTGACCACTCCTGCCAGGGTCTTCTCCATGCAGCCCTCTCTGTGCCTGGGTCTGGGAACCGTTTCCTCCTCCCATCCCCTTCCGTACTGTTGTGGCTACTCGCTCGCTCGTGGGTCATGAAAGAATTCACGAGGCAGGTAGAAATATAAAAGGAAGATGGGCAGTTTGCTGCAAACTACTGTGTCAGTCTTTGTTTGGTCTCAAGTTCTATATTTTCTAACCAGGATGTAAATCGCTTTGGCCTGTAGTAGAATTTTCTATTGTGTTTGGCTGGTTATCCTAACCTTTGCATATGTTATGTAGATTTAAGTGGGAGCCAGGAGTGGATCCTGTACAGATGCAAAACCTCTCCCAAGTCCCAGGGCCAGCATTGGGCCCGAAGTAACCAGAAACATGGAAACTGGTCTGCAGAGTAAACGTACAGCAAGCAGAATCATTAAGTCCTGGCGTGTGGGGACAGAGCCAGGAGTGCAGTTTCCAGGCTCTCGCCCTCACGTGGAAAGGTGCTCACTTGGGTAGTAAATGGCCATCAACTGTGATTGGACGGCCACCAGCTGTAACCAGTGAGCCATTGGCCACTAATATAACTGCTGTGGCTACGCTAGTAGCAAATGGGGGCTAGCAAGAGGACGGTGGCTGAGCTAGCAAGCGGCGGAGTGTGGATTGCAGATTGCAGAGAAGCGGATTGCTAGCAAGTGAGATTGTTTGGCAGAGACAGGTGGGTGGCGGGTTGCGGATAGTGTCGTTCCCGCCTCCTGTGTCTCCAACCCAGCTGCCAGCAAGAATATAGTGGTGTGACTCCCCTATCTATGGCTCCATGGGTGTTCCTTTTTGGCTTCACCATGTCCTGAGTTCTTATGTGGGGAGCGGGACCAGAGACCCTGTGTGAGTCCCTGCACGACATGGTGGAAATGAAGTAGAGAAAGAAAAGCTTTCAAAAAGTCCCCAGCTAAATTACACTTGTTCAATCAAATTATACCAGAGATCCAAATCTCAAAATAGAAGATTTAGTGCCACCATTACAATCCCCTGTCTTAACGCACAGTAGGGATAGTAGCAAAAGGATCCCCACTTCTGCTCCCCTCCTGCCCACACCTTTGCAGACGTCCTTTATTAAACCCTCAGGCCCCTGATTCAGCCCCAGCCACAGCGCAGGGATACTGGAAAGCAAAGCTGGAGAAGGGGCAGCAAGGCCTCCCGACTTCTCCATGTGTGTCTGAGCGGGAGAAGGGAAAGGAGGAGTGGGAACCCGGGCAGTCCCGAGAGGGGAGCACTCCCTGGCCGACAGCAGAGAGGGGCTACACATTTGAGCTCCCAGGGGGGCCAGACAGGTTGGGATGTAGGGGAGCATGTGCCGGCCTAGAGGGGCGGCCCGCGGGGCTCTAGCCCATCGGTGTCCTGCTGGCACGTGGCCCAGAGGGGCAGCTCCGCCCCCAGAGGAGTCAGAAAGCGAGACTTTTGCGTGAAATTCCTCAGTTTCTAAATACTGGTATCAGTTCAAATATTAAGTTTTAAACAAATATTAAATTTGAAACAGCCAGCTCCAGACCCCTGGCTACCAGTTTGTGACCTAGAAAATACAAGCCCCTCTGATGGGCCTTTCTGATCTCCTTTGCTCGTAGGTTTCCCACACGTGGAGCCAGACTGAGAGCAGCCCAGGAGACAGGTGAGTGTGAGAGCAAGACCCTTGGTTCACCTGGGGGGACGCAGCATCCCAACCACGCCTGTACGCACACATCAGGCATGTTAGTGGCCCCAGTTTGGAAACACTGGTTTGCAAACCGTCTGTCTGTATGGTCAGTCACCCCCGCTGTCCCCACCCATCCTGCCAAGACCACCCCAGCCTCCCTACCCCCTTCCCAACACTGGCTCTCTCAGCAGCCTCTCCCAAAGCCTGTAGATTGGGGGTAGCAAGGGGGGAAGAAGTCAGCCCCAAGCAGATGTGAAGCTACTGTCTGAGCGTATTTCCCACGCTTGTGGCTTTCCCTCTTCCCAGACCCCTACAGAGCCTGAGTGTTGTCCCCGTGACCTTGGTGTGATGTTCTACCAAAGTAGGGTGCCTTGGATTAGTAAACGTCCTTTTGAGACAGAGAGCAATATTCCTGTGAGGGTTGTGTGGCTGTCTTGTTAGTCATTCACACTTTAGTATCTTTTAACACCATCAGATTATTTCTCAATTATTATCTCACTGAGGTCAGCCACACTGAGAGGTTTCTTTTTGATCTGGGGACTTGAGAAGAAGGAGCACTGTGCAGAATGGGGGGGGGGGGGCAGCCTGGGAGCTCAATGGCTGGGGGTCCATTCATTTACTAATAAGCATTTGGAGACATGAGACATGGCCCCCTTGCCTGGGGGACTGCCTGCCAGTTCTGCCAGTGGCCCCGGGCTGCTACTTCAGCAACCTCTGAGAAAGCAGAGAAATTGTCCCTCATGGCGTGTGTACGCGCACATGTGCAGATCTGGCGTCATTCCTGGGTGGAATAAGCCGTTGGTCCAGTGTTTGATAGGCTAGAGCCTTCTCCACACAACACCCCCTTCCTGCCGACCTGTCAGAGCGCCCAAATTGCCACCATCTGTGTCCCTCCTTGGGAAAGGAGGAGGAAGCTTTGAAAGCGTCTGTCAAAATGTCATCTGTAGGTTAGTAGTGGTTATTTCTAAGTTATGAGAGTATGGGCACTTTGGGTTTCCTGTTTTACGTAATAAGCATGTGTTGCTTTTTTTTCCGCCTCCAAATGCTACCTGGGGTGTACTAGTAACCCAGGGGTACTCATGTCCATCATAGAAATTACCTGACCAGATTGGCCCTAGCAGATAGCAGGGTTTGGGGGAACTGGGCCATGGGACACGCACATTTTGATGGAGAAGTAAAAGGTGATATTAGGGAAGGATTAAAGATCTATCAAAAGTGAATGTGGGCTCTTTCACTGACGTTGCTGTGGTCATAAGCTGGAGAGCCAAGTCATTTTCTGAAAACAGTGTAGACCTGGTTCGTTCCCTTTAGCAATAGCGCTTATCATCTCAGGATATAGTTGCCAGTGCCTCTCCAGCTTAGTTCCGCCCAGCATAGGGCCCTGTCTACCTCTCTCTGCATTTCCAGGGCTCAGCAAGGTGTTCATTTGTATATGTTCATTTGCTGAGTCCCTGCTCTGTACCAGGCATAATGCTAAGGACGAGATGGGAATCTCTTACTTCAGTTCATCCTGAGAACAAGATGGAATGCTTGTCCCCATTCTGCAGGTGAGGAAACTGAGGCTCCGAGAAGTGAAGTGACTTGCCCAAGGTCACACAACTGGTGAGAGGCAGGATTGGAACCCAGGTCAATCTGACTTCAAATGCCTTGTTTTTTCCACCACACACTTGTAAAATCAACATCACTTTTTTAAAAGGTTGGAAAATACAGATAACAATTGATTCACAGTTTTACCTCCTTGTTGCCACGGGCTTTTATCCTTCCTGCTCTGACACTAAAGCTGCTGTCTTCTCCCGGCTGTCGCACCACTGTGGTAGTTCTAATAGTCAGTGCGTCAGTGAGAATCTGTGATCCAGACGAGCAAATGGCCAGTGAGTGCGTGCACCATCCCCTGGTGGGGTCAGGTGGGCCTTGCTGCTCATGCACCCCCGGGGCACACACCCACACTGCCTCTGCCCAGCCCTGCACACCCAGCGCATCACGTTGCCGGCAAGATCGGAAGGCAGAACAGGACAGCAGGGCTGGGTCCGGAGCCCTCCCGGAGCTGTCCTGTCCAGATGCTCGTGTCAGTGCTCAGACCAGCCCCACAGACCCTGCCCCAGGGCAGTGCGGTGGAATGGTGAAGCCCCTCATCTCTGGAGCCAGAGAAAACTGAATTTCAGTCCTGACTGCTTCACTCCCAGACGTAGGTAGCCTTGGGCAAGTGAGTGACTACCTCCCTGTGCCTTCGATTCCTAATCTGTAAAATGCATACCAACTCCGCAGAGTGTTGTAAGTACAGCCAGATCACTGCCGCCCCTTCCCTTTCTAAGTAACCAGCCTCTAACCTGAAGAGGAGCTTCATTGTAGCCAGCGATGGGTGTCACTCTCTGTCACTGACCCTAGCCAGATAACCTAGGTTTTCTTTGTTCTTTCTTTTTTCTTTTTTTATATAGGGATCTAAAATTACTACACAGACTCTGGGGAGCTTTTAATATGTGTGGTCAGAAGTTGTTACACCGCCCCCCGAAAGTGGCATAACCTTCTCAAACGTTTTAAGACTCTAAAAATTTCCTTTTTCAAAATGTTAAGTAACAGTCATTCTACTTCTCGTGAATTTGTCCTGAGGAAAAAGCCCGAGCTGCGTACTAAGACTTTTCTACAGAGATTTTTATCACAGCACTGTTTCTATTAGTTAAAAAATAGGTAACAACATGAATGCAATTTGCCAAAATTAATTCTAATTGCATTTTTAAAAAATAGGTAGAAAGGAACATAAGAAAGTAAAGTAGAAAGAGGAGAGAGAGAATGGGGGTGGGGGAAAAAATTGGAGAAAAAGATATCGAAGAGTGAGAGAGTGACAGGTAACTTATTTTCTTCTTTGTGCTTTTCTGCATTTTCTAAATTTCCCATAGTGGGATGTTCACTGTTTATATGATCACAAAGAGTAGTTATAGTTAAGAAAAAATGCTCAGCCCCCCACAATATGTGTGTGTTTGCCAGTGAGCTATATACGAATTATTATATTGGCACTTTTCATTCTAACTGTTCTTTTTCTCAAAACTTTTTTTTTCAATTTTGTTTTTTACTCAAAGCCAATGTCAATGTAACGTGGTCTGCCTTCTGTCCCTAGGACTGTGGTTCTGAGGGAACTGTCTTCGGGGGCTGCAGTTTGCTAGGGCTGCCGTAACAAATACCACGCACTGTGTGGTTTAGGCGATGGAAATTTGTTTTCTCACAGTTCTGGAAGCCAGAAGGCTAAGATCAGGGTGTTGGCAGGTTTGGTTTCTTCTGAGGCCTGTCTCCTTGGCCGGTGTCCTCACATGCCCTTCCCTCTGTCTGTGTGGTCGGTGCCCTAATCTTTCCTTCTTATAAGGGCATCAGTCATACTGAATTAGGCCTACCCTGATGACTTCATTTTACATTAGTTACCTCTCCAAATAAAGTCACATTGTGGGGTTAGGGCTTCAACATATGAATCTTGAGGTTCCAACTCAGCCCATAACAGGGGCAGCCTGGTGACTGTGGCCATTTATTTTGCAGAGCGCTGAGCTTGAAGCTGGAGTGGGAGCAAGGGGGTGTAGATGGAGGACACATTGTCCCCACCTTTAAGAGGTCCCCAGAGAGGTGTGATGCAGACATCTAATGCGAGCAGCACACCTTCCCTCTCCAGCAGGACCCAGAAGCAAAGGTGCAACCCTTCCTAACTGAGCCCATCCACCACGAATTAGCTGCTCAAGGTCAGAGTTCAGCCCACAAACATTAATTTTACTAAGAAACTCTTCATGTACTTCTACTATGCTAAGAAGCAGTGGGGTAGCAATAAACAATTAAATCATTCAAATGGGCTTTTGGACGTGAAAACTCAAATTTCAAAAATAATTCTTCTTAGTGTCAACTGAAGAGTGAGTTTGATGTATAGAATCAATGGTAGAGAGAAGGAATAAGATGAGCAAGTCAAGGATGGAAGGCTTGTTGAGTTAGTGGGAGCAACACTGATTATATCAGCAAGTAATAAGGGAGAAAGTCACTGAGAGGGGGAGAGACAGGGAGAGGCTGAGGCAGGCATCCAGTGGCAAGCAGGCACCTTACATTTAAGGTGGAAAGTAGTAGGGAGCCACCGCAGGTTCTTGAGCAAAGGTGGAGCAAAGTGAGGACAGAGCTAAGACTGCAGCAAAAAAACAAAATCTAGGTAGGAGGCTTTGCAGAAGTGCTAGGATGAATGTCTAGATAATAAATTCTGGAAGTGGAACTTCATTTTTCTGGGTCTTTGTCCATGCCTTTCCCTCTACTTCACCCCCAACCTGGCAAACTCCTAAGCATCCTTTAAGGTCCCATTCGTGAAGCCCCTCTGACGTGAAGCTTTTCTTGACCTCCCAGGAAGTCACTCCTCCTCTTGGGCTTGCCCCCCATTAGAGCACTGGCGTACTATATCATGGGGGTCTGTCTGCACACCTCCCTCTCCCTGTTTGCTGCCAGGCCTCTCTGGGTTGAGAAGTGGGTGCTCAGCAAGGGTCCGTGGGACAAGATTGGTGATGTGAGGGAAATCAGTGATCAGAGGTAGGCTGCCAGAGGTAGGGTAGTTGGAGCATGAGAGATTCAGATATGATTCCAGGGTGAGTCTATAAAGTTTTACAAATGATCAAGTTCCTATTATGAGTGTGGCATTGGCGAGAGAGGAGTGAGCAAGACAGACTTATCCCTGCCTTCATGGAGCTTTCCCCTAATGGGGGAAATAGATAATAAAATAAGAATGACAACATGATGAATGCTGTGAAGCCAGTCTGCTATGAGAGCCCAATGGTGGGGGAGGGGTGCTAGAATCAAGGAGGGCTTCCGTGAGGAAGTGCTTATTTAAGGTGAAAATTGCAAGATGTGTGAGAATGCATCTACTTGAGCAGGTCATAGATGGTAGATGACGGATCAAGATGAAGGTGAGGAAAATGGAAGCCTTCTTGCAGGGAAAAGGGTATTCCTGCAAAGGGCACAGCCTGTGCCAAGGTCCTGCAGTGAGCAAGAAGCATTAGAAACCCAGACTCTGAGCCTCACTAGAACACAGAAAGCAAGGATGGGGGTGGGGCTGGTGAGGAAAAAGGTCAAAAGTGAAGGCAGGAGGACAGCTTCATAAAGCCACTATTGTCAGGAGGGTTTAGATTTTAGCCCAGGAACATCAGGAAGCTACTAGAGGTTTATAGTCAGGGAGTGATGGGAACAGATTTGTGGTTTAAAAAACACAAAGCTTTATTGTGAGATCATCCACATCCCATACAATTCACCCGCTTAAAGTGCATAATTCAATGGTTTTTAGTCTAGTCACAGAGCAACCATCACCGCAGTCAGTTGTAGAACGTTTTCATCACCTCAGTAAGAAACCCTGTATCCTTTAGCTCCTTTCTAGCCCCACACTCCAGCCCTAAGTAACCACTAATCCACTTTCTGTCTTTACATATTTCCCTATTGTACACTTTCGTGTGAATGGAATAATATAATATGTGGTCTTTTGTGATAGCTTCTTTCAGTTACCCTAATGTTTTCAAGGTTTATCCATGCCCTATCCTGTATCGGTACTTCATTTTTTAAAAGTTTTATTAAAATATAGTTAACATACAATATTACATTAGTTTCAGGTGTACACTATAGTTATTCAACATTTACATGTCTAAAGAAGTGATCACCATGGTAAGTCCAGCAACCACCTGACACCGTACCACGCTATCAGAAACTATTATTGACTATGTTCCATATGCTGTACGTTACATCCCCATGACTTACTTGCTTTATACCTGGAAATTTGGATCTCTTATACCCCTTCAACTTCCCCCCCCTTTTTAAATTTTTCAATTACAGTTGACATTCAGTATTCTTTTATATTAATTTCAGGTGGACAGCATAGTGGTTAGACATTTATATAATTTAAGAAATAATCCCCCTGATTAGTACTCAATTAGCACTACAAACAGTTATCACCATATTATTGACTATAATCCCTATGCTTTACTTTAAATCCCCATGACTATTTTGTAACTAGCAGTGTATACTTCTTAATCCCTTCACCTTTTTCACCCTGCCCCCCAAACCTCTCCCATCTATCACCCCAACAAATCTAGTACTAATATGATATCATACATGTCATTACATGTATGGAGTTATTACAATATTATTGACTATATTGTTATACCCTACATCCCCATGACTACTGTGTGACAACCGATTTGTACTTCTTAATCCCCTAACCCCACTCCCATCTGGCAACCATCAATATGATTTCCGTATCTATGAGTTTGTTTCTGTTTTGTTTTTTTATTTTGTTGTTGAGATTCCACATATAAGCCAAATCACATTGCGTCTGTCTTTATCTGTCTTACACTCCACTCAGCGAAATACCCTCCAGGCCCATCCATGCCTCCGTAGGTGACAAGAACCCATTCCCTTCCATGGCTGAGCAATATTCCATTGTGTATATGTACCACCTCCTCTTTATCCATTCTTCCATCGATGGACACCCAGGCTGCCTCCACATCTTGGTCACTGTAAACAATGCTGCAATGAACATATGGCTGCACACATCCCTTCAAAGTCGTATTTGGGTTTCTTCAGATAAATACTCTGGGTCCTTCTTTGTCTCTTGTTATAGCCTTTGTTTTAAAGTCGATTTTGTCTCATACAAATATTGTTACTCCAGCTCTTTTTGTTCTTTTTGTTCCCATTTTCATGGAGTATTTTTTTCCATGCTTTTACTTTCTGTCTGCGTGTGTCTTTCAATCTGAAGTGATTCTCTTGTAGGCAGCCTATGTAAGGGTTTTATTTTCTTATCCATTCAGCCCTCCTATGTCTTTTGAGTAGAGCATTTAATCCATGTACGTTGAAAGTAATTGTTGATAGATATGTAGCTATTGCCATTTTATTTTTCATAACTTTGATCTTTTTTCCCCCCCTTCTTAAGAAGTCCCTCTAACATTCCTTGTAATACTGGTTTGGTGGTGATGAACTCCTTTAGCTTTTTCTTGTCTGGGAATGTCTTTATCTGTCCTTCGATTCTAAATGATAACCTTGCTGGATAGAGTAATCTTGGTTGTAGGTCCTTGCTTTTCATCATGTTGAATATTTTGTGCCAATCCCTTCTGGCCTGGAAAGATTCTGTTGAGAAATCAGCTGACAATCTTATGGGAGCTCCCTTTAAATTACTAGTTGCCTTTTTCTTGCTGCTTTTAGGATTCTCTCTTTGTCTTTAATCTTTGCCATTCTAATTATAATGTGTCTTGGTGTGGGCCTGTTTGGCTTCATCTTGTTTGGGACTTTCTGCTTACTGGACTTGTATGTCTGTTCCCTTCACCAGGTTAGGAAAGCTTTCAGTTATTATTTCTTCAAATAGGTTCCCAATCCCTTGCTCTCTCTCTTCTCCTTTTGGTACCCCTATGATGCAAATGTTGTTACACTAGATGTTGTCCCAGAGGTTTGTTTATGTGTTTTTTGTGGGGTTTTTTCCTCATATTTTTTTTGGATTCTTTTTTCTTTTTGCTGTTCCAATTGGATGTTATCTGCTACTTTGTCTTCCAAATCAGTGATTCAATCCTCTGCTTCATCTAATCTGCTGATGGTTCCTTCTAGTGCATTCTTCATTTCAATTATTGTATTCTTCACTTCTGACTGGTTCTTTTTTATGGTTTCTATGTCCTTTTTTTGTGCTTGTTGTCTCTCTGTTGAAGTTTTCACTAAGCTCCTTGAGTATCTTTATAACTTTCTGTTTTGAACTCTGTCTCTGGCAGATTTCCTTGCCTCCATTTTGTTTAGTTCTTTTCCTGGAGTTTTCTCCTATTCTTTCATTTGGTACATATTTCTCTGTTTCCCCATTTTGGCTGCCTCTCTGTATTTGTTTCTATGTATTAGGTAGATCTGCCATATCTCCCAGTGTTTGCCAGATGGCATTATGTAGTATGTGCCTATGGGGCCCTGGCACAGTCTCCCTGGTCACCTGCTCTGGGTGCTCCAGGAGTGTCCCTTGTGTGGTTTATGTATGTCCTCCTTTTATACTTGAGCCTTGATTTCCCTTGGCTTGTCAGTGTGTGGGAGTGACCCTCAGGCTGATTGGCTGTAGGGTTTGGCAGCGTCCACAGCTTGTATGCTGCTGTGCAGGGGGCTTATCCCACAGAGTGGGATTCACCTCAGCAGTCTCTGGTGCCTGTTGACTCCCCTTTATGTGTGCCTATTTTGGGGCTAATTGGGTGGTGCTCTGCAGTAGTTTGAGACAACCTCCAACTACGTTGGTTCTGGGCCTCTTGTGAGGGGCTCCAGTGCAGGCCCAGATCACCCACTGCCTGTGACTGGCTGGGGACTGTCTGGTAGGAGCTACAAAGCAATCTGCTATTGTTCACCCTCTACCTGTGCTAACCCTGGAGGTGCATGGGAGAGACCACGATGCACAATGAGCATGGCTACCACCAGTACTGGTCTGCAAAAGATAAAGCCTGTTGCGGTACATGAGTTGGGTGGGGCAGGGTCTCCGGGAGTCACTAGAGTGGGAAGAGTTGTGGTCAACAGGTTAATATAGACTCTGGTTTGTTGCCAGTGCTGAGTCTGGAGCTACTCAGGAAAGGTCTCAGAGCACACAGAGGCCAGCTTCTGCTCTCCTGGGTCCTGCAGACTCTCATAGTTTTTCAAGAAAGAGTGTCATGTGGGTGGGGCTGGCTGCTCTTGGAGAAAGTGCCTCAGGTGTCGGGAGAGTTGGGTCGGACAGGGTCTCAGGGAGTCAGCAGTGTGGAGCGGCAGAGCTCACCAGGCCAATCAGATTCAGATTTTTCCTGTTGGGGTGGGCTCAACACAGGAAAATGATGCCCACCTGCCAGCTGCACAGGAGAAAAACTTCACACAGGGAAAATGGTGACTGTCCTCCAGTCCTCACTTCGAAGCCACACTCCTCAGTCTGTCCCCCGTATGCCTCTGACATCGCACCACCCCCAAGTTACTGTCCCTCCATCAGAGTCCAGGGTGACTGCCTGCAAGAGAGTCTGTGCACAGGCTCTTTAAGAGGACATCTGGGTTTCCTGCAGTTTTTGGTCCTACCCGGATGGTTGGAATCTTCACAGTTTTTCACAGCCAGATGTTGTGGGGGCTCCTCTTCCCAGCTCTAGTAGTCTGGGCTAGGGAGTGTGGGGCTGGGGTCTCTCCCTCCCCAGTGGGGAACCTCCATAACTAAGGTATCCCTCCCGGCTCTCAACTGTCACATGGAGGTTTGGGGCCCATTCCACGCCTCCACCCCTCCTACCTGTCTCAACATGGCTTCTTCTTTATATCCTTAGTTACGAAACTTCTGTTCAGCTAGACTTTAGATGGTTCTTCAGGTTGATAGTTCTGTAATTTAGTTGTAATTTTAATGTGTTCATGGAAGGAAGCAGGCACAGTGTTTACTTGGCCATCTTGGATCTCCTCTCCAGATTTGTGTTTCTAAAAGACTGCTCTGGCTGCTGCTAGGGAGTGGATAGATGGCTGGGAGCAGGAATGGGGTCTGTTGGGAGGCTGACACATTATCCAGGGAAGAAATGGTGGTAGCCATGACTTGATGATGGTTGTAGGTGGTGAGAAATGGACAGAAAATAATGATAGTCAAGAAGTGGACAGAAAGGGGGAAAGCCAGGGGTGAGCCCAGGCTGGGATTGAGGCAAGGGCAGAAAGAAAGACATTTGCAGGGATATTTGGGGGTGGCTTTGCCAAACTCACTCCCCACTGAGCTCCAGCAGCCCCGCTGCCAGCCCCTCAGAGCGGTTCTGACTCACAGCAACCCCAGTAGTCAGCCAACAGGGATGGCAGGACATTTCAGCCTGTCTCAAGGTCCAGAGAGGTGAAGAGGCCACCAGCCTGAGGCCCAGGGCCCAGCCTTGTTCCCAGGACTGTGTCCAGGGTCTTGGAGTTGTGGAGGGGATGAATGATTAAGCAAACCTGGCCCCACGACACACGACAGCTTGGTTTCAGCATTTTCCTCCGATTCAGCAAAACCTCTTCTTTCAGCCCCATTCCTGGGAGAATGATAACTGAGTATTATTCCTAGAGATCTGCTTGGTACTGACTCTGTATTTCTTGCTCAAATGTCCTGGGACTACCTCCCCTGGTAGAGGTTCACACAGGAGTCAACTAAGTAACATCCGATGGGTCTGCTCCATCCACCACCCTCTAAGTGACTCTGGGACACAGTCCAGGAGGTATGAGCATTCTCCCATTCTATAGATAGCAAAACTGAGACTCACGGAGGGGATGCCACTTGTCCAAAGTCACACAATTCAGTAATGGGAGAAACAAGACTAAAACCCAAGTTAGGAGATTCCACATTCAATGCATTTTTTTCAATTATGTTTTTGTATTTAATCTCTCAATAACATTTGAAGTAACTGATCTGGCATACTTTGCTCTCAGAGCAAAATATGTTACCTGCTAACAAAGCACGTATTTTCTTTCTCAAACTGTTTAAACTGTATAGCCCTATTGTATTTCCTTCCACATCTATGTAAATAAGTCTATAACAACCCAGCTGCAAAACAAGAAATTCCAGGAGACACCAGATCATTTGTGTGATATCTTTCCCTGAACCTGGACAGTTTTATTGGTGGCACATATTTCCTATTCATTTGACAGATATTTATTGAGCCAAGTACTGGGAATATAGCAGCAACCCAAGCAGCTGTAGTTCCTGCCCTCAGACAGCTGTGATTCTACTAAGAGAGATGGACAATAAGCAGTTAAACAGATTCATGTATGATATGCCATAAAGGCTGTCAGGGAGAATAAGCCTGCGAGAGGAGAGAGAGACAGGAGGAGAGTGGCTGGGGGGGATAGGGCTATTTCACAGAAGGTGGGCTGGGAAGACCTCTCTGAGGAGGTAACCTTTCCAACTGGAATGAAAGGAATGAGAACTGAGAACATTCCAGGCAAAGGGAAAAGCCAAGCCCTAAGGCAGGCCTAGGCTTGGGCTGTCTGGGGAGCATGGAGGAGTCAGGACGGCGAGGTCCAGAGCAGGGAGCAAGCGATAGGAAGTGAGGTCAGGGAGGGAGGTGAGGTGCCAGATGGTCAGCACTTCATTCTATGTGGGCTGGGGGCGTGTGAGGTTTCAAGCAGGGGAGTGACGCAGGCTGGCTTTCGTGTTAGCAGACACCTGCTGGGGACACAGGTGGAAGCATGGAAACCGGGAAGGAGGCTGCTGCAGGAACTCAGGTGAGAGAGGATGGGAGCTGGAGCAGGAGGGCAGCCATAGAGGTGAGGAAGGGGCCACCATATTCTGAATAGATGTGAAGACTGAGCTGGTTGGAACTACTCTTATAGTGCATGTGGTGGGGGAAGAGGGAAAGAGGGGAATCATGGGTGACTCTTGGGGTGTATTCTGACACCAACTGGGTACCAATCCAAATCTGGCACTAAGCACCCAGAGTTAGACCAGACCCCCACAAGTTAAAGGACACAGTTCCTCAGGAGGTCACCTCCACTTCAGGTGGCGGTCCCCAAGCTACCCCACTTCTGATGGGCCAATTACAAATCTGTGGGTTCCCATGCACCCTCTGGTATGATAACTCATTAGAATGACTCACAGAACTCAGGAAATACTGTACTTACAATTATAGCTTTATTATAAAGGACGTAGATCAGGACCAGCCAAATGGAGAGAGACAGAGTGAGGTCTGGCAGCGTCCCACCAGGGACACGTCCACTCTCCCAGCACATCAGCTGTTCACCAGACAGGAAGCGCCACTGAGTTCCTCAGATTGTATTGGGGTTTCAATATGCAGGCATGAGTGACTGAACTCAATTTCCATTCTTTCTCCCTTTCCCTCCCTGGATGTGGGCTGGCTCAAAGCTCTACCCTCTAACCCCACAATTGGTCTTTCTGGTGCCCGGCCCCCTCCTGACTTAGCTGGTTGGCATAAACTCATGTATGGTCCCTGGGGCTCGTGAACAAGCACACTCTCTGCTTGGGAAAGGCCAAGGAATTTGGAGTCTCCCTCGCAGGAACCAGGGACAAAAGCCAGTCCAATTCTTTGTTATACAACAGGCTGGATTCTGGTGCCATTTACTAGCTCTAGCAGATCACAGGCCAGGGCTGGGGGTGGGAGGTAGTGGGTTGGTGGGGAAATGAGGGGGAGGTTTTAGCCATGTTGACTTTAAGATGTTCATGAGACACGCAAGTGGAGACGTGGAGTAGGCAGTCGGATCTACAAGCCTGGAGCGCAGGCACAGAGCGGTGTATAGATTGCATGTTAGCAGGCGACTGGATGAGCTAACTCAGGACGCAAATGTAGTTAGGGAGCAAAGGAGAGCCCAGGGCTGTGCTGGGAGGTGTCCAACAGCTAGTGGTCGGGGAGAGGTGGAGCCAGCCTGAGTGGCCTGAGATGCAGGCGGAGACCCAGGGAGAGCAGGGGCCCCACGCAAGGGTTTCACGTGGAGGGGGGAGCGTCAGTGTAAATGCCGCTGCAAGTCAAGGAAGAGGAAAACCAAGAAATGGCCACTGGACTTGGCACGATGGGGCTGAATGGCTCCAGGGGAGGACAGGGGAGGGGCGGGGAGGTGATGGAAGCCAATTGGGTAGGACCAAGGTGGGGCGGTGAGGAAGCAGAGATGGAGCAGAGATGCCCCCCGTCGGGCTATGGGACCCAGGGAGGGGTGAAGGAGCTAGCACTGCACGGCTGGCAGCCAGAAAGAGGGGTCCAACATTCGCTGAGTGCCCAGTTCTGGGCCAGAGGTGGTAGGCATCTTCTGGCAGCTCAGAGGGATGGCAGAGGAGAGATGGGAGTCGCTACCCATGCTGGAGAATAGAGTGTGAAAATGGAAATGGGGGATGACAGAAACGTAGAGCCAGGAGAAATCATTCCTGATTGGGGACAGGCCAACAACAACTTCAGGTATCTTCTATGTGCTTGGGAACATGCCGGGCCCATTCTCTTATTTGATGCTCTTAGGACACTTCACAGGTGAGGAATCTGAGGCAAGAGAGGTTGAGTCACTTATCCAAGGCCACACTGTTAGGATTTGCCAGAGATAGAAGTTAATGTCTATTGAAAAGGAGTTTTACAAGAGGTAAGTAGGGAGAGGGGATAGGCTGGAATGAGAGCTCAGACAGAAAAGCCTATGCGAGCTGAGTGTGGGGTGTGGGCAGGCTCGCTTGGAATGGGAGTGGGACGATTCCTGAGTCCCACTAAATCCTGCCTGAGTCACTCAGGAGCGAGATCTAGTTCCCTCGAGAATACTTCTGCTCGGGTCACCTCTGTGTGGCCTTCAGCAGGCTCCCAAGCCCTCAGGCTGCCTCCATCTGTCAAGGGCATGGATGAGAAGGACAGGAGACCCCAGGAAGAGAGTGTGGTGGGGGCTAGATAAGGCAGATGTGTGAGGACACTTTCCTGGAGGAAGGCTGTGGGCCAGAGAGGCAGGCATGGGTCCCGCACACCGCTACCTGTCCCCTCAGCCACCACTGCCACCACCATGCACAGAGCCGGGACAGGGACACGCTTCCACTTGCAGACCTCATCACTCCTCATCTGTACAACAGGAGTAGTGGCCTGCCCACTCCTGCCAGCATGCATAGTCCTGACTTAAAATAATACTGGGGAGAAAGTACTTAGCATAAGTGCCCGATAGAAACCAGGGCTCAGGAGTGGATAGGAAACACCAGTTCTAACAGACCAATGGACAAAATCAGGAGAGTGCCTTCCTGCTAAGGTGACATTTGGCAACTGATTCTGAAACGTCTCAGGTCTATGGAGGTGCACCTGTGAGCCATTGGGGCCTGGTTTCCCACCTGTGAAATGGGCACATCCTGGCTGAGTCAGGCTGCGTGCCACCTGCTGAGAGGGCTGGGGCAGGAGGCCAGCCCAGCTGGATGCGCTTCTGTAAATTCATGATCACTGAGGGAGCTCTTCCACTGGTGCCTCCCGCTACCTGTGTGGCTCCGCCCGGCTTCACACAGACGCATGGCAGGTGTAGGCTGGGATGACCCTCCCCACACCTCCCATTTCACAGAGGAGTAGACAGTCTCCGAGATGTTGGGCCAAGGTTCCCTCTAGTAGGTGTTGATATTTCCTCCCTAAATCTTTTAATATACCATGAAAGTGGAGAGAAGAAAGAACGGAGAGAAAGAAAGAGAAAAAGAGGAGATGGAGAGAGAGATGAGACCCAGGATGATACATGGTTTTGGAAGCATGGAGGCTTCCTTTGTTTTCAAGAAGGTTATTAGGAATCCTGGCTCCATCAGACACCTGGAGAGCGAGCGAGGCCTATGACATTCTCAGTTTGGAACCTGTCAAGCCAGTCACTACCTGGAATCCTGTGACCCCGCTATTTCATCATCCTCCTGCAGGGAACGTGGTGGTGGTTTAATCGCAGGTGTTGCGGGGAGAGGCATCTAGGAGAAAAGCAGTTAGTGATATGGGCTAGAGGTTACCGACACACACATGATTGTAAAAGTAGCTCAAAACATGGGCAGGGGGCATGGGTTTGAAATGTCTGGGATCTAGAGGCAGATGGTGAACATGCTGGGGGATGCCCGGCCCCTCCTGCTCCTGCCCATCCTCCCCAGGCAGCCTCAGGACCAGTTCTTTAAAAGCCAGTGCTCAGCTCTTCCTGGCTGAGGTGGTATTTCACAGCTTTCTGGAACTTTCCTACCTAGTTCTCAGTGTCTTCCATGAGCCCCCAGGGAGATGTGGGGGAGGGGTACTGAGGAGGGGGGAACTCACGTCTCGTGAGCAGCTTCTGTGTGCTAGCGCCGTGCCCGGGGCTTTGTGGGCGCAACTTCACTAGAGACTTGTACCCCTTCTGAAAGGGGAGGACATCGTTCTCTCCATTTCACGTGCAGGCACACTGAGGCTCAGAGAGGCCAACTAGCTTGCCCTGGATAACCCAGCCAATAAGCAGGGGGAGCAGGATGGGAAGCGGTGTCCCTGGGACCCCAAGCCTGGGTCTGGAGTCTGCCGGCTTCTGCCCAACGTGCACGCCCACACTCTGGGCCTCTGAGGCTGGCGCTGGCATTGGTCTGAGCTGGTCTCTCAGCTGGCTTGGCTGCTCCTTTCTCCTTCACCTCCATCGTCTTTGCAAGCCCCAGAGGCCGGCTCTCCTCAAACGCAGTTCACATTGGACCCCACTTTAGGAATCCCTTGGTCAAATCCTGGAAGAGCCCCAATGTCCTGGAAATGCCCCTAAATGAAGCCACTCAAAAAATGAAGCAAAGGGAATGAGAAGCTTTAGGCGTCCGGAGGACAGAACTGATTGGTCAGGCTGCGAGGCTCAGGCCAGAGCCTACAATAGTGGAATCTTTTTCTAAGGATGGATGGATGGATGGATGGATGGATGGATGGATGGATAGATAGATAGATAGACAGACAGACAGACAGACAGACAGACAGACAGACAGACAGATGAGGGAGACAGAAGAAGAAAAAACGGGGGGCAGGGAGAAACAAAGGAAACAGGAATGGTCAGAGAGGGTAGACTGAGTCACAGCTTTTTTCAGAACTGTGATAAGTCCATTGGGAATGTGCGGTGACATCAGAAGCAGCAGCGTGTGGGGGTTGGAGAGCTGGGTGGTTGAGGAGTGCCCCAGCCCGTGGGGTCGTTCTGGATCTGGCCGAACGCCACACTCACCCCTGAGCAGACGGAAGGCACTGCGGTTTCCCAGCGACATTCACCTCATTAGCCCTGAGTCATCAAAAGATGCTGAAATTACAAGTGAGTTCTGCTGCAAATGATGCTGTGAGTTTATACCTATTCCCATGAAAAGAAAAGAAAAACCCTGGTAGGCAGAGGAGGTAGCTCTTGTAGGGTTCACCTTCAGTCACCTGGAATACCCTCTGCAGCCCCGCCCCTCGCATGGGTGGTCAGAGGGCCTTCCTCCACCCCGTCCAGTGGCATTTTTGTGTTGGCAAATGGCTTGCTATCCACCCCCACCAATGACCTTTTGTTATATGTTTTTCTTTAATTTTCTACTTCTTTTTACGTACACTCACAAAGCTCCTGGCTTCAGCCAGGCGTGCCAAGGAGGCTTGTAGTAGCAGGACTGATCGATGCTGGGAGGTTCCTTGCAGCTGCCAGAGCCGCAGTCCTGGGTGGGGGTGGCTGCGGGCTCTGCAGCAGTGGCTCTGTCTGCCTCCGCTGCTGGCAGCCAGAGCTCTGGACAGCTGCTCACCCTGCAGACCCCTCTGGCCTGGAGCTCAGGGCACGGGAGAGGCCCACTCGTCTGGCAGAGCTGTCCTGGGACACGCTCGGAAGGGTAAGTGAGGGGTTGTGCGTGCCGTGAACCATGGAGGCTAGGAAGGAGCCACGGACTCCAGGACTTCTAGAAAAACAAAGCTGATAAAGCTGTTGCTGCTGAGTTTAAAGGAGGAAACAGCTCGAGCGCTGTTCCTAGTGATTCCGTGAAGCAGCAGCAGGACTTGGCTCTGTCTGCACTTGAGGTGGCCGGGATTCTGGGGAAGGAAGGTTGCTATTGGCTCGCACCCAAAGTCGGTTATAAGACTTCCCCGAAGGACCTTAGCTCCTTCCCTCATCCTTTGCCAGATGTTTACTGAGAGCCTTGTACATGCCAGGCTCCCTTCTGGGCACCAGGGGGTTCAATGAGGATTAGAATGAGGCCTCTACCCAGAAATGCCCCTAGTCTTGCCAGGAGGATGGTTGCTTAGATAACTGTAGTGCCATGTGGTATATGATAGGAGAGGGTCTGTCCCGGTCAGGAATTGGACAACTGGGCTTTAGGATGCTAAAGAAGATTTTATAGAGGAGGGACCATTTGGGTTGGGTCTTGAAGGATGAGTAGGAGTTCTGCAGAATGCAGCCAAGATGTTATGAGTGATGGCAAAGAGGATTGGACATACAAAAATGTCATCGTGTGTGGTGACAGGCTCAGCAGGCCTGAGGAGAGAGGCTGCAGAAAGTAAGCAGAACAGACTGGCAGGACCACATCACAAAAGGCCCCAAATGCCAGGGAAAGGAGTCTGGACTCAGTCCTGCAGGCAGGTGACAAGCACTGAAGGTTTTAAAACTGTGGTGTGATGTGATCCGTTTTGCATCTTGGAAGAATCAGTCTGGCTATAGTGTGAACAGGGTGAGGAGGAACACAGGGAGATCCTGAAGGGGGAACCTTGGACCTCAGAGTCGTGGAGGCCGGTGCTTTGAACAAGGCAGTGCGGTGGGGAGGTGGGGAACAGGGGCCAGCGCTGCTCTTTTCTGAGACCAGCAGCAGGGCTGGCTGGGGGGTCAGCTGTGAGGGAAAAGGAGGAGCCGGGGTGATTTCAAAGGGGGCAGTGGGCACTGGGGAGGTGATGGGGCATCTCGGTGAGCAAGGGGATGAGGAGGGAGAAGCAGGTGGGAGGGGGAGGCAGGAGAGGTAACGCTAGAGGGACATCACTTCACGATGGTGTCACCTGCAGGTACCCTCAGTTCCTTATCCCAGCAGGCTCCGTGAGAAAACCTCTGGAGATGCCTCGTCAAAGCCAGATTACTGGTACTCCACATAGACACTGAACTCGTGATGTCAGCCGTCAGTCAGACAGTGAACTCTGACCCTGCACCTACTGTGTGCTGAGGCTGACCTTCACTGCTTGGGAGTAAATAATATACTGAGTGCAAGTATGAAAAAGGGGTGTCAGGTGTACAATTCTGTATTACATCGTCTATAAATCCCATTGAAATCTGTGTAATTTTACTAACAATTGTCACCCCAATAAATTTAAAAAAGAAAACGAAAAAGGGGTGTCATGTCCCTACTTTGGGACAGATTTTCCAAATATTGAATGGAAATGCTACTGTTCAGGTTGCTGCAGAGCCTAAGCTTGAAACTGGGCAATTAGAATGAATGACCTTGTGTCCTAGTTGGGTGCCAGGAGACCCTGGACAGGGTGGCAGAGAGGCAGGCGAGGGGTAACTAGAGGATAGCTAAGTGAGCATTGCCTCCGCCCACTGCTGACCCTTCTCCTGAGAGGCCAGGGGTTCTGCTTAGCTTGGGAACAGTCCTTGGGGTTAGAAGAAACAGAAACATTGGTTAAAGAGTTTCTAAGTGTTTCTAAAGCCCCAGTGCTGAAGAACTGGGGGTGCCCAGCTTTGTGTGGGATCCCCAGGTCAAAGTCAGCAAAGACAACTTCATTGTGTTGGGCTCTGTGCTGGGCTTTTCTCCTGTCCAGACACATTCAGTCCTCACATAAGAGGATCAGAGAGGTAAAGCCACTGACCAGTGTCACACAGCCAGTACCTGGTAGAACTGGGTTCCTGCTCAAGCCTGGTCAACTCAGGTGTGGGCTTCTCCTCTCCCCCCATCGAATTGACCATCATGTCAGTGGTGCATCTCAGTCTCTGGGTGAAGTTGAGAAAGACAGAACATTTAAAAACAGTGTGAAATTCATCCTAGAATTACCAAATTGTTTGTTAAAACAGATTGGGAGCAGCAGAGGGTGTGTGTGTATGTGTGTGGAGACTCCTTCATCACACTTGTATTTACTGAGCACCTACTATGTGGCAGGCTTTGGGGATAAAGTGACCAAGGTACACATTGTCCAGGCCCTTAAGGAGTCACAGGTGGGCATATACATGAGCAGGCATGCAGTAGTGTTCCAAACAAGCCGTGAGCAGACACAGTCGCCTCCCAGGTACACACAGTTACCTGCCCCCGAGGCTCACACACCGATGCACAGCCACAGGCACTCATGTTCACCCACAGGAGTGAACTAAGGAGAGGAACCTGGATCTACAGCCTGATGCGGTAGCAGGAGTTTGGGAGCAGCCTGCCCTCTGTCTCCATGAAGGCCGGCCTAGGACCCTAGTGCAGGCCCCTGCCTCCACCCACCGCCAGTGCCAGGCTGAGCTCCCAGAGTTGGCTGGTGCAGACTGCAGCTTTGCCCAGGGATTCTGCGGACCATTACCACAGCCTCTATTACACATCGGCCTGGGCGCTTTGCATGCATCATCCCCTTTCACGTTTGCTCCCCCCCTGGAGGGGGGTACAGTCATTACTTCCATGTTATAGGTGAGGAAACTGAGGCTCGGAGACATGGAGCATCTCGCCTAGGGTCTCATTCGCTCATGAGTAGCAGAGCCCGGGCTTGAACCCTGAGCTCCTCTGCTGCAAACAGCAGCCCAGTGCTGCACGACCCAGATGCCCAGGGCCACCTTGGACAGGGGAGTCTTCAGGTCTTTTCTGTCACTTCCTGATAAGCTGAGACCTCCCAGGACTCGGGAACTTCTTTCCTGATGCCCCAGGCCTGGTTCCTGGAGCCACTGTCCAGTTTCCTCCCAGCCTGGCCCCCTGGGCATTGACTTATCAGGTGGGAAGATAAAAGGACTTTGAGCCCCCCAGAGGGGCAGGAGGCTACTGCTCAGGGGTGGTGATCAGCCCAGCTTTGCAGTCAGACCCCCCACCCCACCCCACCCAACTCCAGCCCCAGTCTCTTCGTCTGTACAATGGGGATAATACTCATATCCCATGTTGGTTCTATTGAGTGTTAAATAAGATCACACATGTGAAATGCTTCGCCCAGAGCTCACACACAGGTCAGCGCTATTGTTTTGTTACTATTAGCATCTGTCCATCCACCCACCAGTGATTTTCTGTGGGACTGTCTGGTATGGGGGGGGGAGTCAGTATATTATGCTATAGAGAGAGATGGGGCAGGCTCACATTCTAGTGGGGAAGACAGAGTATGAATAAACAAGGGTGCTTCGATGCAATATGGGGGTATTTTCCCATCCAACAGGATGAAAAAGGGGATTTCACGAAGAGGAACCAGCAGAGGCAAAAGGTCAGGGCAAGAAGAGTCAGATGCACTGGAGAAACTGGACATGGAACAGGAGGAGCAGGTTCTAATATGTGCAGGACGCAGGCACATGAGCTCAGAGAGAAGAGAGAGAAGCAGGCTAGGTGGAAGGCAATATGGAGTGGTGGGGACCATGGCCAACTGGAAAGTGCTTGGTGGCTCTGGGGGAACTAGGACTCCGCTCCGGGCGATTGCTGCTGTGAAGGACTGCCGGCCAAATGTAGCCAGGTCTTCCAGGTTTTCAAGAGATGCCAGCAACCTAGGCTTTTATGTGAAATCTCTTGACTTTGAAACATGGGGCCAACACTGGGGAAGCCAAACAAAATATACCTGCCATTTGCAGCCTCTAGCGTAGACCCTCGCAGCGGGGTGGGTGGTAGTACCAGCGGGAGTGTAGCTGTGCTGTCCAGATTCTGCTTCGTGCCGCCAGGCTGTGTCTGACAGTCCGGGCCAAGACCTGGCACATAGCTGGTGCCTAATCAGTGCTTGCTCTGCAGATGAGTCAGGGAATTTGGACTTTATCTAGAAGGTCAGGGGAGATGCTGAGGTTTGGGGCAGAGGAGTGAAATGATGGGAAGTTTGTCTTACAGCCATCACTCCACCTGACGTATGGAGGCTGGCTTGGTGGGGGCAGAAGAAGGCGGAGAGGGGGGTCAGGATGCTTAACAGGGCTCCAGTCAGAAGCTCGTGGCCGGGACCAAGACTGTGGGGTGAGAGGAGAGGAATCAAATCTGTGCAGAGATCCACGTGTAGAGTATAAGAGAGGGGAGACCAGGAAGCCCCGCCAGCTCCCTGGCCCACGTGGTGACTGGTGGTGCTTCTCACCAAGGTGAGGAATTGGGGCTGAGCAGTGTACAGGGGCGAGGAGAGGAGGGGCAGTGAGTCTGGTTTGGGACGAGTTAAGTTTAGATGCCTGGGGGACACCCACGGGAAGATGTGGCCCTGGCCAAACAGGCAGCTCTCAAGAATGGGAACGCTGAAGACTCAGAATTACATCTCCACCTGGATTCCACTCTTTGCAGGGACCCGTAGGACCTTTGTTCTCTTTGTGGCTGCTCTGTAGTCTGAGAGTTGAGAGGTTTATTTCTTGGGTTTCGGTTTGTATTTAGTTCCTAGAAAGACCAAAGAGGGAGAAGGTAGATTGATCCTTAATGCCCGAACGAAGACCTGTGAACATATGTGTCAGCTCTGACCAATTCTCCCCACCCCGCCCCACCCCACGATGTAGGGAACTGGGGAGGGGGAGCAGAGAGCATATGGGTTACCCAGGCCCCACAATTACTACGTAATAAAACCTCACTCCCAGGGGCCAGTCCGTGAGCTCGGCTATCCTGAACTCTTGCACCGGGATTTTACCTGCATTTGAGAGAAGCAAAGGATTTGCTAAGCAGATTGATGGTTTAACAAGCCCACTTAGGAGAGCCGGCTTTTAGCAGCATCATTTGCATTCCAACAATGAGTGTACAAATTATAAATGACTTCTTATCTATTTTTAAAATGGTTTTAAGACTTCTCATCTGCTGTTAAGAGTGTCACTGAGCATACCAAGGACTTTCACAGCACCGCTGCACTCTTTTCGAAAAGAAACTATTCTATTAGAGAACTAACATGTATTGAGCGTCTGCCAAATACCCCAGGCACGATGCTGGGCATTTTAGTGGCGTCCACCCAGTTAAGCCTCACCGCGGTCCCGAGAGGCGTGGCGAGGTTATCATTTCTGACGGAGGAAAGGAGGCCAGGCCCAGAGACGGTGAGTAGCTGGTGCAGACACGCTCAGCTTGCAATGGCTGGGGCACCCAGGGCCGGCGACCAACGTCTGAGTTCTTTCTAAACACACCTCACAGTGCTGTCTCTCTAATTCCAGTTTCTCTCCCTTGAGCAGAGTAAGGGTGGTCTGAAACGGAGAGCAGGGGAAAAGGGAAAAGGTGGGAGACGGAGCTGAGAAGTCAAGAGAAGGACCTGTCCACCTACCCATCAGTTCAGAGGGAAAGAAATGAAACCCCAAAAAATGGAGGAAGAAGGAGGCTCTGAAGGCTGGTACCAAGTGTGGCCTGGTTCAAATCCCGGCTTTGCCATAAGCGCCCCTTGGGCAAGTTCTTTCTCTCTCTGGGCCTCAGTTTACCCATCTGCAAAGGGTGGAGTTTGTCCTCCATATCAGCTTTCCCCAACTGCAGTCATGTGTGTTCTGCCTCGCAATTTTCACCACATCTGAAAACCACCTGCCGCATTCCCCAGTTAGTCTTGCTTTTACCCACACACCATTTTATGTGATGATTATTATTTTAAAGATAAACTTTATTATGCAACGTAAGTGAAATAGAAATCACTTGTCATACATAGAAGCTAACAATCAAATACAAAGAAATTAAAAAACCATGTTACTAAATTCTCCACAGCTATTGTGGCCTGAGGTCTTCTTTCTCTCTCTCTCTCTCTCTCTCTCTCTCTCTCTCTCTCTCTCTCTCTCTCTCTCTCTCTCTCTCTCTCAAGGGAGGGGAGTCAGCAAGTACAGGCAGGCAGCAGGTGGGTATTAAAGACACACTGACTCTGAGCTGAGTCATTTTTCCTGGAAAGAACCAACAGAAATGGAAGGGAGCCCGAACCCCATTTCCATTCCATGGGGCAATATCATTTAGTGCCTCCTGAAATCACCATTCTGGTGGTCTCCAGAGTCTACGGTCATGTTGTAACCCTTCCAGCACTGACAGAGCCTGGGGAAATCTGGGCTTGAGAAGCCCACAGAGGGGTGCGAAAGAGGACAGGGTGTGGGTAGGATTCCAGGATGGCCCCCATTTCTGTGCCCAGCAGGTAGGCAAGCTTTCTGTGTTTGCCCCCTTTTGGTAAGGGTGGGGAAGGCAGAGGCGCTCCAAGGTCTTCAACCCAGCACTCCCTCTGCCTTCCTGCGAGAGCTGCTCCAGCCTCAGTTTCTTCCTCTGCCTGGTGAGGAGGACATCTTGAGGCTCCACAAGTTTGCCCTGGGTCACCTTTCGGGTGGGGCAGCCTGTAATCCCTGTAATCCCATATTAATGAATTTATGTGCCCAGGAGCAGGCTTAGTGGGGGGAATGAAGGAAACTAAGCATCGCTCGCCTCGCTCCCTGGGAGGCTGGAGGGGAACCGGCGATCGCTCCTAATGAGGTCAGAGTAGGGCTTAGTCCTCCGTCAGGCTCTGCCCAAGTCCTGGGGTTGTGGGTCACCCCTGTGGCCTTCCCGGCTCTCATGTGCAAGCTTGTGTGGTATGTGCCTGCTCATGAGTGTCCTCTGCTGCCTCTGAGGGGGCCTTCCCTACTTGGCTTTGCTCAGATACTGGCCTCAATGAGGAGAGGAGACAAGGGATGGGAGGGAGACTGGACAGAATGTTCCATTGAAAGATCTTGGAGTGTATTGTTACTCCACAACCAGGGGTTCAAATTATGATCTGCATTTTACAAATGAGGAAACCAAGGCCCCGAGAGGGAAAGGTCTAACAGCCTTGGGACAGAGCCATGCCAGACCCTAGGCTTCCAGGCCTTTCTCTCTGCATTATTCCTCCTCTCAGGGGCCTGATGCTTTAATATGATATGAGTGGCTTCAGAACATACTCCAGGGACCGGCTAGGTGGGTGCCCCCTTATACGGGCCTTGAGCTCAGACTTCAACCTCATATCTGCCGATTCTGAGTGTTCCAGGAGTGTCTTTGCTCACACTCACTTCCAGTCATGGCCACTGCAGACACCTTCCCCCTTTTCTGCCTAGAGATAGTGGCCACTTTCCCTGCCCTTTGGCAGGCTTGACACACAAAGTCTCCTCCATATTCAGGGGTCTTGAAGTGATAGGCCATGCAGGTTCCCAGCACATGAGGGGACCTCCCCTTGAGGGTGCCCTCCCTGTGTGCACTGCAGCTCCTCTTTCAGAGCAGCTGACTTGTGCAGGCTCAGAGTGTGTCCAGGTCTTGGAGTCTGGGAGTCTTATTTGGCTACAAGATGGGGGTCCTTAACCTGGATGATGAGCCACAACTACAGACCCAACCTCTCTCCTGGGGTCTCCTGAGTCTTGCCCTGCCCCTAACACCTCATCTAGTCTTCTGTCTCACCTCCATCTGTTTTCCATGGTCACCCCACTCATTGCAGCTCATCCTCTCAGGCCCTCCCCCACTTTGCAGTGAGGAAAAAAGTTGGCTTTCTGGTGAGCAAAATATGTGGTGCCCAGGTACCCCCAGGAGAGTTGCCTGAGAGACCCCCATCCAAGCCAGAGCCAGAGTTGGCACAGGTTGGGCCAGAGGCAGGGTGAGAACTATAGATCCTGCTGATGGAAAACCAAAGCACCAACCCGTCTGGAGTTTGAAACCAGAGGCTTGTGAGTGAAGCTGTAGCCGACGCCACTGATGCCACTGAGCCAGTTCCCACCATGAAAGGGCCTTTTGTTTTACCCCCTGGTTCCTGGGTGAGCAGTGATTCCATTTTAATTAAATACTCAGCAGCTGGGGTCGAGCAAGCTGCCAGAGCCCTCTGCCCCAGGGCCCAGGGGGAGTGACGAAGGGGGGGGGGGCGCAGGGGGCGCTCAGGCTGGAATGGTGAGCAGGAGGTGGGCGGAGAGCCCTGGGCAGGTAGTTAGTTGCCTGCTGGTCAGCAGCTAGTTAATATTCAGTGCAGAAAAATTCACCCTGCAGAATGCCAGCCTTCCTTGGGCATCCAGTTAAGGGACACATTTGGGAAATTAAACCCAAGGGCAGGAGGAAGATATTTGTTATTATACACAGGCCTGGCTCAGGGAGGAGCTCAGGGAGAGCTGTGCTGGGGTGGCAGCCTGTCGGCCCCCGTCCCTCTGCTCTCTGATACCATCTTCTCTGCCTGCCACATGCTGGTTTCTTGCCTAGAAACGGTCCACTGTTCAGCAGACAGCACAGACAAAACTCTGAACTGAGAGGCCTGAGGGAAAACCCAGCCCGGTTACCCATCTCCCCTCCACCTGATCCACGTCACTGAAGTTCACATGTCTCCTCCCCTGAGAAGCCCTCCGGAATCTGAGTTATCCCCACCATCCCTCGCTCCATGTTCCTCATCACTCTAAAATCTTCTGATTTGCTTATTTGAATTCCTGCACACTGGCTGTCTCTCCCCTATGGAATGTAAGCTCCATGAGGACAGGGGCTTGGTCTATTTTATTCCCTCAGTGTCTGGCATGGATCATGTACTCAGTAATGGTTGAATGAATACACTTAGGTGAAGTGTACTTTGCCTGGGGGGCAAAGACTTTACCTAAAAATGGACGTAATTTCAAGAGTGTAACAGTCCTTTGTGAGCTCCCTGATTCTGAGGCTTGTCCACCCAGCGGAGGCTCCCTGAGCCCTGGCCCGCTCTGTGCCGGTCCCTGTGTCGGGAGTACAAAGATGAAGCAGCACCTTGCCCACCCTCAAGGCGCTCTACGTCCAGGGGAAGACGCAGGTGAAATCACAGTTGAGCAGGCTAAAGCTGTCACGGAGGGCCGGAGAGAGCCTAGGCTGGAGAAATGTAGGCTTCCTGGAGAAGGGACATCTGAGGAAGATGCACAAGAGTCCACTGGAGAGAGAAGAGCCCACGGTTAAAGGTGGAGTGCCCAGGAGGGTGAGGCCAGTCCTGAGAACAATGGTGAGAAACGGTAAAGCCAGGAGTTGGAGGTACATGGCTTCTCAGGGGCTTCAAATGCCCCGCTCAGGCTCCAGACTTTGCTCTGAAGGCAGTAGGGAGCCATTGCAGGTTGTTCAGTGAAGACAGTGGAGAAACACAGCGCTGCTCTTTAGGAAGGTTACTGCAGCAGCAGCTTGGCGTGTGGAGTGAGGCCCAGAGGATTCACGGCTGCCTTTGCTCCCACGGGGGCCATGGAATATGATCCCGGGCACTGGGCCCGTCTCTGGGGACGACTGTTAGTGCAGGCCTCTGCAGAGGGCCTGGCAGTAATGCAGGGGTGGGGGGATCATTTACCTGTTATAAGATATGCTCGTCTCTGAAGGGGATGAATGTCTTCCTAGATTAGAGACCGACAGGACAGGTACCACATGAGTGTTCCCTGGGTATGTTCTCCAGGCCTGACACTGCCGGTCATCACCCCTGTTTGTTCATTCTAGGACTGAGAAGCCACCTCAGAAATGCCGTCTTCTTGGTTAAATGTATGTTGTAAACAAACACTTAGTGCAAACCCGGTTTTTGTTTGTCCGTTTGCTTGGTTACATTTTTACTTTGTTCTATTCAACCACAGACCCTTCTAGAGGATGGGGCGGGCACTGCATGGAAAAGGCTCAGAGATAAGAATAAGTTTGAAATAAGTTGAAGAGGAGGCTAAGGATCTTTTATTTTAAATGCCGGTAGCCTTGGGATGGAGTTCTCTTTTTCTCAGCAGAGTGAACAGTTGGGAGGTGTAGAAACCATCTTTCTTTGTGCTCCCCCCACATTTTGTCATGGAAGCACATAAAGTTTGTGGCATCAGGCTCTGTGCTTAACCTAGGTTAACGCTTAATCTTTATAACAGCCCCTGAAAATAAGAACTGTGATCACGTCCATTTCATTGCTGAGTAAGCTGAGGTGCAGAGAGGGCAAGTCCTCTGCTCAAGGCCACACAGTTTGGAAGCAGAGTAATTGGGTTTTGAACCTAGACCCTCTCTACCCGCAAACCCTGTTTTTAACCACTACAGCAACACTCTGTCCTCCACATACCCTCTGCAGGTATCTTAGTTAACCCCAAATCATGCTCAATTTACCTCTTTTTGAGGACTTTCTAGAACACACATCTCAGAGGACCTTGGCCCTTCCCTGAATTCCAGGGAGGCCTGTGCATTCTGAGGAGTTTCCTTTGCTGGTGGTCTTGTCGCTTATCTTCCCCTGATACCTGCCTTTCCCAGTAGTTCAGCCGGGAGTCCAATCTTCCCCTCCTAATTATGTGACTGACCTTCACTGCTTGCAAGTCCTTTCCCCGCTTAATCCTTTCCACATCCTTCTGAGCATTGGTGGTTTGAGGGCCACCAGAGGAAGTGACCAGGACTCAAAGACTTGAGGACAATGGCAACAATAAAAATTACAGTGGCTAAAATGTATGCAAGGCTTACTTGTAAGCAGTAGATACTGTTGTTGTTTCCTTTTAGCAGATGGGGAAACTGAGGCACCGAGCTCTAGAGCAACGCATCCAAGGTCACAGCTAGTGAGAGGTAGAACCGAGATTCAAACCCAGGAAGTCTGGCTCCAGAACCTGCCCTCTGAATTATTTCCCTCAGCTGCCACACAGCCCGCGTGGGGAGGGGGAGGGGAGTGGAAGCACATGGCAAATATTTGGGGATGACTTCATTGCTCATCACTGACCCCTCCTTTAGCTCCATTAGTGTCTGCCTTTCTTTCCCTCTCAGCCTAGGTTTTTGTACTGCCCCGGCCACAATGAAATCCCACAGGCTGCATGCCGCAGGGGCTGGTTTTAAGTACTATTAGTCCCGAGAGGATGTGCCTGTGGTGCGCCACGTGCCACTTTGCTGAAATTCCTTGTAGAGTTGCCTGGGGGAAGCCGAGCGCGGCAGAGCTCTCTCTGACTCCCCGCCGCCACCTTCATTTGGGGAGGAAGGCTTTCTTGACTGTGTTTGTCCCGTCCCTCAGCTGCTGCTGGCAGCTAACTATAGAGTATTCATCTTAAAGGACAGAGAGAAGTGGCCTTTTAAAATAATTTGAGCCTTCTTCGGGAAACTCTGGTTTTCTTTTGAAACTAAGCCACAGAGGAGTGGCTGCCAAGGAATCGCAATCCTGCCTGGGACTGTTTCTTCCTCTGAAGAAATACGGGCTCTTTTAACTACTAGAGTGACTCTTAACCATTCTGAAGTGATAGCCTCTCGCTCTATAACTGTGATATGGGGTATTCTCATGTACACACACACAAAAATTTAAGAACTTGTTTTCAAAGTCTTGGCATGTCTCTCAAGGTAATCAGAGACACCTTGGAGACCTGCAAAATCTAAGTCTGTGGTAACTGCATGAGATAAATGATGAACTTTATTTAGCAGAGATTTCCTGGGTGTCTACACGGGCATGATGCTGGACTTACGGCTCTGTTCAGACCCACACACTCCCTGCCCCCAGGGAAATTGGGTTCTATACAGGAGAGATGGACAAGACACTAACAAATCAAGTAGATCATGTTGCATAGTGATGAGTGCCAGGGAGCATATGGCACAGGTGATGTGATAGAGTGATGAGAGGCTGCTTAGCTCAGGTAGTCAGGGAGGCCCTCTCTGAAGAGGGGGCTTTTGAGCTAAGAGTGGAGTGACAAGTAGGCAACTTTGCAATCTGAGGGGAGAGCATCCTGAGCGGAGGGGACAGTCAGTGCAAAAGCAGCAAGTTGGGAATGAGCTTGGCAAGTTCCAGGAGCAGCAAGGAAGAGGACAGCAGTGGGAGACGAGGTCAGAGAGCTGGGCAGAGGCCAGTTTATGTAAAGTCTAGTAGGCTACGCAGAGAGCTTGGATTTTATTCCATTGAGTAGATTACATTTCTGTTGATTAATAAATGATGTTTGAGTCCAGGAAAGGTGATAGATTATGGTCATGTTTATTGTTTTTGCTCTTGAAACAAAATTTTCAAGCATCAGCTAAACATAAGTTTAATGAAGGTGTAATATCCTTAATGGGAGGTGACAGGATCTCTTTAAATGAGACCCTGGCAACTTGAGTCATTGGCAACTTGGCATAAGGATCACCAGGTTCAAGTTTCAGCTCTGATTTCCTAGCTGTGTGACCTTGGGCAGATTATCTACTGTTTCTGAACCTCTGTTTCCTTACCTGCACAGTGGGGTAATATTTGACCCACAGGGCTGTTGTGAAACTGGAAAGTGATAATGTCACCAAAAAAAAAAAAAAAAAAAGTATTTTATAAAGTGCCAGGTAGTATGCAGCTGTAAATGTGTATTATTCCATTGTGAACTCTCCATTAAAACACCCCTTACTAATTAGAACCTTAGATTGCACGTAGGGGAGGAAATGCCCACTAGACGTATAAAAAAAAGGGGGGAAGGTGTTGAATGACCTCAAACTGAGTGGGGATATGAGGGGGCAGGGAGAGTAGATATCTAAGAAGAATATCTAACACCCTGCCTCATGCCCTGAGGATTTCCACCCTACTTCCCCCAAAGGTCCTCAGACACCTGTCAGTGACCTGTAACTAAAGGCCTACTTATAGCTGAAGATGCCAGCCCTACAACGCCTTCTGGGTTTGGGTGGGCGGGACCTGTCCGGTGGGGGGCCTATGAAAGCCTTAGAGTACTCTGAGGTCATCATCCTGGAGCCAATCAGCATGGAGGTGCTTGGAGCTCTCCAGGGTGCTGACAAGCAGGAGCTCCCAGAACATTTCATTCACCTCTAGCTCCAATTGCATTGTCTTAGAAATGGATTGTAGTTACCACTTCTGAACCAAGAACAAGTATCTGGAAAAAGAACCACATTTGGGATCTTGCGGACCTGGATTAAACCTCTAACCAGTTGATCACCTTATCCACTTAAACCTCCATTTCCTCATCTGTAGAATGGGAATGGTGATACATATTTCTTATTGGCTGTGTGAGTTAATGAACTGAAGCATTGAAAGAACCTAATGCAATATCAGATAACTATAGATGCCGATTAAGTCAATGTGTCTCTGCCCAGGCAGTGAACCTTCAAAGAAGCCTATTCTAGGCCAGAGTTTTGGTTATGAGAGTATGGACTCTGGGGGTCCCACAGACCTAGTTAGTACAAATTCCAGCTGTTTCCTCCTGGCTGTGTTAGTGACTAAGCCACTCTAAGTCTCAGTTTCCTTACCTGTAAAATGGGCTAATCCTGTATACTTAATAGGGTCTGATAGCTAGAATTTAGTAAGTACCCAACAAAGACTTGTGGATTTGGGTTGAATTTTCAGGCGACCTTCCTTTCCTTCTCTTTTTAAAACAAAAGTGAATTTGGACTCCACCTCTTACCTAATAGCAGGTCCATGGTGTTTCCCTGAACCCCATTAAGAGGAGGCAAAGTGTAAATGGAAGCAAATGGTCATGTTCCAGCATGATACTTTGAGACGAAATGAACCCTGACTTGTGTTTGAGTTGAGTAGCTATCACCACTGAGGGGACACCATCAGTCTTAGGTGGAGTCTAAAGCACGTGACCATCAGTGTTTCATGGACATGACCCCAAGAAAAAGATCTGTTCTCAGAAGGCACAGGTGTAAGAGCAAAGATGTCTGTGAGGTTTGTTACTAATGTTTCCATATTCACTGAGGAAGGAGAATAAAGCTGTGGCCCTTTGAATGCCTGAAACTTTTCTAACAGAAAAGCAGAAAACTAGGATGGGCAGAGTTACTGTGGGGCAGAGAGGAAGTCCCATGGGCTTCGGAGCCACCAGGCTTGACTTCCAATGTCTGCTGCACCTCTTAGCAGAGTGTCCCCAAGACTTTGGTGCCCAGCTTGTGGGTGCTGGAGTGGAGCGACTTGCCCAGAGCCCCGTCAGGCCTCCTACTCTGGCATTCCTGCACTCAGGCCTGGCTGGTGTCCCTCCTGCTTCCCTCCGCATGTTGAGCTGTCCGCCTGTGGAGGGACACCAGGGATAACGAGGTGCTTTTGAGCCTTCAACAGGAAGGCCTGCTTGGCTGGTGTTACCTCTCCACACCTTGTGGAATGTGGGGATCAGAAGGGCGGGAGTCCAGGAACCCAGCCTTCTTGTCAGCGGACGTGGCCAGCTGGTCTTTGAGACTGGTCCCCACTCCATGAGTCTCGGGCACATGCACAGGTGCACATGCTTTCCCGATGCCAGTTGTGAGCACAGTTGCCCTCCCCTCAGCTTCAGCGCCTTCACCTGGAGAGGAGGGGCACACAGGGGCTCCACACAGATGCACTGAGAGGACCCATGGCTCCCATGGCCCGGGGTGGCTGCTGAGGGAAGTGAATGCTACAGACGGGGCAGAATGGATACAAAGCAGCTGTCTCCCTCCGCATCTCAGGGTGGGAAAGTTTGGGCTGCCAGGAGGGAGGAAGTGAGGCACCACCAGTCCTGAGCAATCTAGGGGGGAAGGATTGGTCCAGGAGTGGTCCTAGAGCTTTCAGCAGGTCAAGGACTTTGTAGAAGGCTTTTTTGTTTTCTGGGGTTTTTTTTTTATTAAAGTGTAACTTTCATACAGTAAAATTCACCTCTTTTAATGTACAGTTCTGCAACTTTTCACAAAATCATAGTTGTATAAACACCACTCTAATCAAGCGATAGAACATTCCATCACCCCCTAAATTTCTCCCCTGTCGCTTTGCAGTCGACCTCTTCCCTCCCCCAAGTCCCTGGAAACCACTGATCTATGTAGATTTGCCTTTTCCACGAATAACACCATATTGATGGCACCATACACTGTGTATCCTTTGAGTCTGACTTCTTTCACTCACCGTAGTGCATTTGAGATTCTGTCATATGTGTCAGGAATTTCTTTCTTTTCCTTGCTGAGTAGTATTCCATTATGGATGCACCAGAGTTCATTTATCCAGTCATTCGGTCGTCCATTGAGAGGCATCAGCATTGTTTTCAGTTTGGGGTAATTATGAATAAAGCCACTTTGTTTTTGTATGAACATAAGTTTTTATTTCTCCTGGGTAAATATGGAGGTGTGGGATTGCTGGGTTGTAGGATAGGCTTATGTTTACTTGTATAGGAACCTGCCCAGCTCTTTTTCAGAGTGGGCACCCCATTTTGCATCCCCGCCAGCAACCGTTAAGCGCCCCAGTTGCTCCATGTCCTCACCAGCACTTAGTATTGTCATCATTTATTCTTGTTTGGTTTTAGCCATTCACGTAGACAAGCATTACTAACTACCTCCGAAGGGCTAGGTCCTAAGTTAGATGCTCTACACACATTATCTCATCAAGTACCAAAGGGTGGAATTGTGACTGTCCGATCTGAAGGTGAACCTTTTCCACTGGGCCATCCTGAGAGTCTGTCATGATGTGTCAATGCTTGCTCACACCACAGGAAAATCGGGTTAGCCTCTCCCGCTACTCTAGCGTGTCTCTCACGGCAGTCACTTTTTAGCCTGTCTGCCTCCTTTGATGGCCTGTCAGCCCTTCGAGGGGCTGTGCCCTCATCATTTATGTATGTCCAGGTTTGGGTCAGGCCCAAGAAAAGAGCCAGCCAGCCAGCACGTGTCTGAGTTCCTGCCGCAAGGCTGATTCCTATGCTGACTTGTGAGGGGCCTCTACCTATTCTTCCCTGCATTCAGTGGCCTCTCTGGGCCACTCCTCTCATCCCCTAGAGAAGAAGCTACTGGGAAGATGGCGACAGAGGTCAGATGCAGCAGGCCAGGTGTGGGCAGTTCCGCCAACCCTGCTGCCCTCCCCAAGACTGGCATCTCAGAGCCAGGTGCACGACTGCCCCCTCGGCTTTGGGCTTGGTTCCCTCCTTGCTGTCCTAGCTCATGCCCAGAAGAGAAGTCAGGATCTGCAAAACTTGAGACCATCTCCCAATGTTTCCTAATAGCTAACATATAGGCTCATGAGGCATTGCTGGCTGTGGACGAGTCTGGGAATCCAGCTGGACTTGAAATCTAAACAGGAAGATTATTTCCAGTTGGATCTATATCTAGTTCTCTTTCTTCTTAGTATTAATTTCCAATCACTCTCTGAGTCTCACTTGATTTGTCTGTAAAAATGGGCATAAAAAGCATCTCTACCTCTTAAGATTGTGGTTGAGATTCAGTGAAATAATCACTTGACAGGGGAGCCCCAAGTGAGAGCTCAGGGAGAGTGGGGTGAGAGCCATCATCATGCAGAAACTTCCTTCCCTGGAGCCTCCATTCCATTTGCGTCTCATCATGGCCCTCAAACAATGGTACCAAAATCCCCTTAGGATATTCATGCCTAGTTACCAGCCTCACCTTCCCCCAGCCTTAGTTCCACATCTGCAGAATTGGGAGTGTTGAACAGGATGGTCTTCACACTAGCCCCCGCTGCTCTAGAAATCTTTCTCTTCCAGGTTCCACATCCCTTTTCTTCTGGTAGTTGTGGCTGTGAGTAGAGGTGGTGAGAAGACTCAGGGACAGGATTTGGGATCTTGGTGCCTGGTGCAGCCAAAAGTTAAGTGGCCCAAGTTCTTTTCCTCCAGAAATCCATGGCGATGCTGGTGGCAGATAGGCTGGGTGGGGCCAGCCAGAGTTCGGCAGCGGGGCTCACTGCGATTCTTGGGTCTGCCTTTGAATCAGAGTCAAGTATTAGGTTGGTGCAAAGGTAACTGTGGTTTAAAAGGTTAAAGATAATTGCGAAAGCCGCCATTACTTGTGCACCAACCTAATACATAACCTGATGTAAATTGCAGGACAGGCAGCCATCAGAAATGTCTGGGGATATGGAAGTGGGTTTGCAAATACTGGTGAGTGCCTACTTCTGGGCACCCAAGGTACAATCCTCTTTAAACATCTGTCTCCTCCTTTAGACCAGCGGGTTATCAGTGGGGCAACTATTGCCCAACCCCACGCTGGGACATCTGGCAATGTCGAGAGACATTTTTGATTGTCATGACTAGGGAGGAGCTACTAACATCAGTGGGTAGAGGCCAACACACAGGGCCCCCCCGCCCCAACAAAGACTTATGCAGCCCAAATTGCCCACAGTGCCTTGGGTGGGAATCCGGCCCCAGCGCAGAAATCGTAAGAGCCCGGGGCTTTGTACAGCCCCTGGAATACTGTGAGCATGCAATACCTCGTTTCTGAATAAACGAGCTTGGGAAAAGCTGCATCTGGACTATGGGTAAGTAAAATCTGGCAGGAAATACTGCTACCGTTTCCCCGAAAATAAGACCTAGCTGGGCCATCAGCTCTAATGTGTCTTTTGGAGCAAAAATTAATATAAGAGCCGGTCTATATTATATTATATTATATTATATTATATTATATTATATTATATTATATTATATTATAAAGACCCAGTCTATATAAGACCCGGTCTTATAGTAAGATAAGACCGGGTCTTATATTAATTTTTGCTCCAAAAGATGCATTAGAGCTCACGGCCTGGCTAGGTCTTATTTTCAGGGAAACACGGTAAATGTACCTATGGCATGGTGGGATCACTGAAGATTCTTGCTTTCCTCTTTGCTTATCCGTGTTTTTGAAAAATCTCCCACTGTGAATTTGTATTGCTTATATAGTGAAAACTTTATTTAAGGAGGAAAAAACAGAATAAAGTCAGGAAGGCATAAAATGTGTACTGAATATATATCATAATTAAATTCATTCATTTAACCAGTATGTATTTATTGACCCCCCACTACTTACCAGGCATGGTTATAGGCACTGGGGACATAAAAGTAGGAAAACAAACAAAGTTGCCCTCTTAGAGCTTATGTTTTAGCAGAAAGAGACAAAAAAGGACTAAACAAATAAAGATGTGGTATTTGTAATAGAGCAGAATTGCTAGTGGTGACAAGTGCTATGAGGAACGCTAAAGCGGGGTGCGGGGAAGAGTGCGATGAAAAGCTGATTGGAGGAGACCTCTCTGAGGAGGTGACTTTTGAGTGGGAACCTGAGCGACACCAGGGAACAGGACAGGACATGATGAATGGACCCAATGTGGATGTCGTGTGTGTTTAAAGCAGAGACAGGCACCACCCTCCCCTGGAAGGTCTCTCTCCATCACGCTTTGAGAAATGGCAGGCATTCTTATTTTGGAAATGCCATCCATCAAGAGGCTCCCTCTGACACCTCTGAGAAGAGGCTGATGGTGTGTTCCTAAGCACTGTCTTCCCCTGAGAAGGACAGGAAGGATGCACAGGCATTTAAGGTCCGGACTTTCAAGGATGGGGAAAAGATTCTCTGGAGGAACGTCAAGGTCTCTTCTAGAAAGGCAATATAGAGTTCAACTCCCACCACTTGCCAGCTGTGGTAAGAAGATTGCTTAAACTCTCCGAACCTCAGCTTTCTTATCTGCAAAGTGGCGACAATAACACCTGCCCCCCTGGGGCGATGGAGACTCAGAAAAGATAATACAGTGGAGCACGTGTCCCTATGTGTTTGCTGAATGGAAGAAGATGCAGAATCTCTCTGAGGACCCCCAGTCCAGAAGGGAGCAAACAGACTGATTGATTGTTGTCAACTTGGAGGGTTAATGAACGGTCTGCAAAGTCTCTTTCCAGCTCTCAGCCACGAGCACCCATAGCAGCCTCTGTGGCAACTCTGGCCAATACCCCTATTTCCCCAAAGCTCAGGTCCCAAAGAAAGCAATGACCCCCAAACTAAGGATTTCTCCCTGGATCCGGTTACCACATAATGCTACTTTGGAATAGGGAAAGTATTTTTAAATGTTCTTGCAAGTGCCAAAGTGTGTCTTGTTAAAAATAAGGTTTGTGTTCATTGAAATGCCGTGCAGGCCCGGCCCTCTGCGGCACTGTTTAAATTAACCACATTGTGCACCAAGCGAATTCTGAACAGTGTGTGAATCATTTGGGGCAAAAAAGGTAGGAGCTGATATTTGCTAAAGTTGGATCTTATTTGTATCCTGCATTTACCTACCAAACCCTTCTATAGTCCTTACTCTGCACCAGGCACAGTTGGATGTGCTTTGCAAATACCAGTGCCTTATATCCTCACACAAGGCCATGGTGTTCCCCATTTTACAGCTGAGAAAATCAAGGCACGGAGTTAAACTGCTTGCCCAGGCTCATACAGGTGGTGCCCTTTGGTGAGTTTCGGCCAACATTTTGGCCACAGGGAAAACCTTGCTTATAACCTGCCCTGCCAAATGCCACCTAACTTTCACTTGTGTCCTTTTTAGGAAATTAGGAATTCCTTGCAATGCCTAGATAAGGCATTTCCTGCAGCATTCCCTCATCCTGCCTGTAGACTTGGCAGCCTTTTGAGCCCTGCAGAAAAATCGCCTATATGCATTATTTTAAGTGTCCTCCTGTGTTTCCCAACACCCCAGCTTTGGACCAGCCTTCCCCAGCTGGCTCGTGCCTGCTTTGTCCCAGATACCTGGCCCATCCTTCCAGATTTCCTTTATGTACTCTTCCAGATCTCTCACCTCCCTCCATCCGGCTAAATCTCCTCTCCCTGAGTGACTCAGCTCAGCTTCCGCCTCTTCCAAGAGCCTTCTGGGCTCCGCTGGCCCCATTTACCCTCATCGAAAGAACTTCTCTTGTACTTGTAGAATCTGCTTGCAACATGCAAACTAGTCCTGTTGTGTTTGTCTTGTGTTTGCAGTTAAATTCTGTTCCTGGAATAGAGGACATTGGTGGAGTCAAATCCCAGCCCTGCCGTCTACTGGTTGCATGACCTTGAGCAGGTCCCTTTAACTCTGAGCCTCAGTTTACATATCCACAAAATGGGCATAATGGTAGTTCCCAAGCTCCTTTAGGGTTGTTGTGAAAATGTGAAAAATAGTGCATATAAGAATCTCATAGTCTGCACTTAATCTATGGCAGAGGTCAGCAAACTTTCTATAAAGGGACAGATGATAGATATTTTAGTCTTCGCAGACTGGACAATTTCTGTCACAACTTTTCAAATCTGTTGTAGTGTATAAACAGCCATAGACAATACATAAATGAATTCATGTGGCTATGTTCAAATAAAACTTTATGTACAAAAGCAGATGGCAGCCAAATTTGGCCCACAGGCTATAATTTGCTCTAACCTGGTCTATGGAGCAGCCTATATTATGATTATCTCTGACATGCTATAGAAGATCAGAAAAGAGAAAGCTCCCCTCCCCTCCAGGCATGACAGTTCCTGTGAAGAGCAGGGCATGAGAGCAGGCAGACGGGGTGTGGGGAGGCGGGAGCAGGTACTGAAGGCTGGGAGAAGGCCCGGAGGTGAGGAAGCAGAGGGTGGTGGAGGAGCTGAGTGTAGGGCACATGTGCAGAGCTATCGTGGGAGGGGCCTGGGATGTCAGTTCAGGCCAGATCAGGCACCTTCTAGGTGTTAGCTCCATGAGAGATGAGCCCCTCCTTATTCCCATTTTACAGAGCAAGAAACCAAGGCCTGAGAGGATGAGAGGTACTCCCCCACTAGACTACGTACGACTTAGCTGTAGCGATCGCTGATTGGGAGTCACTAGGGGCTGGACATTTTCTCTTCTGTAATGTTGCTCTCAGAGCACCTCAGTGCGGTCGGGAGGATGCTTCCCATCTCTCTCACATGTGCTCACTCTTCCTCTCACTAAGATTGCACAGTGAAAGGAAGAAACCTCACGTGTACAGCTGGATGGATTTTTACCTCTGATTATACCTGTGTGACCACCACCCAGGTCCAGTCCTAGCACAGTCCCAGCTTCCGGGGCTCCCTCCTGCCCCTTCCCCATCGCTACCCCCTCACCTACCCAGAGGCAGCCTCTGCTGTGACTTGATCACCACAGATTGGCTCTGGCTACTCCTGAACCTCGTATCAATAGAATCTCTTGAGTCTAGTTTCCCTCGCTCAGTATGTCTGTGAGATTCATCCATGTTGTTACAGGCATCCGTAGCCCATTACTTTTCAGTGCTGTGTAGTATTCCACTGCATGAATCCATTACAAGTCATTCATCTGTCCTGTCGGTGGGTGTTTGGGATGTTTCCAGGTTTAAGCTATGATGACTTAAGTCTCTATGAATTTTGTGTGGACATGTATGTTCATTTCCCTTATTTGGGATTCTCAAGCCATATGGTAGGTGTAGGTTTCGCTCTCCTAGAAACCACCAAAACGTTTTCCAAAATCACCATTCCATTTCACACTCCCACCAGCAATGTGTGAAAGTTGCTATTGCACCATAACCTCATCAACTCTTTGTACAATCAGTCATTTTCATTTTAGCCACTGCAGTGGGGATATACTCATACCCATTTTATAGAAGCAGATACTGAGGCTCAGAGTTGCTGGGCCACTTGCCCCAGACTGCACAGCTACTAACGTCAGAGCAGAAATTCAGGCTCTTTGAGATTCTTAACTCTGGGACTGTGCCATAGCCAGAATTTAAGGCACGGAGCTCAGGACAGAATCAGAATGGAAGAGGTACTTGTAACTGTTTTCTGAACATGACGCGGATGGGTAAAAACCAGAATGCTCGTCAGTGGCAGTGACAAGCCAGGCCAGTGCTCAGCTCCCCATGGCACTGTGCCTTGGGTCCCCTCCAATATCCCCAGGGAGAGCCCGGGTTCCCTGGTAACCCTGCCCTCCCAGCCACACTGCCAGGAACGTGTCCCCATGGGTTTGCCAGGAAGGACTGTTCTTTTGTGAGCTGGCAGGACACAGTCGACATTCTGAGCCCAGGGCCCTCTCAGAGTCCCCAGCCCAGGGACTCTGCTGTCCCCAAAGGCACTGATTGTTCCTCTGAGGAAAACAGCCCATTCTGAGGCCGGGAGATTAATGGGTACGCTGGGGCTGCCTGGTACTCCTGGGTGGCTCTGGCCCAACCCTGGGTTTCTAAGCCCTGTCTTCCCCTGAGTGTGCCTTGGGAATTAAGGCTGGGGACTGGAACACCAAGAGCCCAAGATCCTAGGCCAGCTCTGCTACTGTCTTGCTGGGTGACTTCAGGAAAGTCACCTTCCCTCTCTGAGCTCCTGTCACTGTGCATAAAAATGGAGAGACCAGCTAAGAAGTCAGGAGTCTGGGGCTTGGAGGCCTCTCTCAGGATTCCCCGTGGCAATTTGCTGGTTTTGCCTCACCTGTGGACCACACAGCCCAGTGCACCCCAAGTTCTAACATGCATATGATTCTCCTGGGGATCTTGTTAAATGCAGATTCTGACTCAGGGGGTCTGGGGGTCGGGTCTGAGATCCTGGATTTCTCTCAAGTTCCCAGGTGACGTTGGTGCTGCTGGCTGAGAACCACATGTGGAATAGCCAGAGCCGAGGCACCTCTCCCACTATCCACGTGTTTGTTTATATCATATTTTTTAAACTTAGATTTATCCTAACCAGTAACATAGATGAACCACTGATTTGAACTACCAGGCATATTTTTTGCCAAACACACAACGAAATGCACACATTAACCATTGTCATACAGACGGCCTCCCAGGTTATACACCAAGCTCCTCTCACTGCCTGACTGTTTAGATGGACTCTGGCCCTTCAAGTAACCATTCTGGTTGAGCTCAGCCTGGATAATAAGGTGAAATCCTTGCCCATGTGGAGGATGTTTGGTCAAGGGTGCAGTAAGAGCTCCTCAGGCCCTGCCTTTTCTCCAGTTCCAAGTCCGTCCACTCAAGGAAGTCAGCACAGGGTGGTAGGTACCTCTGGAGGCTGGATGCCATCAGGAGACCAGGGTTTGAGACTTCACTCTACCAGCAAAGCACCTGGACGTAGCCTCCGCTTTCTCTTCTGTGAAATAAGTGCATTAGCAGCTCTCACGGAACCATCCACTGTGCAGAGAAAATTAGACAATGCATATGAAGGGCTTGTTAGGTTGGAATGCATGCCTTGTGAATAAGGGATGATTTTTAATTTTCCTACCCTGTTTGGAACTGAACACAAGCAGTCTGTGGGGCCCAAGCTTTGGACTGTTTCCAGAAGTCAGATTCTCCCTCAAGTAATTGGCCCTCCTCTAGGTTATCCTAGAAGGCTATAGATTTAGGTGAAACTCCCACATGTGGTTGTATCAGAAAGCCAGAGTCTCCCTCTCACCCAGCACCCCCAGAAAAGGCAGGAGCATCACAGTTCAGGCAGCCCAAGGGGAATTCTCCCCGTCAAGTACTAGCGCTAAGAACAAGGAACCTTTGTGCACCTTTCCCACCTGCCCTCCCCCAGACGCTGTCTGGCCTACACCAGCCGCCAGCTAAATGTAACTTAAGATCCACATATCACTCCCTTGCTCAAGAACCTTCCACAATTCCCCAGCACCTCTGGGATTCTATGTAGACCCCTCACCATAGACACAAAGCTCCAACATAACTTTCCAGCCTCTCTGCTCCTTCCACACACCCCTACATTCTGATATGAGAAACGTGCTCTCCCCAGAACATTCCCTGAGCTTGCCCATCTCCAGGTTTCTGCTTCTGCTGACCCCTCCTCTCTCCACTTGGAATGTGCCTTTCTTCCTTCTCAGTTTCCACCAAGGCCTGTCTCTGTCATGCCCAATCCCCTGCCTCCACCTCCCCCATAGCGCACATGTGTTTTCTTCTACCTCTGACTTACATATGCATACGTACACCCATCTTTGGCTCTAATCAGCTCTCACCACGTGTGTGTGTGGTGTGTGTAGTGCTTCTAGCTCCTGCCAATTCTAAAGCTAGTCCTACCTGGTACTGGAACCACGCTCAGTGCTTTTTCCAGTGACTTCTTATGATCGTTACCTCATTTGAGCCCCCTTTGCCTCAGTTTTCTCATCTGCAAAATGAGTACAATAGCAGGGCCCACAGGCTCAGCCCTCTCCCACCTTCCCCATGATATGCTCTCCGCCCAGCAATTCTAGATTGTGGTGCAGGTGGCTTTTCCTGGTGGTAGAGCCTGAGTGGGAGGGTTGGAGAACCTGGCCTGACTCCATGCCTTCCCCTCAGGTACTCCCCAGGAAACGGGCTGTACTGTGACCCCAGGCACTGAGCAGTCAGGAGGGGGTCGCTTCACCAAGCGTTCAGAAATTGCTGTTGCTTAGTCGGGGACCTGTGAACATAAGGGACCCGGTGTGGCCCAGCCCTGTAGCCCCCAAGAGGCAGTCCCAGGAGGCAAGTGAGTCAGCAATGGGAGCTGTTTCCACTGCACACCCTACAAGGGACAGACGAGCCATATCTCCCACCCTCGTATCCACCCCCCCCCAGGTCTCCCACCCCACTCATCCTCCCCTGACTCCCCAAGTGATTGGTCCTCCCCTTCCCCACCCTGTTGAGACCTGTTTAATCTTTAAAATTAACATTGTAAGCTTTGCCACGTTCCTTATACTCATGACCTAATTTAATCTTACAAATATCAGGCAAAGTAGATATTATTTTTAAATATCTTTTCTCTGTGTTATGCAAGTAATATAGGTATAGTGAAACCAAAAGGACAGTTAGAAAATAGAGGTAAGAAAAAATAAAAAATACAGTAATCACCCAAAATAGCTCACTCATTTCCCAAACAGGATACTGAGGCATAGACACACAGAATGACTCATTGAATGTCACTCAGTTGGCAAGTGCCAGAGCTGGGGTGTGGATCAGGTCTCTGATTTTCTCTGACCCCACACTGCCTCAATTTCAAACTACTTTTCTAAAGATTTAAAAAGTAATAAATCAACATTATAGAAAGGTTTGTAAATAAAAGGAAAAGTATGACCACTATCATTTTTTGTATTCCCTCTGGCATTTTTTGTTTTGTTTATTTTTTTGCATTCTATTATTATGCAGATATAATTATGAAGTACAATCAATTTCATATTGTATTTTTCAGTTGGTTCATTTTCTCAATATTGTCATCTGCAAAATGGGGATGATAATGCTGCCTAGCCCACAGGGTTGGTGTGAGGAAGGGATGCCATCCTGCATGCAAAGCACAGGGCCTGGCACATAGTAAGTGCTCAATCAAAACCAACACTACGTTGCCATGATTATAAATGGCCACATCCTAGAACATCAAGTCAATGTACCACGATCTACTGAACTGTTTCTGTGTTGCTGGACCATGACGGGGCTTATAAGTTTTTATTATAAATAACACTGTGGTGAGCTAGATTATGGCCTTATATCTACTTCATGTGGCTGCTTCCAGCATCCAGTGGAATGGCCAAGTTTTCCCCCTCAAGTGCACACTTGAGGACTCTATACACTTATGTTGCGGAAGAGAGGGGTGAATATTTATTGATCGCCAATGGTATACTTAGTTAGCTTTAGGCCACATACATTTACAAGTGTCTCACTTAATTCTCAATTCTTTGAGAGATTCCCATTATACAGGTGAGGAAAACGGGCTCCGGCAGGAAAAAAAACACAAAGAAATAACCTGCTCTCTATTAGCCAAGATTCTTGATTGCTTATAGAGTCATTTTTCTTAACATAGTGCTTTTAAAAGAAAGCAAACCAAAAAACTCCCTTAAAGTTTTTAAAAGAAAACAAATTCCTTATGTGCTCCAGCATCTGGAGATAAATAGTAGCTCACCCCTTAACCTCCATCCCTAGCCCAGGCTGGTGCAGACTTGGAGGGCTGGGAGAGGGGGCTCAGTTATAAATGTCTGAAGAGTCCAAGAAAGAGAGTTTCTGGGCAGCTTCCAGCCCCCTGAGACAGGACGATAACCTATGTGTATATGGGGGGGGGGGGGGCCGTGAGGACACGAGGAGGCTGGCGTGGCCGTGGGACTGGGATTTGAGAACCCCGGCTGTCCTCTCACCTATGCACCCTTCACTGTGTGACTTTGAACAAACCCATTTGTCTCTCTGGGCCTTAGTTTCCCCATCTGCTCAGTGATCCTAAAAAGGACTTCCAGCTCTGACATTTGGTGAAGTTTTTAACAATGAGTTGAAACAAAGTAATTTCAGTTATTTTCCTCAACATTCTCAATAAATAAGAAAATAGAAGAGAGAGTGGGATGAGGGACAGGGCGTTTTCACCTGTGCCCCATATAGCTGTGTATTGTGGGACGTATTTACGCACTAAACAGGAGCAAACAGGAAGGAGAGATAGATTTAAACCCAGGAGGACACTCACATGGGGAGCTCTGCCATCTCCATGTGGAGAAATTATTACTAATTTCAAAATAGCAACAGCTCTTCGGTATTCAGTAGCAAAATCACTGATTCAGGAAGCAATTAACATAGACATTCAATCAATTATTCATTGCATTACTAATGTGTAGCAGTAATTAAATTGGCCTTTTAATATGTATTTTTTTCTTTTAATTAACCCTGTCCAAAACTGGAATAAAAATCCCATGCAGAAATGTATTCAGCTTAATTTTTAAAAAGCAGGAGAGAAGAAAAAAAAAAGCATTTCATCTCCTTATCACCCTGTCAAAGGACCCCGCAGGCTGGAATTGCTTTGCGTGTTGGTTGATGTCATGCTCACATGGTTTGAGATGCACCAGGAATTCCCAAATGCCGTCTGCAGGTGCCTGAGATTCCACCATTAGTGGTTAGATGAAGCCTGATTGTGTCCCTGTCTGTGGCAGAATAGAAAGCATTGGGGTAGGAGTCCAGAGACCCAGCATGACCTTGGTTGCCCCTCTGAGCCTGTTTCGCCCACTGAGGGGGTTAGACACTGCTAAACAATTCCAGCTCTGACATTATTCTCCTTACCGTGTTACCACTGCAGCAAATACCCCTTCCCTCTGTTAGTAGGAATGAGTTCATGCCCCTTCCTTTAGGTACTGAGCAGAGAGGTACCAGTCACCCCCGAGCCATTCACCTGGAGGACTTAATTGATCACCCCTTGTAGTGTAGTTGGAGGGTGTAGTTTCACCACATGCCTTCTAATAATTGCTAACATTTATCATGCTCTCCCTATGTACCAGGCATGAAGGGTTTTTTAAACCAGGGTAAAATATACATAACATCAAATTTACTATTTTAACCATGTTTAAGTGTATAGCTTAGTGTATTAAGTACATTCACATTGTTGTACAACCATCACCACCATCCATCTCCAGAAAATTTTCACCTTCCCAAACTCTTTTAGGAAGACCTTTGTTCTAAGAGTTGTATGTGAATTATTTTCATCAACTCCTCACTACAGGTCTGTGAGATACAGCTCTGTTATTATCCCTGTGTATCAGTTCACTGTCACCACGGTCATGCTACGTACTGAACACCCACAATACCTCAGCCAGATACAATCAGAAGCACTTCTTTAGCTCAGGAGTCTGAAGGAGGGCCAGGGGTTGGCTGATCCAGGCTGGCTCCGTTCATCTCTGTCTGAGCTTCTGCCTGCAGCCAGCAAACTCACTGAGGGGAAGGTTCCTCTCATGGTGATGGCAGAGGCACACGGGGGCAGATGGAAACGCACAACACCTCTTAAGGTCTAGACCCCAACTGGCACACCTCATTCTGTGGACCAAAGCAAGTCAGATGGCCAAACACAAAGCCAAGGGCAGGGAAATTGACTGTATTCCTTGAATGGGAGTAACTGCAAAGTCACGTAGCAAAAGCATGAATCCAGGGCAAGCTCAAGAATGAGGGCTAGTTATGTACATGACCTTCCAGAGCTCCATTATCGACATTACTGATCCCTACCTCACAGCATCATTTGTAGGAGGAGCCAGGATGCCATGGGAAGTCATGCAGGGCCCTGCTGGGTATTAAGAGTCCACCAATGCTCCTTTCCTTTAGGTGAGGAGTCACTCAGGGTGTCCCGCAGTGATTTCAGCTTTCTTCAACAGTTTCCAACTCCATGCAAAGCTTTCAGCTTGGCATTCAGTGCTTCTGGGAGCTGAGCTTGAACAGCCTGGCCCAGCTTAGCTGTCTCCCCTCCTCTCCCAGGCCCCTAGCACTTGCCAGATTGTTAGCTTTTGCTCGTGTGGACTTCTTTGTGGAAACCAGGTCAGGGCCCCCTCCTCCAGGCTGTCTGCCATCAGAGACTCCAGGTGGAAAGCTGGCTCCCCAGCCTTATGTGGCACAGCTGGCTCTCACAGCCCATGGGGCCTGAGGCCACAGGTCACCTGTCCCATCCTGCATCCCTGCTGAAGGCTCTATCCCTGGTGCCACTGGGTAGTCCACCCAGCCCCGAGGCATGGGCCTTCCCCAGCTTTTGCCCATCTCAGGGGAGCTGGAGAAGCCAGGGTGATGGCACTGACCCTACAGACACCAGGTCAGTCTTGGGACTGTTCTCCTCTTCACTTGGGGTGACCACAGCATGAGGACCTTCCAGAACACCCAGGGTTTCAGAGGGGGCTCTTAGAGCAACTGGAATGTAGAGAAATTTCTCTTTTCATTTGTGGCCCAGGGTAGATGAAAAGAATGAAGTAGGCCAGCTCACTGACCCAGAATTTTATATTTAAACCCAGCTTTCCGTATGCACTTCAGTAATGACAGTGAGAATTTATCTTCATTAAGGACCAGGGGGCAGGGTGGGCTCCAGTGGGCAAAGCGGGCCTCGGCCTCTCTGGGCCTGGCAGAAGGAGGGGGCTTTCAGGCCTGGGCTAAGCTGGTGGGATTTGAGGAGGACAGTGGTCTGTCCTTGAGGGGGCAGGAAGCCCTTACTCTCAGCCAGTGGAGCACTGGGCTAGGCTCCAGCGGGGGCGCCATCCTGTGCCAGTTCAGTTTCCACATGCCAAGGGGGTTTCCATGTAACTCTCTCCACCAAGAAGCTTCCCTTTGTGTTCACATAATTTTGGTCAGAGAAAGCAGAGTGGGTGGTCACCTCAGTGATGTGACGTGAGTGTTGCCTGGAAGCTCCCCTGCTGACAATCGCTCCCACTCAATAAGTTGCTGCTGTCTGCAATTCCACCATTAGCATCAAATTGTAAAATGTCAGGTTGTAATTAACCTCGGAACCTGTCTAGTTCAATGTACTGGCTCAGAGTACTCATGGAGAATACCTGAACAGGCCTCTTATTTTAGAGTGACTTCATGGCAGAGCTGGAATTAAGAGCCCAGGGGATGAGAGTCGCAGTTTAACGCTAAATTCCCGGCACCAGTGTGTCTCAGACTTTGCTGTGCACCTCAGTCTCCTAGGGATTTTGTTAAAAATGCACATTCTGGGTCAGTAGGTGTGGCCTGAAATTCTGTATTTCTAACAAGGTCTCCCATTCAATCCTGATGACAATCCTAGGAGGTATGTTATTATCCCCATTTTATAGATGAGAAAAATTGAGGCTCAGAGCATTAGGTAATGTGGCATGCAGAATAATAGCCTCCCAAAGATGTCAGTGCTCTAATTCTTGGAACCTCTAAATACGTGACCTTACATGGCCAAGAGACTGTGCAGATGTGATTAAGGTTAGGGAACTTGAGGCAGGGAGAGTATCCTGGGTTATTCAGGTGGGTCCAATCTAATCACACAAATTCTTAAAAGTAGAGAAGCTTTTCCAGCTGTGGTCAGAGAGAGACATGAGGGTAGAAAGAGCGTCAGAGAGATGTAATGTTTGCTGGCTTTGAAGATGGAGGGGAGGGGGTATGAGGCAAGGAATGCAGACGTCTCTAGAAGCTGGAAAAGGCAAGAAAATAGACTCTCCCCTAGGGCCTCCAGAGAAGAATGTAGTCTGCCCACACCTTCATTTTAGAGTGAGACTCTGTAGCAGAGCTTCTACTGGGACGGCCGCTCCCGTTCAGTTAGAGGTTACCACAAGTGAGGTTGGTTGGCAGAGAGAAGTGGACGGCAGATTGCAGATAGTGTGGCTACTGCTTCCTGTGTCTCCAACCCAGCCGCCAGCGAGACTATAGTGGTATGACTCCCCTACCTATGGCTCCGTGGGTGTTCCTTTTTGGCCTCACCATGTCTTGCGTTCTTATGTGGGGAGCAGGACTAGAAACCCCACATGACACCCTGCACGACAGACCCGTGCTGGAATTCTGACCTACAGAATTGTGAGATGACACATTTGTGTTGTTTGAAGCCACGAAGTTTGTGGTCATTTGTTATCACAGCAATTTGTCATGACAAAAATGTATTGCAGATTTTGGTGCCCAGAGTGGGTTGTAGCTTTTACAAATACCTAAAAATGTAGAGTAGCTTTGGAATTGGTCAGTGGGTAGAGGCTGGAAGAATTTTGAGAGGCCTGCTAGAGAAACCCTGGTTTGCCCTGAATACTCTGTTAGTAGAAATATGGTTATTAACAACTTGGTTAGTGATGACTCAGAAGGAAATGCGGAACATCAGGAAGAAACTGTTAGTAGCAATATGGACATTAAAGGTGCTGCCAGTGAGGGCTTGGGAGGAAATGAGGACCATTGTATTGGAAACTAGAAGAAAGGGAATCCCTGTTATATAGTGGCAGAAACCTTAGCAGGATTGTGTCCTGTGGTTATGTGGAAAGCAGAACTTGTAATAAGGAACTTGGATATTTAGCTGAGATTTTCGAGCAAAGTGTTAAGGTGTGTACTGGTTACTTCTTGCTGCTTATGGAAAAATGTGAGAGGAAAAAGCTAAATTTGAGGGAAGAACTAGTAAACAAAAAAGAAGCAAGATTTGATGATTGAGGAGTTCTCTGCCTCTCACTGGGAAAAGATGCTACAATTAAGAGGCTCACTGTCAGGAAATCATGTTCTAGAGAACAGGGTGAGTGTACAGCTATACAACTTTCGGCTAACATCTTAGAAAGAGCAAAAGTTCAAAGTATTCAGTCACACAAAAGGCTCTTTAAAGAGCTTAAGGGTGTGAGTCACAGATCCCTTCAATCAAACCAGAGAGTATTTCAGATGCTTAAAGTGCAGTGATTCCTCAGCCATCTCATCAAATGCCAAAAATAAAGAAGGGATTATCTAGGGAAGATATACAGATGAGCCTCCTGTCTGATGGAGTGAACGCTCATGACATAGATAAGAGACCCACAGATTTCTTGAGAATGTTACACTAGTGGAAACACTGCTGTCTTGGGCTGAAATAGAATATGAACTGAAAGAAGGCTCTCAGACCCTCAAAATTCTACTGGCAGGACAGAGGCTGGTAAAACTACTCAGCTGCAAACGCATGCTACCTTTCATGAAAAAGGAAGGATGACTTAGAGGGTGAAGTGACAGCCCATAGGACAAAGCCCTGAGCCACAGAGGTTCGTCCCCAGACCGTGAGACCTAATGGAATTTACCTGCCTGGATTTCAAAATTTCTGGGACCAGTGGCTCTTTTTGTTCCTTCTATTCTCTCCTGTTTTGAAGAGGAATGTCTATAACTGTTATCTTATATCTGTCCTGTCATATTTTAGGAACAGATAACTTGTTTCTTTAGAGGGATTGGGCCCCAGGATGGAACATACCCAGAGCCCCACCCATTCCAATTTAAATGATTTAGCTGATGACATTTGGGACTTTTAAGGTGAAGAGATTCAGATGAGATTTTGAACTTTGAAGTCATGCTGTAAGAGGATGAGAATTTGGGAAACCTTAAGATGGAGTGAATGAATGTTGCATGTGGGATGGACATGACTATTAGTGGACCAGAGGATCAGACGACAGGCTAATAGCCCCCAAATCCAAACCCTAACCCCTAGAACCTGTGAATACGTGACCTTACATGGCCAAAGAGACTTTGCAGATGTGGTTACGGTGAAGGAACTTAAAGAAAGGAGAGTAGCCTGGATTATTCAGGTGGGCCCAATCTAATCACACGAGTCCTTAAAAATAGAGAAGCTTTCCCAGCTGTGGTCAGAGAGAGACATGAGGCTAGAAAGAGAGTCAGGGAGATGTAATGTTTGCTGGCTTTGAAGGTGGAGAAAAAGGATCTGAGCCAAGGAATGAAGACTGCATCTAGAAGCTGGAAAAGGCAAAGAAACAGATTCCCCTCAGGACCCCGGAAAAGAACACAGCCCTGCAGACACCTTGATTTTAGCCTAGTGAGACCCGTGCTGGAATTCTGACCTACAGAACTGTGAGATGATACACTTGTGTTGTTTTCAGCCATGAACTTGTGGTAATTTATGACAGCAACAGAAAACGAGCACAAGCAGCTTACCCCAAGTGGTGCAGCTCGCACAGAGGTGGCAGTGGAATTTGGGTCCCTTTGATCCCCGTGCTTCTGTTCTTTCTCCGATAGTCAACTTCTTCCCAGTGGAAGTTAGGCAGTGACCTCTTATTTTAATCGTAAACGCCTCTGGCCAAGTCAGCCAGGAAGTGCCGGGTCTGCCTGGGTTTTAGACGGCAAACAACAGCAATTGATCCTGGATGATCTGGGCAGGAAAGGAATTTAGTAAAAGCACATGGTGCTTTGTAGGAACTTTCAGGAAGGGCTGGCAACTGGGCTCAGGGCTGTTTGACCAGGATCAGGGCCCCAAGCTCTGCAGCAGAACCAGCCTGGGGAAGACCCCACTCCCAGGGTCACTGTCTCTGCTCCCACAAGCTCCCAGTGCCAATTCTGGGGTAGCTGCTTCTGGAATGTGGAGCCTGGGTTACATGGCTGACCCTGAGCTGCAAAGGAAGTGGGGAAGCCTGTCATAGGCATTTCAGTGTGTTGAGTGGGAGAATAAGCTCTGAGTCCCTAGGTGGGCAGATCCCCAAATACAGGAAGGGGTTCAGATGACAGGTGGCCAAAGTACATGACAAGTGTCCCAGGGACAATGCGATGGGCCAGGCTAGATTTTAAACATCCTTCCTATGGTCCAGAGAAGCCACAAAATGGTCCCCAATAGAACACCAGTTTAGCGTCCCAATGTCATTTCCTTTTTCCACTAAGGAAATTCTCTGAAGTCGTTTGGCCAAGCAGGTGTCCCAGTCTGTTTGTCAAGTAGAGTCAGGAGGTAGAGGCAGCCCCAGGGGATGTAGAGAGATCGTTTGTGCTATGAACCCCACCCGTCTGTCAGTGTTGACCCTTCACTTCTCTGGCCTCGCCGTCACCCCAGAGGGTAGAGCCCGAGCCTCTTCCAGCTCAGATACTCCACAGGCTCTGAATGGCATTTTGAAGAAATGACTTATTCTGGATCAGGGCATTAACATTTTTCCTTGAACTCACTTTCATCATTTCAGTATCATCCTTAGCTTTGTCATAAGGAAGAATACCCAGGAGGTCAGCGTTTATATCTTTCTGGTTCATAAAAATAACCCATAACTACGAAAATAAGAGAAACTCTTTGTCAGGGTACCATCTAAAATCATCTGTAGCCCTCTTTGGAGAGGAAAGGAGTCCATTCCTATTTCTACCAATTCTTCCCGTAGGACACAGGTACAAGTCATTTTACTCTCCGAGCCGCAATCTCCTTGCCTGCAAAATAGGCTGAATTCTTCCAAACAGAATGTGAGTGAGTTATGGAGCCAATGAAAACACATCACCTGCATAACCAGGGCAGTGCCTTGCACGTAGTAGGTGCTCTATAAAGAGAAGCTATTGTTTTCAAGATTGTCCCCTTTGTCAGTATTACTTTAGGCTGGAGTGTGGGCTTTGGAGCCACATAAGGATTTGACGCCTGGCTCTTATGCTCCCTGGAGTGTGAGCTCAGTAATTCATGTCACCTCTCTGAGCCTTTCCTCATCTGGAAAAAGAGGACAGCAACCACGTCACAGAGTTAACTGGTGGCTCAGCTGAGATAGGAAGGGCTCTGCAAATAGCGGCTGTGGTTATATTTGGCCTGATTGCCTTCCCTGTTGATGACAGAGCTCGATCTTTTCTTTCTTTCCCACGGACACTGGTCAGTCAGTAGGCTTTTGGTGTGCCTGCCTGTTATTCCAACAGAAATAAGGCAGGGAAAATGGAAAACCAAGGCGACATGTCTGCATTCTAAAGAGCCGGAACCACGTAAATGGAAAGAGTTCGCTTTAGGGTTGGAACAAAAGGCCAAAGCGGGGAATGTGTTACCAGAATCACCAGAACAGCTGTTAAGGGATGTTACCTGATCTTATCGGGGAAGTCACCCATGATTCTCAAACCAAACAGGAGGTGATGGCTCCCTGAGGCCCCTCTTCCAAAGGACATTTCTGAAGCTGTGGAACCCAAAAATAGCTGGTAGTAAACTGATTGTCAGTCGTCAGAATGGAGGTGTGGGAGGCAAACTTTCCCTGAGTGCCAGTCACCTCAACCTCTGTCTCTTTAGATCTCAGAAAATTCAGGCTTTCTCTGGGCCTTATGTTCAAGAAGTTTTTCTATCTTTGAATGTCAAGTGTGTGGATTTTTATATCACAGGTCACCTCTAAGCCCTGATCCCACCAGAGGCCTAAAATCCCAGCTTGCTTTGAATATCGCCTTCTGGACACACGTGCTTTTGGAGTGTAGGAGGTGGAAGGGTGAGAGCAGGCTGGCTTAGCTGCACTATCAGGGTCCAGGAAGGCCCCCCATCATCCTCCCCAGTGTCCCCTTTGGGGGTCAGACAGAAGCAAGAGGGCTGCCTTTTATTCAGCAGCAGCTCTACACTTGATGCTGGCACGGCCCAAGCCTTGGGCCCCATGCCTGGAAAGGACCAGAAGCATCCTCCCCAATCCCCCTTCACACCCCTGAGTGACAGAGCCTGGCTCTAGTAACAGAGGCTCTCTGCATCTTGCCTTCTGCTCACCTGCTGAGCAGTTAACCAAACACACTATCTCAGCCCTCCTCGGGAGACTATCAATACTGCCTCCTTCGGTCAGTTCTCTCCGCCTTCACTGACCCTCTGGGTACAGTAAGACAATTCACTGATGCTCACCATGAACCCAGTAACCATTTACTCATTTCCTGAGCACCTACTAGGTGCTGGCATGGACTTTCCAGTCTAGTCATTGTTTTCTATCACCACATCCCATTCCCCAAGCCCAGCACATATGCCTAATATTCTCAGTAATAATAACTAGAAATGAGTAATCTAGTTAACATTTATGGGGGGCCTTGCTCTGGCTGAAGCTCCTCTGCGAAGCACTTTGCATTAATTCTCTCATGAAAACCTCAAAGTATCTTGTGAAGCAGCCCCTGTTATCAGCTCCATTTTACAGGTGAGGAAACTGAGACTCAGAGAAGTCACACGTCTTGTCCAATGCCACACAGCTGATAAGTGGGACCCCCGGATTGCAAAGCCAGGCTGGCGGGTTCCTGGGCGCTCTCCTGTCAGCATGAACAAAATCAGGATTAGCCAATGCAAGTCTGAGTTGGCCTCCTCCTAACACAGCAGATGTTACTGTTCCGATTTTGGTCATTCCAAAAGCTAAAGCTCAGAGAGGCCAATAGACTTCCCTGAAGTCACCCAGCTGAGATTTTGGTTTGGGGACTTCTGGTTGCAAATTTCCTTTTGCTACATCATGTGACCCCTAAATCCCAAAAGGGCATTTTTCCCCCTCAATGGGCTTTAATTAGCTAGGGCTAAGATGAAGTCTTGTGGGTTACAAAATATGCCCTGGACCCCCGGCCCCTGTCAGACTCTGGCTAGGAGGAAGGACTGGCAGCAGAAGAATCAGCTCTAGAAGGAGGGGGGGCCTGGACTGGTTGTCAGTGTGGGAGTGGGGAGCATTCTGGTTGTCACAATGGCTGGAGGCTGCTGGCATTTGTGGGCAAGGAGCAGAGGTGTTACAGGCCCTGCCATGCACACCCGAGACCTGTCCCGAGTCCAGCAGAGTGTTAAATGTGTCACTGGATGTTCGTGTCAGTGAAACTCCCGTTCATTGGTATCTATGACTAGAACCTAACTCGGTTACATATTCACACGTTAGTATATCCTGGAATTTTCAGGAGTAAAACTGCCAAGTAAATTGAGGGAAAATTGTATTGCACTTTGTTCCGAATTTCAAGAGCTGTTCCCATTTTAAGCCTCAGGACCAGCGGTATCATCCGTGGTATTTGAGATGCTGATACAACAGCCCTCTCTGTGTTAGTGTTGTCACGTTTCTAGTGATTCAATGTACATCTGGGAATGGATTTATTTAACCCTCACTTCAAAATGTAACACATAAAGAAAAGAGCTGACAATACTCTGTTAATAGTGTCGTCTCTTTCATCCAAACCAGTTCCTCTCAAGCAGGATTTATCATCTGACTGCCTCATTATGTCTTCTGGCATCGTCACGCCTACGCATTGAGATGTGCAATGCGCATTGTGTTATTATAGATGCCTTTTCTTTCATTTCTCCTCTGTATTACACTTGAGGCTTTATACACCTTTTTAAAATTATGTGTACTGGTAGGTATATTGCCTGTGCATTTGCTTTCGAGATAGTAAAAGGGGTGTTGGATCAGACAGGGCCGAGAACCACCGGCAAAGTGCATAGAAATGGGGTTGTGGGTACTGCCCTGCCCCTGATTGTTGGGACCGCGGATAGAAGCACAGCAGTAGCTCTTATCCTAAGGCCTGAAATCATTTATTTCACTTGGTCTCCCCACTGGACTAGTGGGTTATTCTAGGTGCTGACAGCAAATGGATGATGGCCATTTGAAGAGGTGCATGAACGGATGGGTGGACATGTGTGCATGGACAGAGAGGCAAGTAGGGAGGATGAGGTAGGTGGACAGAGAGACGTGTGGGTGGGTGAGCAGAGGAATAAGAGGGAAGCTGGACAAATGGGTGGATGGATGGGTGGGGGGACAGACAGGCGGTGAACAGATGGACTGATGAGTGGATGGGGGGCAGACATAATGAATGGGGAGATGGACAGATGGCGAGGTGGGTGGGTGGGGGGACAGACAGGTGAGTGGGTGGGTAGGTGGAAGAATAGGTGGATAAGGTGAGGGAAGGTGGAAGGTGGGGCACAGAGAGGTTTACTCACCTGCCCGAGGTTACACAGGTAGTCAGTAGGATTGGAACCCAGGCTGTCTGACTCAAGAGCCCGTTCGCTTATTCACTGCATCACATTTGATGAAGTAACTTGCTCAAGTCACCAGCCAGGAGTAGGTGAAGCCAAGATTTGAACCCAGGTCCGTCTGACCCATTTCTACCCCACTGGCTGAAGACTGGAGAACAACACTGGGGGTCAACTGGGAATGCCACAGGGGCTTGGTCCTTGTCCTGAGGCAATGAGGGAGCTGACAAGGGCTTTTGTTTAAGCCTGGCTGTCACACCATCGTTTCTGAGTTTCGAAAGGCAAGTCACCCAACAATGTAGTGGCCAGGTTTTAGGGAAGCCCAGCCATCAGAGCCTGTTGTAGTAATAGTCAGTGAGGAGTTGAGCGAGATACGGCTAAGAGGGCAGAGAAGCAAGAACGGGTTCAAGATATGTAGTTACTGCCATTTTCTTCATATTTTTTATCTTTCTCCGCCGTCTTAAAGAAGTCCCTCTAACATTCCTTGTAATACCAGTTTGGTGGTGATGAACTTCTTTAGGTTTTTCTTGTCTGGGAAGCTCTTTATCTGGCCTTCAATTTTAAATGACAGCCTTGCTAGGCA